>NC_133227.1:30795950-31100950 GCF_040436345.1 Pagrus major | reverse complement strand
TGACTAATAATTACATACATCCTCCTAATTACACCCAGGCCTTGACCTCAATCCCAATTAGATTTGTTAAAGATAGGGTGTAATTGACTGTAAGCAATGTCTTCATCATACAGTCGTATACTGTGGGTTTGGAAAGCTTTCGAATGGGTTGTCTGAAACTGAATATTGTGTGTGTGTGTGTGTGTGTGTGTGTGTGTGTGTGTGTGTGTGTGTGTGTGTGTGTGTGTGTGTGTGTGTGCCCACGCCACTGGATTGATTTATGCTCTACACTCCAACTACACGGTGCCGTAGCCTTAAGACAGGTGTAGATTAACATTTATTCTTACTGCAGCTTTAACGAGGAAATGATTTTTTATGCTCTGGTCAGTTTTTACATTTTGGTTTATTTTCAGTCCAGTCGTCAGGATAAAATGTTAGCAGTTGACAATTGTACCGAACGTGTCATATCACAGGAGGTGGAGGGGATGGTGGTGGTGTTATTACAGCCAACAGGGCGGCCAAATAGCCAACCGCAGTACGAGTCACACCACTGGATATTTTTAAGGACATGTTGAGACATTTCTAGCTGTTTAAGGCACGTCAAAACCAGGTGTTTTTCACAGGAAGTCCAACCATCTCCATCCGTGATCAAATCAGGTATTTTAACCCTAAACAAGTGGTTTTAGTGCCTAAACCTAACCAGAGCATAGGCACAGAGTTATGACAAGAGAGAAATAGAAAATTCAACCTAAACAAACATAAAGTTGCTTTCTGGTTGAACTTATCTTGGTTTTGCTGAAACGTGCAATGGTGCAACGTGCGTGGTAACATTGAATTTTGGAGACTGGGTTGCTGTTTTTGCTTCCATATATTGTCTTCTTTCAGACTAGTGTAAAAAAAAATGTCCAAAATACACATGTAGATGTTTATTTTAGTTCGGATTTCTGTTCTGCACATTTATGCAAGTAATGCAGATTTTTAATCAGAAAAACAAAAACAATAATTGTCTTCATGTAAGTAATCGGCAGGGAAGGTTCATGGTAATATCTGTTAGTTAAACATCAGTTTCACTTTTGTTGTCAGCGTGTCTGCAGATTAGTCGACATGAAAAAGGTTTGAAGAGCGACTACAAAGTCTGCGTGGTCGGTTTGAGAAGTCGTCAGGCACCTCATTCAGGCTCCATGACAACTATCTCATAAAGCGATGACCATCTCAAACCCCAGCGGGGGATCCGTGTTTGACCATTTGGTATTTCTCCTTTCTCTCTATAAGACTGCAGCGTCCTATAAATAGCTCTGTCTTCTTCTCCGAGAAGCTCCTTCCAGACGTTTCTAGCACCTGGATCTGAGGGCTGTTTCATCATGTTTTTAAGCAGCCTGTTGACAGCACTGCGAGATGAGAAACTGTGATAGATGATGCTTGTCAGGTTATATGTTTCAAACTCCAAAGTCCACTCCAGAAAAGAGCAGAATCTTGTACTTTTATCTGTCCAGTACTGTCTTCACACGCCAGGCGTTGGTTTTTTAAATTGATGGGGATAGAAAGGGAAGGAGTCTCGGCTTGAGCTGCGTGAGTCAACATAAAGACATACAGGCGAGTTTGTGATCATGACAGAGATGTTGAAGCCTTTATTTAAAAGTCCTGTCGACAAAAATAGGTGCAACCATGCATCAAACCTTAAAGGAAACCAAATAAAAGTGGATAGATAAGCAATAGAAATGTATTTTGCTTCAGCACACACATCACAATATTTTCCATCTATTATCCACATTTTCAATTCCTTTAAAATAGCACTGCAGCCCATCTATATTCTTCATATTGTTCGCATTCCCCCTCCTGATGCTATTGTGTCCCATCACATCTGTTGCCGTGGACAGTGCAGAAGAAATGGATGAGACAGGTCTTTTGAAGATGAGAAGAGGGCGAGAGAAATTTAAGTTCGAAGAAGCGTTAATGGGGCCCAGTGGCCATGTGCCGCTGCCCCGAGTGGCTTTGATCCCTCCTCTCCAAATCCAGCAGACTCAAGTCAGTGTGCTGACACGCTTAATTTCCTGGTTGGGATGGAGGAAGAGGAGGTGATAGTGCTGACAGGCCAAGAAACCCACAGAGAGCGGAGCTTTAAAAAGCCACGCTCCATCACCGATCACACAAGGTGATTATTGGAACTACAACTCAAAGAGCTTCACTGTTCTGAAATCTAAACGCTGGCTGGAAACAGAAATGTCAGAAGGGCTGCGGCTAACGATCGTTTTCATTATCGATTAACCTGCCAGTTATTTGTGATTCATTCATTCTTTCATCTATGAAATGTTGAAAAATGGTGTCACATAAAACATGGAAAAGCAGCCAATCCGCACGAATGTTCAGCATTCTGGCGGCCCCTCTGGACAACAGTGGTCTGAGCACCGCCTCCAGTCTTAAAGACCATGATCTGCTGCTGCGTGCATTTGTTTTGGCATCAAGTGAATGAAAAACAAAAAAAACATTTTTTGAATATTAATGTTTTCTTTTTAAACACAGCTGGTTGCAGGATGCATGGTGACGAAACAGTACACCTATTCACGTCTATCTTAGATTAATAACTAATAACTAACTAATATGACAATGGTAAGACAGAGTAAACTTTGTTTTAGTGCCCTACCACCAGACTACAGAGCAGGAGACCTCAATTCATCCTCAGCACTTGTCCATAATGAACAGTTTTCATTTTATGACTTTCATGACTGAATAAATTAAAATCTAACACTGCCATCATTAAGAAGAACTACAATAACTATTCAGAAATAGCTATCTTTCAGACGTAGAGTTTGAAGCCTGACTGACTCGCAGAGCACAACAGGTCTAAAAATGGAACGCAGCTCCACCTCCTTTGATACATGATTGACTCTCATCATCAGTCTAATGAGTGTTCACAGGAGGTGTTGGACAGTACAGGCTTATTACAGGTGAAGTGTGAAAGCGTTGTCCCTGTGAAACTTCCACAGAGCTCATTACAAGAGATAAGGGGGGTGAGGTGGCTGGAGCCATTCCCAGCTGACATTGGGCGAATGGTGGGGTACACCCTGGACAAACTCAGGGCAAACATACAGAGACAAACAACCATTCGTGCTCACATTCGCACCTACAGGCAATTTAGAGTGACCAATTAACCTCGCCTGTATGTCTCTGGACTGTGGGAGAAGCCAGAGTACCGACGCAGGCACAAGGAGAACATGCAAACTCTGCACTGAAAGGCCCTGCCCCAGCCGAGTCCTGACCCAGGACCTTCTTGCTGTGAGCAGCCCTAACCACTGCACCGCTGTGCTGTCCGTGTATCATAGCAAACAACAAAAATTAGATTTTTTTAAATTTTCATCTAAATGAAATGCCCATACCTCCTTTGGCATTAGGAATAATGTGAGAGAAACAATCACGATTATTGTTGACTTTTGGTCGTTAATATGCGTTCTCTGTTTGCTCACAACATCACATGCAGTCCTCCATAAACACGATTCTGTAACTCATTTCAGCTCTAAATGTTTGTTCTGATGATGTTCACCCACTAATTCTTTATGATTTAAAGCTCTGATGTGATGTCAAGTACAACAAGGTCAATTTACAGTTCTTCTATTTCCTGCATCTATTTCGAGCAAAACCTGTGAAGCTGTCTTAATTAAAAAGTTTGTGCATGAAAGAAAGTGCAGAAAAAGAAGAAAACTATTTCTAATGTGACCTGAGGTGTTTTTCACCTCTTAGTCAAGGAAAAACACAATCTGTTAATGCTATGGTGACAGTAAAATGTTCAGATTTTACTATTAGAATTTTCCGGAGGCGGTAGAAGCACAAATGTGAGCTTGATCACACAGTTATTAAAAACTATTAATTTAACTGCAAGCACATGCTTCTGTAAGTATCTTAACGATGAACCCTACTTGTTTACCAGAAATGTAAATATTAACTTCTTGTGGATAACAATAAGATGATGTTTGAGGATGACGTAACGATGACTTTTTCTGTGATGCTGCACCATCAAAGCAAACCTGTCACCAGTGTATGTCAGTAAGATGTGCCCCCTCTGATTGTATTCCAGGTGGATCTCACTGTACTGAATACCAAAGACACACAACCCAGCATGTGTCCTTTGATAGACGTGTATGTTGTTAAAAGGAAATCTAAAGCAGTGCGCTTTACTGTTTTTTTTCGGCTGCCTCCTGTGAACATCCTGACAGGATGCATGACTCTGGAAAAGCTGTAAGAAAATCTCTCCCATGGCATTTCTGATTTATTAAAGATGAACTGCTCTACAGGCTGATGATGAGGAGACACAGCTTCAAAGATAATGAAGACTCCAATCCAAAGTACTGCAAAGAAACGAGTCTACGCAATGTTTAAAAAGTTTGTACAAAACACAACCACTCGATATCAAGGCCGATTGTTAGTCTGTAGACTTTGTGAACAAGTTTTAAAAATGTGTTATTTTGTGTTTTGAGGATCCGCTGAACACATTCTTACACCTTTAATCACAAATGTGGCAGCAAAAACAAGACAAATCCCCAACCTCAGATTCATTTTGGATGACTTAAATCAACACACAAAAGTGACAAATTGAATCCTGAAAAGACATAAGTATTTCAGACGGATAAATAATTTACCACAGTCTACCACTGTCAATCCTTTCATTCTGAATTTAAGAATATTCAGTAAAACAAATAAACATTGTCCAGTCCTCAGTGTGTTGTAAAAGTCTGTTACTTATTTTTTCATTTTTTGAAATCTGGCGGATTATATCACTGACTTGTTGTGTCACATGCAGTTAGGACACAGTGTTAGAAAACATTGGGTTAAAATTGGTAATGCATGATTTTTATCAGCCTGATCAATTTTTGGCCGCGATCTTGGGAAATTTACATGATCGGCCATTCATCGGTATCATAAATTTCTAGCCGATAAATAGAACAGATAATATTTAACAAGTACAGCCTTTACACACTGAGCCAGTAGGTGTCGGTATAAAGTTGCTATGCAGTGCAACATTAGAAGAAAACGAAGACCGAAAAGAAGAAAACGACATGATTGCAACTGCGATACATGATCTGCAAGGGTTGGGAGAAGATGGAGAAATACTCACTACATCTGAGCCTTTTCAGTAAAAAGTCAAATTTAAAAAAAAAAAGTGAAATTATAAGTTTTCTAATCAGTAATATTGATACTGTTATTGGTGCTGGCTGAAAAAAATCCATATTGTGCATGTCTAGTTAAAATGATTACTCTAAGTTTAGGGGACCTTTGTCGTCATGGTTACAATAATACGTTCCTGTTTGGAGGTCAGTCTCAGGTTGTGAAACTGATGTGAGCTGTATTTCAGAATTTCCTTCCATGTATATGTTCTGTAAGTGACACAGGGTAAAGGATTTAATGTTGGTGGATATTTGAGCTGTTTCTTTTCAAACCACAGCCAGCTCCTCAGAATTACAGCCCCCATAACACCATTAATTCATTCAAGTCAAGTTTTATTTGCAAACTAAGCCTCATGAAGGTCCTTTACAGTCGGAGTAAAGGTGGTGCCCTGTTTAGTCCCATTAATGAATCTCATATTAATCAATCTATAGGCAAATTAACTGTGGAAATAAAGACTGATGAGCATTTAAATGACTTCATTACTTCACCGGCCTCCACATTTAATCTCCATGAGAGCTAACGGAGTTCATTCATGAGGACGTACAGCACAATGCACAAGCAAAGTTGTGCTCTGTTGTTAATGTTCCATTTAAAATTGCTGTAAAATCCATTTTTCTTATGTTTTCTAACAGTCATTTACATGTAAGTGAGGCATGAGGCAAACAGTAGCAGAGTATTCACAGACGTTTTTTAATTAGGTGCTGCACCCACACTGGCGCCTCGCGGATGGTTGGTTGGTGTGTTGGTTGGTTGGTTGGTTGGTTGGTTGGTTGGTTGGTTGGTTGGTGTGTTGGTGTGTTGGTTGGTTGGTTGGCTGGTTGGTTGGTGTGTTGGTTGGTTGGTTGGTTGGTTGGTGTGTTGGTTGGTTGGTTGGTTGGTTGGTTGGTTGGTTGGTTTGGTGTGTTGGTTGGTTGGTTGGTTGGTTGGTTGGTGTGTTGGTTGGTTGGTTGGTTGGTGTGTTGGTTGGTTGGTTGGCTGGTTGGTTGGTGTGTTGGTTGGTTGGTTGGTTGGTTGGTTGGTTGGTTGGTTGGTTGGTTGGTTGGTTGGTTGGTTGGTTTGGTGTGTTGGTTGGTTGGTTGGTTGGTTGGTTGGTGTGTTGGTTGGTTGGTTGGTTGGTTGGTTGGTTGGGTTGGTGTGTTGGTTGGTTGGTTGGTTGGTTGGTCACCAGGATTAAACAAAGACTACTGACAAGATTTCTAACATACTTGAACAGATGACGGGTCTCGGCCCAGAATAGACCCCATTAACTCTTGGTGAGTGCCATTCTACTTCAGCAGGCTTTTTCATTAAGCTTTTTGGTTGTTGTTGATGTACTATCTGACTCTCTGAACACAAATATCTACAGGTAAATTGGTCCAAAATTATGTGAAATTGCAGCTTTTTTAATGAAAAATGTCCTGTTGGGGAGGACTTCCAAAATGCCTGCCTAATTCACGCACCAACGTCTTCCATAACTGTAGGGAAAACACTGAGTATTCCTCAGATTTCCTGCATTACATCCTGTACTGGTATCGGATCTGATTTGAGTTCCATAAAGGTCACAGACTGCTCAATGCTGCTTTAACTGGTGAATTATTTCTTCCTGCATTCCATGGATTAGATCAGTAATACAACAAAAAGTGCTTTTATAGGGTTAGACATCCCAATTTATGTACGAGTGCAAGACGCGTAGCTGTTCCAGCTGGGTCAAACCTTTTTTTGATGCCTCTTCAGTGAGAAACAGCACTTTATGTAAACCCACATGTGAGTGTCCTTGTACAAAGAGATTGTCAGAACACCGGATATTAGCAGACAAATTGACGACACAAAAAGATGTAGGCTTTATTTTGTGTGCAGAAAAAGGGCAACTGTGGCTGATGGATTACGGCTTTAGATTGACAAGGATTACAGTCAGCAGGATATTTAATGGAAGTTTCAAGTACTTCTTATGAGCAGCTGAAGGTCGCACTACTTGAATTGCATGAGGCTGCCTGCAGTCCTCACTGAATGACAGTCTGTGGGGGCTTACAAAGGATGTTGCATAAATGTGCATAAATGAGTGAAGTCACATTTTCAGAGTTAAAAGTTCATTTATTTATATAGTCTTATCTAAAGTCTCAAAGGAGTTCATGTATATATATAGTCTTATTTAAAGTCTCAGAGGACGTCTTGTTGTAATATTCATGAGGAAACTTGAATATTCAGCACATGCAGATGTACTGTACTGGGAAGTAATGGATATATAGTTTTTTATCTGTGGTTAAATATAAAACTATTCAGTTTTCCAATAACAGCAGTTTGATGGTGTATATGATGACTGTGCTGCTGCAGCAGATAAGATCACAGTGTGCAAGAAAATGTTCTTTCTTTCTCTCTTCTTCTCTTTGTTTCGACAGATTACTAGACAACAGTGTTTACAATTGATAAATTAAACAAAAATGACAAACGTCTGCCTAGCCCTGCTTTCCAGATGTGAGCATTTGTTTCTCTGTTTTATCTTTGGGTTTAGAGTACCGGTCAGAGAAAAAAAGCTATTCAAAAGTTTCACCTTGAGCTCAACGGTCTGGTTTGCTTGTCGCTATTCTCCGACGGTCACATGTCGTAGTTTTCATGTCGTTGCAGAACTGTCATACGTGTCATTTTGGGAGTCACTGGCAATCAACCTATTCAGCTGTTAGGAATGACAACATGTTTACATCGGGCTATTTATCTGCAACCTGATGGTTTGCTTTGGTTTACGAACAAAAACCACTTCATGAAACATCAGGGTTTGGCTTCAAATAGCCTACCTGTTTTGGTAGCCACAAAAAAGGCTGGAAATGCGATTGACAACCTTGTGGCTTGTAATATTCTGAACATTTAGGCCATGTCCTTCAGAAAAACATCTACCCAGCAAGTTGAAAGGTCACCTAACTGCACCTCTTCTTGCCATTTTAAGTTCCCAGTCAAAAGGCTCAAGCCAAACCAGCCCGCCAAACCACCAACACATCCCTGATTATACACAAGTCCACCACCAACAGCTTGCACAAAGATACTCGATCACAATGAGCACAAAACTGAGATAACAAGAAAGCTTATTTATATTAGCTCTAAATGTAAAGGCCCATGATAACGTAATTTATTTAGATAATGTATAATGTAAAAAAAAAAAAAACTATTCAGTTGCAGCCGTATTATCAATATTTTTGGGTAAAAAAAGAATTCCTAGGCATATTTAAAGATTTCATTGCATAAAGTTGTGCTTTTGAAATGTGTAGAAAGAGACATATATCTTTGAAAGTTAATGATTAATCAGATGATGATCACCTGTGAGAGAAGGAAGGGGTGGGACTGAGCTTCAGTTTTCTTCAGCAAACATGTAAAACGGGGTGTCGGTACAGTCTTTGACTTCTTGTTAGATTCAGACATCCTCTCTTTTTTTTTAAATGAGAATAAATCAGCACAAAGAAGGCGGCAGAATCAGAGACTGCAGCGTTGTGATTTGGACTGTGTGCGAAGAAGCAAAGCCCTGTTAAGACTGCACAGTTAAAAAGATGTTCAAAGAACAAGCCAACCCAGCCGGATGGTGGAGGACCTCCTGCTGTCTATCTGACTATAGAGACCTTCGCTGGTCTCCTTCAAACACAAATGTTCTCACTGAGATGCAGCAACATGGCCGCTGCAGAGGTCCAAACGGTTCAGTAGCAACCACATTCCAAACATTCCTTTAAAAAGTGTGGAAAATACAGTTTTTATGTTTTATGTGGTCGTGAGCTGCTGCCTCGATTCTAAACGAGAATGTATCCTCTCTCAGGGAGGAAAAAACAAACTTGGCACTCATTCAAACATTGTGTACCCTGATGAAGACCTTCAAGATTGAAACGGGTCTATGTTTTATTGTTCTGTAAAGGCTTTTCAACCCAATTCAAGTATTTCTGTCCCGGCTCCACCCTGACTTTCCCTCAAGAGCAGTTTGATAGTATAAAGACAGTCCTCGAGCACGCCACTACCTTTTTTCATAACTTTGGATTATCATCTCTCTATTCCTAGTGTTTATGTAGCGCGTAACATGATTTATACACATCTAATCTAATCATCTAATCTCATCTTTTATTACCTGTACTTTAAAACAGAGCTGTGCCAAGTTGGCCCGTCATAAGGTTTCATTTGACCCACCAGATGTTTCTAGCAATATAAATATAAATCTGTTTGTGCTGTTTTATTTCTGTGAAAATGCCATTTAAATATGTAGGACCCCTTAATATTAATAATTTGTTATAATCTGTGCATGGCGAGCAGAGTGACACTTTGCACAGGAAGTCAGTCAACTACTACACTTCTGGGTACACCTGCTTTAAGACAAAGCTCCACCTCAGCAGAGGCAACAGAAAGGTGTGTTACCAACAGTATTGTCATTCTCTCCACAACAGCTGTTTGGCATTGGGCCGCTGGAGGTATAAGTGCACAGGTTCACCTCTCTACATCGCATTAAAGTGATAAATGGTCGTGTAGCTCTTTGGATGGAGTCAATCTCGTCTGTTCTCATTGTATTTCAGGCAAATCACGTTTGAGCACATCACCTGAATTCTAACAGACCAAGCAATGACCTCAGCAATCCAATCAAACAACGAGGATTACGTGTCCACGATGGACATTAGGTTTCATTCCAGGGACAAAATACCACTGATTTTCACTCAGGAGTGAATTCTGATGTCTTTGAACAATTCAAGTTTAAAGATCTTGTTTCTTTGACAGAAATGCAAGAAGTGTGACACTCAGGGACGATATTGCGTGGTCATTTGTCCCTGAGGCTTTTGAAAATATTCTGGGAACCTTTTTGTAGTCAAATGAATCAGGATGACTTTCTTCTACATTTGATAACCGCCTTTTTGTTATCTCCAGGATATTACGCCTCATTTTAAGTCATTTAGCCCCTCTCAACCACCAAGAGAGATCTCTACAGGGTGACTGGTGAAGATTCAAGAGCTACACATGACTTTTTAAACATGTTCGGTGCAAAGGCTGGATTTGGATCTGGCTTCACATGCAGGATGAGGCCCACCGAAGGCTCACATCACTGGGGATGACTCACCATGCTGCACAGATACAGTCAACTTCAGCAGCTCATCATGTCAAAAGAGAACATTACAATCCTTTTTTTCTCAACGACTGAGGGCGAAAACTTCCTCCAAGTATGATCCTGCTTCTACCAGAGCAGTGGGTTTAACCGATGTAAAAGGCAGGACGGGATGTTTGACGTCTAAATACTAAATTATCTTGACAGGCCTTGAAAGAAGAATTAAAAGAGCCATTATATTGATGAACAAAAGAGGGTAGAGGTTAAAAACCTTCATTATGTTCAGTTCTTTCTTTCCGTTATCAGTCGGCTTGTACATCAATGACTGAATGGTGGAAAACAATTAATTTCAGACCAAATTTCAGACAGAAATACTCTCGGCCGTCCTTGAAGGATTTTCTCTCACAGGCCATTGGACTGGGATTAAAGTAAACAAGGTCAGGAGCAAAGGGACTGTTCATGTTTCAGGATGAAGAGTTACAGAAAAGGTTGGAAAATGGAAGACAGGCTGGTTCCTTTTTAAAGGTCAGAACCTTTTTTGATGTTCTGCAGGTTGATGGCTTGGATCCTTTTTTATTTTATGCTTTTTTCTATAAATTTGCCGTTTCAGAGCTCTTAGGGTCATCTCATCTGTCTGGCCCTCTGGGTTATAACACAGCAGCAGTTATTAAAGCGCCACAAGGACAGTGAAGTCAATTGAATGTCACTGTGAATCTCAATAGCAAATAGTGGCGTCGCAACGCTCCAACTCAACGATTCAATTAGACATCGTTAGACTAGATCAACAGATCATTGGTTTTATGTCCTCACAACTGTCATTTACATTTTCAAACTCTTCTTTAACAAGTTAGGGGTATTTTACATCAACAGCTTGACTTTATCCTGATATCTATACATATCCTTTTGCAGGTTAGAACACAAGTTCAAATAATATTCACCAAAACAGAAAAATAAGCACATGAGATAAGTTATCCAACTATGTCTTCCTAAACCTACCCAAACTCAAAAAGAAACTCAAAAGAAGCTCGAAACTCAACCCATTTAGCCACGACGGCTTGAGATGTGGACACTGATGCTTTCTCATAAGTAGAAAAGGTGGTCCTGGAACAACATTAATTATGAACTTATGAAGGTAAAGCACCAACACACCAATATCAGATCGTTCGTAAGACGTAGCGGTGACGTTTTTAAAGTGTTTTCCAACACAGTTGCTAGAATAAATGTTTCTGCAAAACCACAGGTAAGTTAAAACTATGTTCACTTTTTCACATCATATTGCTTTGTTTATGTTCTGGTTAGGTTTAGGCACATAAACCACTTAGTTAGGGTTAGAAGAATATCATCTTTTGACTGGTTCTGTTGCCACAAACACGTCTGGAAAATGTCCCGAGATATCCATAAAAATATCCAGTGGTTTCACTCTTACAAATGCTGAAACACAGACTCAAACTGCAGCCTTCTCGTCTTCACCTCAAATTGAAAGGTGATATTGATCAATTTTCAATATAGAATCTAAATCGTGACATCACCGACAGCACAGAATAACCAGTTTGCTTCCTTCAGATGTAGAAAGTTATCTGAAACACCAGCTAAGCAGATGGAAGGAGGTTACCGTGTACCCTCTGTTAATCATTTTAAAGATTCAAGTGGATTGAAGGAGTCAGAGAATTCAAGTCACAGCGCCCGTCAGACTCACTGCAGCTGCTCTTGTTAGCGTGTATTATGCAGCCGACGCTCACCTCGCTGCCAGAACAGGAATTCTCTCAGATTTCCACTTAAATTCGTTTGGAATTTGGCGGCTGCTCCGCTGCTGAAGTTCAGAGGAGAAGAAGTGCCAAACCAGGAGCTTTGCTGTTATGTGGCCAATTTCCTCTCCCTGGAGAAAAATGAGTCGAAGAATGCACTGAAGGTCAAAGGAGTAGGAGCAAAAGAAAGACTAAAATAATGATTGCATTAACATGCAGCTGGGAGCTGTGTGCTCTTTAGGAGCTCCAGGGAGGAGGCAACACAATGGTGGGCTCTATTCTGCAGCACACACAAAGGAATATGAAATACATTCAGTCTCTGAGGCTCACATGCTCGCAGCCATGCTCTGTAATGTGTGGTGACAAACAAGGAAACATGGACTACATGGGACATTAGTGTCAGTTTGATTTTTGATGTCATTTGTTTTCACATTGTTAATGACTTTTTTCTACTTGGTTGCACTTCCATTTTTCCAGTCTTTCAATTTGCTTCTTTTTTTTTATTTGCCTCGGTGACATTTTCATCTAAATAAATCAGTTATGCTATTTTCCATCGCAGATTGTCACAACACAACCTGAAAAGAGTTCATGAAAGCTCATTATTTGTTTCTCTTAATACCTGCTCTCCTGTAGGAAAACTGTGAAAATTGTAAATCACTGAAGACTTGAACACTTTTCTGACAAAAGCTTTGGTTTTAAGGAGGAGGAATGTTTGAGATCTGTTCGTCATCAGTGTGTAATACACAGATTCATTCTGAAATCAAGCCAAGAGAAAAGTAATTCTGGGCATTTAAGTCCAATATATCTACAAATACAGACGGTGTCAAATCTGGGAATTAACGTGGCCTATAAGTGTGAAATTTTGACTTGATGGGGACATTAAAGGAGAAGTTGTGGGATTGTTGACATCAAATGTCTATACGTAATTTAATGGATATCCATCCATCCATTTTCCTCCACTTATCATCGTGTCAGCAAGCTAGTCCACTCGTTGCTCTTCCAGCAACATTGTCCATCTCCTCCTGGGAGATCCTGAGGTGTTCAGATGAGATATATTATCTCTCCAGTGTTTTCTGGGTCGACTCCAGTTGGATTTTCCTGGAAAACCTCTAAAGGGAGTCACCCAGGAGTCATCCTGATCAGATGTCTGAACCAAACCAACTGACTCCTGTCAGTACAAGGAGCAGTGACTCTGACCTCCTCACCCTCTTCTAAGGCTGAGCCCTCTTAATTCAGCCACTTCTGTCCACAATCTCATTCTTTTCTGTCACTACCAGAAGACCATAGGTGATCATAGACCATAGTAGATCAACATAAATCACAGCTTTACCTTCCAGCTCAGCTTCCTCTTCACCACCACAGTCCATACAATGCTGCATTACTGTTGATGTCGCACCGATCTGCTGTCACTTGTGAACAAGACCACAAGACATTTGATCTCCTAGAGTTTCATTCAACAAATACGATGTTTCACTAAGAGAAAAGAAAAGTCAGTATGATTCCTCCTTGCAGGACCATGACTGTGCACAAATGTTCCTGTCAATCCAGGTAATAATTGTGATATTTCAATCCAGACCAAAGTGAAACCATCTGGAGCACAAGAAATTATGCACTTTATAATTCCCTTTATATTTCCTCAGGAACAAAGAAATCCAGCGTGGCTAAACAGCCGAAAAGGATGAGCTACATCAACTCAAAGTGTTTTCCAAAGATAGTGAAGAAAAAGATCATGGAACTGACCACTTGGCCTGAAAGGTAAAGACAGATGTGTAAACAAGCAGGCCAGCCTCTGAAATACCACACAAAATGGCATTCTGCTAAATTTCAGAATTTTTTCAGAACTTTTTTACTTGTTATTATTTTAGTTGCCTTCTTCACCATCAAAGACTCACAGCCGCCACCATATTAATGTTTAATCAAGCTGTTCTGGATAAAATGTGAGCAAACAGACATGGAGCAACATTAGCATTCATCTGGAGTCAAGTTTGTGTTCACGTGATGAATGTTAAGTCCAGCAGTCGCTCTCCTTTTAGCTTCGTTTTGTCTCCTGACAGAAATATCTGTATTTCATATTCTCATTCAGACTCTGACCTTCCAGTTACTTACTTGTTACTTGTGCAGTATTTTCATCATCAAAACGCCACTGGCTCAAACATACATGTATGACTGTGGGATTTCTTGATAGCTTCATGCTATATGCCACAGCTAGCCTGCCTATCACCATAGCAACATCATTTTGTTTGAAGATTATATGTCACTGGGCATATATGAGGCGGATTTTGTTTGCAGATGGAAGAACGAATACGTTACCACGGCATAGCTCACAGTTCTAGTATAGTATCTAATATTTAAAGAGACTGTCTCGGATTATATGAACGTACATTTCCACCATTCAACATCAGACATGGTGCGGCAGAAAGGTTTGAATTCAAAAATAAAATGAGTATATAATTTTAGTTGTTGAGCAGATTGTGACACACTAGTTCTTAATCGACGTTTTTAGAGTTTCCTCCTGCCCACACGTTGTCAGAAAGTGATTCAGAAACACTGCGTGTTATTTTTACAAGTCAGAGACAGAAAATGTGTGTGTGGATTCTGGTTTTCAGCTGAGGCAGAAATAGCCTGGAGTTGGTGAGATGTAAGACTTCAGTTGCAGGGGAGGTAGGACTGGAGGTCATGTTTGTCACAAATGTCACTGCAGATCACGGCTGCAGAGAGAAAACTCATCTGGGTTTGCATTCTGCACCTTAGGTCAGTTTTGACAAAGTCGACCTCATGAGCTGATTCACTTCTTTAAAAACAGAAAACAGCTTGTGTAACATATCTAATGTCTATAAACTGCAGCAGAACAGTGAACACTAGTCTAAACGCCTGAATGAAGGTAAAGCAGGTGAATACAAACACTGCACTGCTTTGATACTCGATGCATTAGCATGAAGCTGTTTGGTTTGACTGAATGTCTCCACGAGGCTGGTTTGGTGAAAGAAAAGCACCCCTGAACTCAAACAAGGTTGCAGTGAACGCGGAGAGAAGAAAACAGCTTCTCTTTCGAGACGCAGCACTCAGTGCAGTCCGTGGACAATGATGCTTCACGGAAAGAAAACACTACTTTGTTCATGCAGAACCGGCTTCTGTCAGGTTTGAATATTCAGATAATAGATGACCCAAATAAGCAACGACCTGCCGATCCGTTCACAGCTCTTATTTGGCAAAATAACTGATGCAAAATGTTTCCCTGGATCTTGTTTCCATCTCCCTGATGACCCTGAGGAGGATAATGCGGTTTAGATTTAACTGATTGTTCAGGCCTCTGAGGGACAGCAAGACAAGTTAGAAACACAGTTACCGCCTTCTAAAGTACTTATGTTTGTCATTTACAAATCCAGAAGACACAGAGACACATCAGCATTTATCTGGAGTTCTGTTTCTTTTCACCTGATAACTTTAGGACCAATATTCACTCTGATTTAGATTCTCATCACCTTCTTTTCAGTTTCTACGGACTCCACTATGTTCACCAGCTGGTCGCTGACTTTGTGTTTCAGCCGTCTGCTGTTGGACAGGTAGCATACAGCGGGTCAGTCAGAGGTTTTTGGCTGCTTGCTGTTTCTGGAAACAGCATTACTGAGAACAGAGAACAGAGTTTAGAGGCCATAAAACTAAAACGATGGCGAAACAAGCCTAAAGTCTTGACAGAGCTGAGGGGAAGTACAGGCTGACCCCCTTTACATAACAAAAAACAAATAGTCATTTTAACCATTTATAATCTTACAGTAATACTGATCTATTCCAAAGGCCCTGCTGTCTGACACTGTGGTCCAGATTTCAGTTTTACAGTCAAATTGTATTGTTTTCTGATGCCTCTCATCTCCAGGTCAGATTATTGAACGTGTCTGTGCTTTGCTCTGAGACAGATTTATTTAAAATATAAAGTTCTGCAGGTTGTTTGAGGCTCAGCTTTCGTGTGTGTTTAAAGAGCATATTGTATTCACAGGGCCACAGAGCTCCACGGTTTCAACCAGCGTGACCCCAAAAAGGTTCTGCACCTCTGCAGGGCAGGTGAGACAAACACAGCTACAGCTGCTGCTGGTGTGTAAAAAATACAAAGAACTATTTCTGTGATGCATATGAACACAAAGACACAAACAGATGAGACATGATATTAGAAACAGAGAAAAGTGATTTATGTTTTAATTCATAATTAATCAAAAACATTGTTGCAGCAGGTGTACTTAATTAACGATGTGGTTTCTGTCACCATTGTTAGTGTGTTCTGTTGTAAAACTGTGCTCTTGGTTTTGTGATATATTCAATGAAAAGTTAAATATTAGACGTTAAGGAAGACTATGATGATAACTAACTGAAAATAAAAATGTTTAATTTCTAGACAGTCTTAATTTCTGATTTAGTTGGAAATTTATCAAATTATGATTTCTACATACTAAACTTTAATAACATGACACTTAAATTAAAACATAATGAAACTCTAAACACCTTTTCACCATAACAACTTTAAAAAGCTCCAACAGTCTGTCAGTGTTTCAGTTTGTTCTGTTGCTCACAAGTGGTCCAGAAACATTTAATGCAGCTTTCAGTTTGGTTTCTTTTTAGTAGAATCTGAAAGAAAACTGAAAATATATGAATTTTAATGTAAGTAAAGTGAAACAAACTGTGAGGTCCACAGAGTCGTCCATAAACTTTCAGTACGTTCATTATAGATGAAATGAAATACGCCATCTCATCAGGGAGGTGAAGCTGTTGCATATTTTTGACTGAACGCAGAAAAAATTCCAATCATTCTCAATGAAAGTTATATTATGATATTTTTTAGCCGTCTCAAAGCTTCTTTATTGGTTATTTGTGGTGGAGAGAACATTTCAGAGCCATTACCATCACTCAAACAAACAACAGAGCCTATGCAGAGCCAATTATACTGCTATTTTCACATTATGACCTCCATTCTGTATTCTTCTGTGGATTTCTGAGGTGATTCAAGAACGCAGAACAAAAACCAAACCACAAAATGACCATCAAATATCTCATTAGGAAAACAAAGCCTCTGCTACGGGTCACAGAAATGAAGGTTTAAAAGTGACATAAAGCTACTTCTTAAGGATGATTAATGCCGTTATGATTAATCAAAGTGACTCACACAGTGGACGACAAACCATTAGAGGTTATGAATATGTATCAGGCCAAAGGTTTGGTGTTCAAATAAAACACTCATTATACGATATTAAAGACTTCTGTTCAAAGTACATTATGTGTACCATTATTAGTTGTTACGTTATTTTAACCCTTTACTACCTCACACTGTAGACTCCAGGGGTTCAGAATCAAAGAAAGAAACAAGAGCCCCTCACTACACTACTATACTGATGTTTTCTGCTTTCTTTCAATAATAACTGGTTCCAAAAGAAAACAATTTAAAAGGATTTAAACCAAAAACGCTTTGGTTCTTGAGCCAGTCCGTCCGAGGTTCGGGGGACCTTGGTCCTATCTGGCACACCAGTTTGAAGCGGAAGCATTGTAATGAAGGAAGCCTCATCAATGGACTGGGTTGGGGACCGGCCAGTCGGGACCTGTTACGTCACGCATCAACACAACAGCGGGCTGGAGAGCTAGCCTGCATTAGTAGCGCGTCACAGTGCAAAAGATTGACTGCGGAAAAAGACGACCAGGCAAAGTGCAATACATGTGGGAAGTTCATTAGCTGCAAGTCAGCACGTCAAATCTGACGAAACGTTTTCAGGCAGCATGGCATCGATATGAACGAGTGTACCGTGTTTGATGTCTTACAGTCTCCAAGCCCGAGTGTGTCAGCCTCAGCCAGCGCCGGCACATCGCAAGCGGCTACATGCACACATCTTTAACACAACCCGTCCCTCTGTTTTCATGTATTGACTATGTGGTTGCAGTTAGGTGTTGTGCACTGCCAATGAATGCACTTCAGTTCCAGCATTTTAAGTGTGGGTTTTCTTTTTTTAATGTTGCCTGTCAACCACAAGGCGTCACTGCTGCCGTGTAACAGAACGGACAGTTATCGGTAAAGGCTCAATTAACCTTTGGTCCAATAAGTGCAGTTTGACAGACATGAGTGATTCTCTGTGTTAATGCATGTCTGTGTGTGGATCCTACATTTTCATTAACTTTGTGAATGTTCAGTTAACACTTAAAAGAATAAAGCTATTTTTGTTATCAAAAAATCTGACGTCCCCCCACCCAACAATATCGGAACCGAAACTTGGAATCGATACGAACCGGATCGATAAGCAGAATCGGAACCGGAATCAGAATCAGAATCGATAAAATTCCAATGATACCCGACCCTACCAATGGAACGGAAAAGAATATGACACGGCCACTTCGCTTCTGGTCAGCTTCCAAACTAGTTTATCTTTGGTCAAGAAGCTGCAAACACTTTGTGCTGCATGTTTCTATGAAAGCTGATAAAGGAAGAGCAGCAGACTCAGAGGCTCTGACTGCAGTCTGGATGAACTCTAACGTATCATCAGGGTAAACAAAACCTCTTCCTGTGCAGTGACTATGGGAAGTCAATCACTCTGATCACACTGCAGTTATCTTGTTTCCATCAGAAGAAAATCACAATAATGTCACATCACCTTCACACACTGCCTTCTTCAGTCCTGCGGCCCTACGAGCACCTGATTACACCGGATGCCTCCTTTTAGCACAGACCCCCAACCCACGGCACCTGACTCGGCCAATCACAGACGCATTCACCACTGCAGGTACATCACCTCCACTCCCTCAACCTCCATCTGTCATCTCATCAGGCCCATGCTTCAACCCAGTTTATTAAAGTGGAATAACACAGAAACAAATACTCTCTCGCCCCTTTTTCTTGTACCTACACAGTATTTTACACTCCGTATGTAAATCAACAGAAAGGCCAGCTCCTGCATCTGTTCCTGGCTGTATCAGCCAGTGGGGGATTTTAATTGGGAAGCCCCTTAAGAACTGAGCCATTAACAACAAAACATTATTTGTACTGTGCTGCAGTGTAACACGGATAATCCAGTGAACCGAATGAAAGAAGTCTGCATGCTCAGCAAACCTGAGAAAACATTAATAATACGCTCAAGCTTTATCAGCTTCCTGGCTGTGGGAGAGAGGCAGTTTCTGTATTCATCATCAGCAAAAACACAATTGACATTAAAAGTTAATTAAAAGTAAATCTTATATATTTGTAAATGCTTTGCTCAGTCACTTAATTTTTACATTTTACCCCAGGGCACCAAACTGCAACCATTTTTGGAAATGTCATAGGAGCACCCTGTGATTCTGTTTATAATGTGATCATCATATATCACGTGTAACTCCAGGAGCAGCACCCAACACTGGTAACGTTCTGTGACGGCCACGAGGGCAATAAAAACCAAAATCACAAAAGAAAACAATTCTAGCTTTCAGTGATCAATCATCTGATCCAGAACATTTCCAACCCAAGGATTTATTAGTAATACGATGGAAAAAGTACAGGGAGCACCAGCACTAGTGGAAAATGTAGTCTGAAGCCCTGTTCCTCCTCTATTTGTCAAAAATGTCTGAGTTACAAAGGTTGCTCTTAATTAAACCTGGCATATTAATACAAAAGCAATAAAACAAGATATAAAAATGTCTCTGTAACTGAAAAAACAACACAGATTGCCAACTTTTTACATGCACTCGTCTAAAGACAGGGCTGGGCAGGTTTCCCAGGAAAAATCTTTGGTGGAAGAAAAGGAAAAGATGCATTTTATGTTTTCTGGCAGGAAAAAGCATTACTGCACAGAAAAAGAAACAAGTGCTGCTCACCACAGAAACATCAGAGAGGAAGGAGATTGACAATGGGACATACAGGACCTCAATATAAGACCTGGAATTATCATAATGAAGCTGTAATTTCCTTTTCACAGTTTAAATCTAACATGTTCCTGTGACTGAAGCTGAGTGGGGAATATGAGAAAAGATGGTCAGCTTTTAATTGAGCTAAAACAACTACATTTCTGTACACCTGATTGTCTCATGATGCTAACGAGCTCACTGTGAGGTCTGGATCTTTGGAAAAGGTGCCAATCAAGGGAGGCAAGCCGCTCGGTCGCTGCAGGAGATCTCCTGCTCCACTCTGAAACGCCGGTGAGTCTTTGATGAATAGAGAGTGTTGGAGAAGTTAAAGACAGGGAACACTGACAACCGAAGAACAGCATGAGACGTTGAGCGCATTATTCCCCATCGGTGCTTTGTTCCAAAATTATCACTGACCAACAGATCTTTGGGCTGTTTAGACGAGCCACTGGGGAAGTTGATTTACCAAAGTTGTGCTGATCTTCTTCCCGGACAACCTTTTCAAGTTAATTATAGAGAAAAAATGTCCCTAACAGGATTAAGAATTTTCCCAGAAGACTGTTAATCATTGATATTACAAATGCTGCAGGTCAGACCGATTATTAACTTCAGTAAAGTCGGAGATAGCATCTATTTAATTAGAACCTTTGTTAATGTCAGATCAAATGATAAAAAAAGATATATTGTTTTCATTTGTCTTGAAAACCATATAAAAAGTTTCAGCTGAAGATCATTTAAAGACTACTTAATTTCTGCATACAAAGTCAACAGAAACATATTTTCAGGTGGATTTTGGATGCGTCTGATACTGCAGTGCAGAGAACAACCGGCTCTTCATTTGGACATGGACTTCATTTTGACAACTTAGCTACGCCTGTCACAAATTAGCTCAGAAAAATGGTGAAACAATAAATGTGTTTTGAGCTTAGATTAATTTTTTGTCCAAAGTAAACAACATGATATTACACAGTCAGCAACAAACCAAACTATTACAAGCTGTAACTCAATAGACTCAATAGGTAACGCACGAAGATAGAAAACACAGTACAAATATCTAATAATGAAATAAAACCAGTGAATGTGATATTACAGCCAATGAAAAGGAAAAAGTAGGTTATTTTTCACTGGACTTGGTTAGTCCTTAGTAGATATTAACGTTTGAAAATAAAAAATGATTCATTGTTATTCATTTCATGACTGTAAACATTCAGCAACAACTATTTAAATGAATCCATATTGTAAATAATCCTTAGGGTTTCTTGGATGTTCAGGACATATTTTAACATAATCCAGAGAAAAGTATGATGTTGCTGAGGCTGAGAATACACATGCAAACAATCACTGACATGATTGAAAAGGATTTGTACAGCTGTAGGATCAAGAGTCAAGAAAATCCATGACATGAACTGGGAGAAGTTCAGAATTCTGGATGAGTTGGCATGAAATGAGCCATGTACTGTAACAAAGATGTTATATTACTCCATCAATTAATCATTTTTGAAAATAGCTCATGTTTGTTACTTTTCACTGGCTGTAATATGACTTACACTGGTTTGATTTCAAGATGTTCTGTCTGTGTGTGATACCTATTGAGTCTGTTTTTCATTGGGCTCAGTAAATTTGCAGCTTGTAATGGTTACATACTAGAACATGACATCTTCTGATTTTACAAGTTCACTCTTGTCTGAAACAATCCAGTGAAAATAAGACGTTGGTGTGGTTTTGAATACACACGTATGTGGAATGCAGCTGTACAAGGTCCTGTGAAGCTTTTATGATTTTTCTCAGGGAAAATCCACGACATGAACTGAGAAAAGTTCTGAATCCTGTCACTGACATGAATAAAAGACTTTATCTTCCAGAGAAAAACCTGGTGAAAGTGAACCTGAGAAGCCGTTACCATCAGCACTGCTCCCGTGTCGGCGATGGGGGAGTTTTGATTATCGTCCCCACTCAGTGAACTCAGGAAGGCGACGCACAGAGCAGCTACATCTAGCAATCTGTAAAATTACTTCTGGGCTTTGTGCTCTCATCTGCACATTTAAGCCCGAGTGCTGCCATGGCAGCTTAATCTTGATTCAGTCAATCTCTCTGACCTCTTTCTTTCAGCCCTCCTCCTGCTGAGGGGACCTGAGGCTCGACACTTCCAGGGAGATGCGTCACACAAGGGTAGAGAGACAGCTGGTATATATTTCTCAGGGATGTTTAAATCAGACTGTCGACCTCACGCTCTGCTCCCTGACTTCAGATGGCAGAAGTTACTGTCAGTGTCAACGACGCCCTGTGGATGATCCCCACGGTGTCTAGAAACACTCAGAACTCTGCTGTAAGGATGGAGAGGGATGACTGGCTCTTTTACTGTATTGTAGGTGTTACATTTCAGCCATAACTAAAAGGAATGGATGATGCACGACAATTAACAATTCACAACAATATCTACACGTCATCAGTGTCAGCCGATAAAGGCTTAAAGTGAATTTAACTGCAATAAATATGATTTAGGTCGTTATTTCATCTTTGCTTACATATTTACCCAGGAAGTACATTTTCACCTCTGTGTTGTTCACGGACACATAATTGTTCAACAATTAACAATTCATAGTTGTTGAATTCTGGACATATATCTTAACGGACACATTCATTTACGAGTATGAAGGCGATATTACATTGTCCGTTTGTAGATTTACATTCCCTCTTTGCTGTGTGCAGCCAGCGAGGTTTGTTTATTTGTGTTTTTATTGTTGTGCATATTTATAGTGAGGTTTCTGGAGTCTGTGCGATATGAATAAGTGTTGATTTTGTATATTTGTATGTATTTAATCAGTTCGATGGTGGATTTGATGACGGTGATGTTGACTGATTCTACAGGTGTGGTTCAGGTGTGACGACCAGCGTTTTAAAAACAACATGGCAGCTCCTCCAGAGGTTAGCCTAGCTGCCTAGAATCAGTTCTATGAGACTTTACTTCACTGGAAGAAGAACAAAGAACAACACACAACGCTTTTCTTCATGCAAACATGTTTCACTCTTCTCTCGACTTTTGAGTTTGATTTATAGACAGACCAAACCTGGCACATCAGGTTACAGCCCAATGCCGGCCCTCAGAAACATTTTGCGCAGTCCCTGATCGAACATGAAATATGTGCATCATATTTAATGATTCTGTTCCAATAGCCTAAATTTCATACACTTCTTGGCTACTGTGTCTCGCAACACGCAGCACCTCGACTGTGTCGTAGGAATGACATGCTGTCTTCAGTGCTAGTGCTTTATTTCAGTGGACATCTCAGCAGTCCAATGTGGAAGTGAGACGGAAAAGCCAGCATGGAAAAACAGCTGTATGGTTGAGAAGAAGGTTTCAGGAAAAGTGGATCAACTGTCAACTCTTTGTTGGACCTCAGGAGAAATATAGTGATCTACATTTTCTACAAACAAGAATACAGTGATCAAGGAACTTAAACGCCATCATGAGACCAACATCCTACGACAGGTTCTCGAGGTACCTGTGCAGACCTCAATCTGGCAATCAGTCACCAAAATGTTAAGAACCTCTGCTCTGAGACAAATACCAGTGAGCAACGGTACCAGGTCCGCTTCAGATTGTGTTTCAACTTGAAATCTCAGACATGAAGATCTCATCTAATTGCTGTCATTTCACTGGTTACAAGTCCAGATTTGAAACTGAACGTACTGCTCAAGATTCTTTGAGAAAGTTTTTCTTGACCTGAACAACCCTTCACCATGAAGGGCTGCAGCCTGTCTCAGCATGCACCAGGCACAGGCATGAAATCACCATAAACAGCCTGCAGTTCACAGGCAGAAAGACAGATACTCACACTTGTAGGTGAGGATGAAAACTCAGACAGAAATAAAGGAAACTTGGAGCAGAGCTCACGTTCTTACTGCTGCGACATGACAGTGGTACGGAGACACAATGTAGGATTAATTGTACTCACCTGATTCACAGGTACAGCGAGGAGGACATCAGGAAGAGACCGGAAGGAAAGAAAAGAAAAACAGAATTGGTATTGTGTTTAAACAATGTGACATTAAGAGGTTAATTACTGTTTACATCAACATTAATATGTGAGTTCTTTCGCAGTAATGTTTGAAAATGTAAAGGTGAACAGATTTAATTACTTGGGCCTCAATAATTAACTAAAACAATACATACAAGACCTTTAAAACACCAGCATTTAAGTATTCAAACCAAACATCAGATTACACATTTACACTAATCATGAAACCTCTCAGAGGCATGTTTGTGGTTGTGGTTGAGTTCATATTGATGAGATTCTGATTAATTTTCCCACAAATCCCTGACAGACTGAGAGGTCATCGAAAAACACTGATGAACACAACAGACTGATTCAAGTGTTGGTATCAACACGCTCAGAGCGTCTGGAATGCAAAGTAAAGTGTGAATCTCATTCATGGCAGAATTCAGTCTGGTCACTATTTCAACTTCACTGCTAAACAACTAAACTAAATAAACTCCTTGATGTGACTTTAATCCAGAATCTCCCCTGACGGTTCCTACTGCAACATGTTTAAAAGCTGCTGTTAACAGAATAAAAGGTTTGAAAGTATTTTTAATTTCTTTGTTTTATCAGTTCAAACTCAATTAATTGTTATTGTCAAAGCTTATGATTTAAGTTGAACACATCGTTAAAAACTAAACCAGTGGTTTCCAAACTTTTTGGCTTCTGGCGTCTTACAAAAAGCAGTGGAGTCACATTTCAGATGGCTTTGAATCAAATAGTGATTTTTCCTTTTAAACATCTCAATCGGTTTCAAGTCAATAAATGTTCAAATTATCTGATATCTCACCAACAATTGAATTTTAGAGAAGTCCAAACATTGTTTTTTCTCCCACTAATCATCTGACAAGCCCTCAGATCAATGTGCCGACCCTAAACTGTGTATAACATGCTGCTATAACACTGGTGCTAATGATGCCATACATAATATCAGTCAGACGGACCACACCAGTACTTTTACTTGAAGACTTTAACTACGGTCTGCTTGTACGTTCACTTCAGCAGGAATTTTCATACAGGACTTTTGTTTGTAATGGAGTATTCTTACATTACTAACTTGTTACTGTTACTTAAGTAAAGAATCTGAACACCTCATCCACGACTGATGGCTCTAATCTCCCTTCATCTGGACTCTATAAACACTTTTCCTTCTTTCTATGAGCACATTATGTTCAACCAAACTGGAGACTGTTACATTTTAAATTCTGACCTGCAGTTAACGTGATCTGTTTGACCCTGAAGCTGTTGCTGCTGGATTTCATTTTAGCTACGATTTAGACCCGGGATGTCAAATAAAGACAGAAAACTGAGAGTTGGTGAGGAGTGAGGATTTGATCTGACCAAGATCCACATCAAGCTTTAAAGGACAAACATCTTCACTTGTTTCAGGAGTTGTGATTCTTGTGATACACAGACATTATTATTATTATTACTAGTTGTGATATGTCATTTACAGAACACAGGAAAAGTGTCAGTGGCATCAGTAATGGGGTCTATAGCAGTCTTTAAAAGCTTATCATATTATGTAAGACTTTGTTTTATTTACTTTATTTTCATTGTTGATTAATCTGCAGATTATTTTCTCAATTAATTGATTAGTTGTTAGTTCTATAAAATGTCAGAAAATGGTGAAAAATGACGATCAGTGTCTCGTCCTCAAATGTCTCGTTCTGTCCACAACCCAAAGATCATCAGTCCACCGTCACAGAGGACAGAAACCAGAAAATATTCACATTTAACAAACACCGTTTTCTTACAAAATTACTCAAACAGATTAATCATCGATCAAAATAGTTGGCGTTTAATTTTATAGTTGACAACTAATTGATTAATCATTGCAGCTCTTATATTCTTGTGTGTGTGTGTGTGTGTGTGTGTGTGTGTGTGTGTGTGTGTGTGTGTGTGTGTGTGTGTGTTTAAAATCTTCACCTTAAAAGTAACTCAAGCTGTCAAACAAGAGTAAAAATTATAATATTTTCCATTGAAATAGAAAAGTGGAATTTACTCCTACTTGAGTAAATGTACTTTGGTTCTTTCCATCACGATTCAAGTGAAAGGCAGCAGCAGTACTTCACTCTCCAGTCTCCAAGAAAAAAGATTAAAAACATTTTGGCCACAGTCAAACAATAAATCAAAGTTAGTTCTTTGTTAAATTTTAAATTCTATCTCTACCAGTCACCGAGTGAGTGAACAAGTAAGGTCTGATCTATCTGTCAGAAAATGTAGTCGCTGAGCTTTAATGCATTCCTTTTGTGAACATATTCTGCAAACTTACATAATCTAATCATGTTGTCACACACCAGAGACTCTGGAAATAAAAATCGTCTGTGCAACACAGAGGAAAAACACTCTAATCAAGAGAGCACGCTCAGGTTGTACGGCTGTCAGACATCTGCTGGCATACATTATCTCAATTCCTGTGTCGACAACTGTTCGCTCTCTACCTAAAAAGGTCAGCGGTGAGAAAAGGAGGTGTCAGCGTCGGAGCGGTGATGGAGTAGACCGGCGCAAAGTTCAGGTTCACTTGGACCGGGAATCTTTATGCCCTTATTGACAAAAGGTCAAGGTAACTAACGATCTGTGGGAAAAGGTTACACCTGTCTAACGAATACACCTCACGCCATTTACATAGTCTGCCATCATGCATAACAACCGGTGGTTAAGGAACAGGATGCACAGCACTCACATATAAATAGTCTTAATTAAGGGACTGATTGTTGAGCATACACAATCCTCACTCAGCCAAATTATACAAAACACTCTTTGCATTTTATTCAGTAAACAGCAGCTGCAGCATGTTCTCTGCTTAAATATTAACCATGCAAGAAGATACCTGACATTTCTGGTGCAGAATGCATTAATATTTGTTGGCCCGTGGTCAGATTTAACTTTAAAAATTAATGCCCGAGCAAAGCTTTGAAATCAGTGCGTGAATGAAGCGGGCCGGGCGAGACGCCGGGCAGCCGCAGAAGAAAACAGATCAGCTTCAGAGGCTTTGTGGATGGTCTGAACCGCGGCGTCCGGCGCCTGTGTGATGCTTTCAGGTGAATATCCTCCATCAGCGTGACTTTAGAATATTCAGCGACTGAATGCAGCTATTCAGGAGTTGTCTCTTCTCGGGGAAAGTGAGGATCATGCCAGTGTTATACAAGCGTTTCATCTCCCACATAAATAGACCTGGAGGTATTCAGCTGGAAACATTCTCCCTCTGGATTTGTCGCTGAATGTTTCCCCACATTTTCCCCTCCGGCTAAATGAAGAGGAGACATTTTATTTGTTTGGCTGGTGGAAGATAATAGTTTTATTTTCTATGAATATAAAACATGATCGCTTTGTTGGCATAAATCAAATTATGTATTCAGAGACTGAACATTCAGCAGGAACAGTTTGTGATAGAATGAGAGCAGTCGACTAAACATTTATCTTTCTTTTAAACTTGATCAGATGGAATGATAGGTTATTACCAAGATTTATCTGTTGAGTTATTTGCGTATTTTGAAAGAAACCTTAATAGTAATAATCATTCTTTGCATTTCAAGCTGCTTAAATAGTCACAAAATGATCTACAGGAGAACAGGTAAGGCAGAGCTGGCACCAAATGGCTTAAATGTATAATTTTACCAGAGTAGGAGTCGAGTAAAGGATTTAAAGAGCATTTTGCTTCACATAAGAGCCTTAAAAATCACTTATTCTAGTCCATAATGTACTGAATGGTGCACTGGTGTAAAGTTCTGCATCCAACAACAGGGACTATAAAGACGACGTACCATCTGTATTTGTTCCTTCACTTACTGTGATCTGCAGCAGGCTTGCACATCCAAAATATAATGTTATATGTTATAGATCTTTAAGAATCACATTAAAAAGAGAGTTACAGTGGCTCTGCGTGTTCTCTCCCATTAAACTGTGAACTTATATATGCTTTACATATTGCAAACCATTTTCCAGCCCGTGTTATGCCTTTGAAAATGCTTCACAAACTGTAGAGTGCAGACAGCTCATAGTTAATGGGCTACAATGTGGAAAAGCACTGCTACGGTCCTTAATTCAATTGTAACTTAATGGTTTCGGCTCATAAAGAGTCAATACATGATGTGATTTCCTGTGTTAGAGTTAGAGAGATTCAAATATTAAAGCGATGCACGTGAGCAGCTCCAAACATCACTGTGCCTGAGGGTTACTTCAGTTTGAGCTTTTGAGACGACAAATTTATAACATAACCTCCCGTTACAGACTGGGGCTGTGGAGTTTCTCAGAGAGGGAGCGTCTGACAAAAAGATGCCATTATATCTGCATCAAGGGAAATGTGTAGGATGCAGATTTTTTGGACTAGAACTACAGCAGTGACTAAAAGAAAAACAACTTGAGGTAAAACCGGCGCAGCAGAGGCCGAGATATACCGACTGTTACAGTCTCTGAATGTATGAAGCGCAATAGTAAATGTCTAGACATGCCACTTTAAAACACAGTATGTAATTTCTGCTGCTAGAAGACATCTGCAACAATTACATGAAATTTACTCAAGAGTGATTCCTGAGGGGGAAGCCCAAAGGTAGAGCTGTAACTGTGCTAACAAACACTCTGTCACCCTGACAGCTGAGAAATACGGAGCATGTTTCCAGTTTTCACTCATTGACTCTAATTTAAACAGCTTGCAGCCACTGGCTGGTGTGGCTGGCTCGCTAGCAAACACCAGCGACCCTCTGTCTAACATAAAGAGTGAGCTGTGAGTTGATGCAGCGAAAATAAGGATTGGTGACAATTATAAAAGCGTTAAATTGAACTGATTGATAGAGAAATGTCTAACATATCCTTTGTTTTAACTACTTCCTGAAAGTCAGCCATCAACAACAGATTCCCACACACACATACCTGCATCACGAAGGGAAACATGCCGTTACAGTTATTATTTAAATGTATATGTGAAAGGAAAAGTTATATTTTACCACGGATGGGGGGTTTGTGTCCTCCCTGTCCGCACTGGGATTTTACACCTACGATCATAAGAGCTGTAGTCTTTATTGTTAAACAGTCTCTGACATGACTCAGGCACAAATGTTCACAGACGAGGTAATATGTTAAATTTTATTCATGTTTCGTCTCGTTCTTCGACTTCCTTCCTCACTCCTGATTCTCTCCTGGAAGTTATAGCGACAGGCGACCAAATAAAACGCACCGTTACCTTGAGGAGACTTTTGGGATAGTGTAAGTACACAACTCAACAATAGATAAAACAAAGGCCTCATCGTTTTTAGATATTTTAATGCGGACATGCTACATGTTATATCTTTAACAGCACAAATCCTGCAGAGTAACAGGTCAGGATGAACTGCACGCAGCAGCTTGTATTTAATAATATAATCAAGCTGCATTTCATTAAATTTAAAAATATAAAATTTCCAACGATCCCCAAACCAGCTTCCAAATATGTTCACCTAAGTCCTCCACAAGCCTGGAGACAACACTGCAGTCTGCTGTGTCCTTCCTCATCATGTGGCAGAAACAAACACAGGGTCACGTCAATCACTGCAGACAGGAAAACTCTCAGACAGTCACATTTGTTGCCTCATCTGAAGAGGGTAATCACTCAACGTGAGTGCAGTTGGGAAGTGAACAAAGGGAACACATGGACGTACTATCAGCCTATAAAACGAGCAAAGCATCGAGAAGAGAGAGAGCGGGTTTCAGATGTGTTTATCTGGAAATAGATGTGGAGTTTCTGACCATTACGGAGGAGAAAAACTTGAATGTAAAACTTTAATAAGCCATCAGCCTGATTTAATACTTTGCCAGCGATAGTGAGGACTCTTAAGATAAACCCTGCGACTGTTATCTCAGTGAAGCGCCGCGATGCACGGGGAGCTTACTGTATGTTCAGGAAATGGTCCAGTTTTTAATGAGGGTAAAAGGACGCAGCTCTCATCTTTTTTTCATGGCGGCATGTCTGTCGAAAAAAACCCATCCTGGGTGATAAACAAGGCCTGTGTGGAGGAGGCCTTGAAGCAGTGAGCGTTCCTAAATCAGGCACTGTTGCATGGCAGATAATATGAGGAGGAAGAGGAGGAGGAGGAGGGTGAAGGTAGAATCTGCTCTGTGGGATAGACTCAGTGCTGCCATAGATGTCCAGCGAGGTCCCTTCATTAGCCTCTGTGTCCTCTGTTTTCTCTTCGTGCCTCTCTCGGTGTCCTGCTCACCCTCCACAGAGTGATGGGGAGGGCTCTCTGAATAGCAATAACCCTGCCCAGCATCAATCCATCTTCTACTTCATTAAGGGGGCTGCAGCGTTATTGCTGGGCTGTAATGATTCCACAGATCTGCCTCCCATCGGCTCACTTTCTCAGGCTTTCGGAGATATCATAAAAGAGAACACATAAGAAGTGCCAGAAATGTATGTGAATTATTAATTTCCTCAGCCCCTGGAGGAAGTTTGTCTCTGCGTGTGTGTGTGTGTGTGTGTGTGTGTGTGTGTGTGTGTGCGTGTGTGTGCAGGAGCGCATGTGTGTGCTGCTTTATACTTCATACAGGTTGATTCAAAATTTATGTTGCCGGCTCCTTCGGCACTGGAGAGTTATTGCAAAAAGAGTCAAATGAAAGGCCGCAGTGTTAGTAATGCGGTGCAGATATATGGCCACTGCTTCTCATTCGCAGCCTGGCATGGTAATGCAAAAGAGATGATGCTTTATGCAGACTAATCCTGCAGAAACACATCAACAGAGAGAGGAGAAATGAAAGAACAAGATAGGGTTCAGAGATCTGTGTATACAGCAGGCTGCACCCTCCAAACCTTTTTATGTTCACTATAAAAGAAGTCCAGTAAAGAGCACAAGCTCAAAATATCCCTCCAAGCACACATTAACACTGAGGGCTTTTCTCTCTTTTACTTGGTTTTACAGACATTTAAATGTGCTGTGTGTGTCATTTATAAGATTTAAGGACATCAAAAGCACTATGATCCTGTTTCAATACCACATGTTGATGTGGATGATGATGAAATACTCACATTTGATCGTATCCAAAGTACCAAAGCTGGAAAGGGCACTAGCTTGGAATAACCCTCCAAGAAGCCATTAACAATGAGTTTTTTGTTTTTTATTTTAATTCAGTAGGGTCATTAAAAGTATTGATAGTTTTTCAATACCACGTGTTTAAAATGATGAAATATCCACATTTAATAGTATCAAAATCAATCAGTAAAAACACTGCTGCACTCACACATTATTACAGATGTGTTGGTATTTTTCTGTATCAGCGCTGTTTGCAGGTTGAAGAATAAAAATAAAAACATTATCCAGTTTTGTGTGTTCAGGACTTTTTCTTTGTGTCCAAACAGGTATTGAGGATCGTTTTTTTAATACTAGTATTGTATCAAAGTTTACAATTCTGATACAGTTATCAGGCGTAGTCTCCAGAAGCCCCCAGATCCCAAACTGATTGATGATTTGATTTGAACTGATTGATGAAGATGTTATTTAGACCCTCAACGTGCGGTCAAATTCGTGCAACCACTTCAGACAGGGTGCATGCTAACACTGTTAGCTTAGCAGCTGCAGTGAAGATTTCATCTTAATAAAGGGTGTAAATAACATCTCCTCAGATCAGTTTGGATCTCAGGGCTTCTGGAGACTTGGATTACAGCAGAGCTGTATGAACCATTTGTTTTTTCTGTTTTAAAACAAGTCTCCAGCTACTTCAGTTGTTTAGGAGAATGCTGCAATGCTGCTTTGCTGTGAAAATCCAGAAATGTTTTGTGGACTACGAGACTTCACCTGACTATCATATCATTGATCACATTTAAGACCACATATTCCTATCCTGTCACTGGGGATCTATGCGTCTTTCTTATGTGCGTAATTAAATTACAGACGGTGGCTTGTTAGTTTTAGCTCTGTTGAATACTGTCCAGTGAATGTAACACCTAACAAAGTCATGTATTTATGTGAAAAGGCTTCAAAAAGCACCTTTAATTCTTCACCCTGTGTAATTTTTATTTTTGTGTGACATTTATCTTCAGAGAAAGTATCTGTATGATTTAGCACCTGCCTACAGATAGATAATCACTTGCACCATTTGTTGACAGTCCATTATATTGACCTACATTACAACATCTATCAGTAAAAGCACCGTCCTTTAGCTGAGAAAGCAGTGTCACTGCCAATGACAATAATGTCCAGTCTGGTGTTACCATGACGAGGTGAACTGTACACGGTGACGGATGTCTTTTAAATCAGCAGGCAAAAGAAATCATTCAGAGGAGAAACAATCTGTGTTTTTGATGTAAAGATAATCCAAAATAAACCTGACAGTTATATTTTAGTTATATGGAGTTTGAGCTGAGATGAGAGATTATTGTTGAAATATTGTGTCATTTTCTATCTTTTCAATGTCTAAAATAAATTACCCTCTCGTGATTGCATCAATTATGACTTTTGTCTTCAAGGAACAAAGCCAACAGAGTCTAATGTTGTTTTCATTAAACAAAACCTCTAAGGCAGGAAGTCAGATGGATGTCTACTGTTGCCATGGAAATTAATTTCCAAAGCAGTATGTGAAGGAAGAAGATGCTGTGTCAGCTGCACCAAAAGAAGAGGCAAAAGACAGAAAAAGAGCCAGAAACAGAGCTCAAAACACACGCACGTAAAAACCAACGACCAACTTTGGAGGCTGGACAGTCGCTGATGTCTCCGTCTTGACTTTGTCTCTCATCAGACTAATAATTACAATATAAGTGAAGTATATACCTAAATAATGAGCTCACGTTTGACAGCTTGTGTTCATCCAGTCAACAGTGAGCATATTACTGTGTTACTGAAATACAGCTGGATTTATTCTGAACATGTCTGAGAATCAACCTCCATGTTTCACAGTAACAAACAGTATAACTGGAGGCTCAGGACTGTGTAGGTTCACACTGATACACTCCTTGTTTAGAGGCCCACATGCATGCCTGAATGCAGCCATTAATCATAAGCATTGGCAATCCAATCAATTATCCAGCAGGGAGAGGTGAAACAAAATCCATGACGTCCGTAGTCAATGAAGTCAATGAACTCTGACCTTTTCACCAACTCAAACCACCCACGCTAATCAGACAGCTGTACCTTCATCGACACACAGAGACTCAGCAGCAGCCAGGAGCTGCACAGTCACGTAGTCCAAAGCGTTCAAAGGCCTCCCAGAGTCCCTCACAGATTAGAAACAGCACAGAATGAATAAGAGTGATACAGAATAGAGGGAGGGGAGGCTGTGCGTACACATCACTTATCTGCTGCTGATGTCGTGTTCACCTCGGCCAAATAGATCTGTCAGACCGGAGCTTCTCAAGGCTCCTGAAGGGAAACTCAATAAAAAAGGCAACCCAGGCATCTCCCAGTTTCTGGGGCCAAAGTAAACAGGCGCTGAGCGTGACATTATTGAAAGAGCATAAACCAACAGTGTCAGTTAGTGCCGTCAGTGCAGTCAGGACAACTGCCACTTCCTGTCACCGCAATGGAAAATTTCTTCCTATCAGGGCGGAAAGTGGAGCTCGCAGAGTCAACATGCAGCCGAGTGGAGGGAGGAATATGTGCACAAAGTCCCATTCGACTGAGACACTGACTGCTGACGCCCAAACGCCTTCAAGTTTACAAGTTGTCAACCAAATGAACCATACTCATTTTAAAAGACAAAGCAGTAATCAGCTACATATTTAACTTGATGCATTAACATGCCAAAGAGAGAACGCGACCTTTGTTTGACTTGTCTCTGTGTTGTCTCAGTAAGAAAACGTGCTCATGTTTGCAAATGAAGGAGAGCTTCAAACAGAATGAATGAGCAGAAACACAGAAGTTTCCGTACAAAGAACGAGGCATCACTAAATGGTTTGATGTCAATCTACATATACCTTCAGTCTCCAGATCTCAACCCGACTTCAAAAGTGTTGGACAGCGATCTCCAGCACTGTCACCATCAGTCATTACAGCCAACAAGGCTGCCAAACAGCAGACCACAGGTGGAGTCACACCACTGGATATTTTTAAGGACACCTGGAGACATTTCCAGCCAAACTAAACCCGGCTATTTTTCACAGGAAGTCGGCACATCTGCATCTGTGATCATGGCGACCAAAACAGATATTGTAAGCCAAACCATGATGTTTTCCAAACCCTAACCAAGTGTTTTTTGTGACTTAAACCTAAGCAGAGCAACGTACATATGAAGTCGCAACATCTAGAAACGGCCAGTTTGACCTTTTCTGTGGTTAGTTTATAAGTTTATAACTACTACTTTAAGATTTGCTGTGATGATATTTGCTGCGGTGACATTACTTCAAACATGGAAAGTTTAAAATGACTGAAAGCAGCCTCTCTAATCATTCAGTAGGGTGTACATGTGTTGTGAGCCCACCTACAGATGCATCTTATAACTTGAATAATGCACCCTTTACATAACAGGAACAATACTGCACCTTTGACTTCATACCAGGTTTGTTATTCGAGGGCACAGTCGCTTTCTGCTGCCTCGAGATGATAGAAGTACATTTGCTATTTACACAACTTGGGCTCTGGGCGTGAAAACGACAACTGCATCTGTGAGAAACTGCTTGCACACATGAGAAAGAGCTCCACATGTGGGAATATCTTTTCAAAGACTTGTGTTCATCCAACTAATAAAGTTCAAGAGACTGTGAGGATTGTTTTTTTCTTTGAAATGCTACTTCAATATTCAGCAAGTCATCAAACAAACCTACAAAAGAAATGTAAAAATACAGAGGTTGATGTGGAAAGAGGCAAGAGTATATCAAAAATCTGCTGAAAAGGTCTGAGCAGACATGTTGAAGGATGTAGAATGTGCTGATTACTTAATAATTAATAACTTCATATCCCAAATAACTGAAGCACAAAGCAACGAAGATATGAATGATCAGATTAGCACAGTCAACAAAGTGCATCAGGGAAAGTCAGAAGTTCAGAATCAAATTAAAGTTTAATGGTCACAACTCACCAGAAATTATCTTCATTTATTATTACTGCTCTCTGTCTTTTGAAGAAATCTCTTGTTTAAATCTCTTGAGTAAAGTGAGAAAAAAAGGCGTGCTCAGACACTTCACTTAGATGCTCTTTAGATGTTCTCCTCCCTAACACAACTCTCCTTCACACCTGCACTAATTTGCAGATGGAATAACTCATGCAGGAGGATCCTCACAAACTGGACCATCGCTGCTCGCTGCTGCTTCTTTTCAACGTTCCTCTCTCACAATAATACCACCCGATTACATTATACTCCCTGTTCTGATGTTTTTAATCAAATACTGAGTCATTGTGACTAATGCTACACGCTCTATCTCATATTAAAAGCAGCAACATACTTTCTGGTAAACTTTTCTCTAATAGTTTGGACCGGACTTCCTGTGGGTCAGCAGGGCGGCTGCGTTTATAACCGGGTCAGTGTCGACTCTCTCTGCTCTGCTCAGCATCCACTCCTTATCTTGGTTGGACGGTTTGATCGATGAATGGTGAATAAATTCATCTCTCTGCAGCTCTGACCCCATTGCTTTAGTCTACACACACAATCAGGGAATACTGGCCGGCAAATCAATTCATTCACCGGTTTAGCAAATAGGCTGGCACACAGCGAGGCCCAAATGCAGCCAGAGCGGTGCAGAGGTATTGTCCCCAGGTAAGAACAGGCAAAAAGCCACCTGTGATGAACACTCACAGCCTCGTGTTCACTGTTATTCACCTTGAAAAGACCAATCCACAGGGCAGAGCAGCTCTGACAAACATGGAATTAAGAATAATGATCCAAGAAAGAAGCATACGGGAGAACTCATGAAGTCCATCTGTGTTTATTAACGTGTTTTCGGTTGATTGTCAGTACTTTTGTTCTGCATGAAACCTGTTGAATGCAAATTAAACTTCAACAATACCTTCAGATTTCTTCAAGTTTACCTTAATAAAATACTAATCCATTAATCCATTAATTGTTGCAGCTCTACAATATTCAGGTACTTCTACTGTACTTTATTTCCACGTTGCGCCACTTTGTACCACTTTTCAGAGGAGAGGTTGTACTTTTTACTCTTATTTGACAGCTTTAGTTACTAGTTACTTTGAAAATGAAGGTTTTACACAGTGGATGATATAACAAGCTTTTAAAATATGACACATAGTTAAAGACTAAACCAGAATGTTTTTAATGTCTTACTAACAGCAGTAGAGCTGCAACTAATGGTCATTTCCATTGTTGATTCATCTGCTGATTGTTTTCTTGCTTCATTAGTTCTTTGATCTATAAAATGTCCGAAAACGTTGAAAAATGTTGATCAGTGTTTTCTCCTCAAATGTCTTGCTCTGTCCTCCACCCACAGATCTGCAGCTTACTGTCACAGAGGAGGAAAGACACCAGAAAACATTCACATCTAACAAGCTGATATCAAACTTGATTATCAAAATGGTTTGTGATTAATTTAATAGTTGACATTTAATCAATAAATCATTGACAGCAGATTTTAGTTTCTGAATTAGTTTGTGAAGGTTTCTTACTTCCTGTAAGTAATTTGTCACAAAGATTTTGGTTGTGTTTTAAGGAGCACTAATTGCAGTGTGTGCGTACACACCTCCACACACACCTCCACACACACCTCCACACACACCTCCTCCTCGTGTGGTTTCAGGGGAAAACTGTGCTGATAGCGGCTCACACATTGTGTGTCACGTTTCTCATTAATCAGTATTCCTCATTAGATTGAGTTCATTTCCCAGGTGAAGCTGAGAACGGAGATAGCAGTCAAACAGGCAGCCAAGGTTAAGTGCTGCCTCTGTTTTTTTGGCTTATTTTGGCAAAAGTCATTACATGCAGCATATTTAATTCAGCGGAACTAAGGCTGCAGTTCAAATCACAATTAGGCATTGTCTCAGACTTTCTTCTTAATGAAAAATCTTATCTTCCACATTGTTTTATTGAGCTGAGCCAAAATAAATCTGGGGGGTGTTTCTCTCAGTCCTGTGTATCATTAGTTTTTTATTCTTTTTATTGATTAAATGTGATGTTGTTGAACTCGGTGTTACCTTGGCTTTGTCACAAAGACATTTGAATAACAGTCCATGGAAATATACGAAAAAAAAGGACAGCGATTGAATCATTTTTATGTATGAGGGTGAACAGAAAACAGGGAAATGGGCAGTGAGTCAGACACGTGCAGGTTTTATCATGTGAGCAATCTGAGGAGAGAAAAAACTCTTTAAGTTCTCCCTTCTCTCTCCATGGTGTTATTGTGTCTGTCATCTAATGTCCGACCTCCTGCAGAGGACATTGTATTCCAGTTTTCTGCCTGAGAACTGTCATTTCACACAGCAGCGTCTGTCTGCTGCTTGGTGGAAGAGAAACTGGCAGTTCACACATGTGGAGGGAAACACTGTTGTGAGGATGTCTGGCTAAACTGAGTGGAAGTGGGACAGAGTGCAGACAGTTTCTCTCCTCTAATGAACAGATGATAACAACAGAATTATAAATTAATAGCAGAGCTGCAGTTATCTGTTACCTCAGCTGGCCTGGTGCAGGCCAGATGATAAAACATTAGAAATAGAGAATAATCTTTTTGGGAAATTACATTCGAGTCATGAGGTTAGCCATTTCACTCTTGAGGTCTCGGGCATCAGCGGGTTCAAAAAAGTCTTAAAAAGTTGTAGTTTAAGGTTTTTGAAAGCACTAAAATGCCTGAAATCATCACCACGTGATGCAGGTTTAACTTTAATGAGTGCATGGAAAGAGAAAACTCTTGGCTGAATGGCCAGAGGGGGTCATGCATTTTGTAATTAATTCATTTAATCAGCAATTTAAAAAAAATAATTAAATCCCAATAATCAGAAGTTTGACTTTTGGGGACTTTTTAAAGCGTTGATAGCGGAGTAATGCCTTGAAATATGAGTAAATGATACGATATTAAACTTCTCAGTGATATTTGAATGAACGCTGAATAAGAAACAACCAGAGGTGAAGAGAGACTGAAAACAATTCCTGTTTCCAAAGTTATGATATTTATTTCTGTTCATATTCATTTCTCTTGTCCACTTACTCTCACCTGTTACCCACAGTCGTTATGGCTCTGTTAAGAGCTGGGCTCTACACCACTTATTTTTGGTTTAAACTCCAATAAGCACTGCATGAAATGTCCAGCCCTGCTGTCGATTTTAGTGGTATCACCGTTTGCATTCATTGAAGTAGCTGTCGCAGCCTGAAGGCTTGTGTTCTGGTGTTTTCCTTTATTTTCTTATTTCTAAAGTAAAGTACTTTTGAACTCTGTGTCAAGTAATTATTTTGATGACTACATTTTTTTGAGTGCTTGTTTTTTGCAAAGTAACAGTACTTATACTTGAGTACAGATTTTGGCAGCTCAACCCACCTCCTCCCTCACTGTCTCTTCATATGAAATTGAAAGCTAACTATGCGGTACAGACTAAATGAAGAACAGGGAGGAAGAGAAACCTGACTTTGTGTGATGTTATTCATTAAAGAATGAGACAACAGAGTCAGGTATTAACAGATAGCATCCATAAAAAGTTAGTTTCCAAACCCTGGTTACAGCCCTGTTGAGAAACTCATGTCAACACTTTTCTGTCATTTTGTAGCCCAGACAACCATCAACAGAATAATCGACAATGAAAATAATTGTTAGTTGCAGCAATAATCTAAAGTTTATAGTTTAGAGAATATTATAGATCCCAGAGGAAACTGACAGAAGGACGATTGATAGATAAAGGGGCAATCTGTCTGCAACTTCAGCAGACAGCTCCATGGATTTATCAATATACAGCACAGTTAGACTGCTGATATTTCAGAGCCATGGTCAGATAAAGGATCAATAAGTCAGACTAGACTAACATGTTCAACTCCTCTCTCTGCTACTAGGGGGTGGACAGGCAGCTTAACGAGGGGGATGCATTTTGGTCACTTTCCTACTGATTACATCCTAAAATCAATTTTTCCTCTTAATTTTATAATTAAGACAGGAAGTAAAAACTCTGCAGTGAGTGCACCAGATTGACTGTTGACTGTCTGCTCAGTTCATGTCACACTGTGACATGAATCCAGATAATGGGAGTGCAGCATAATCTTCAGTGATGGTTAATGATCAAAATATACAACGGCAAACAATGAGGTCAATTAAAACCATGTAGAACAGTTTCATGTCAGGAAGTGTCAGTTTTATCAGCTCTGCAGTTTTCCCTCCCGACACCTGTCCTGTCCTCAGGTACACCTGGAGTCAGTTCAGTGTGATGTTAGCTGCTGTCGCCACGTGTCAGCTGTTTGACTTGGCTGAATGTTGTGCTGACTCTGTCAGGATGTGGACAGCGGACCTGTTTTTTAACTGGAGGATATCAGAATCACGAATCACGGAGGACCCAGACAATCCACATTTTTATTCCAGTCAAGGACGACACTTCACTGATTAGCAGCTACAGACTGAGGAGCCAATCAGTGAAAACACTTGTGTGATTTCTGGCTGAGGCTAAAATCTGAACACTTTTTTAATCAGCACATTATTTTTTACTGCTTAATACAGCTACAGTAACTATTCCAATCCATGTTCCAGATAAACACCATGTGGACGTCATATCAGGTTGTTTAAGCAGCCTGTATTTATGTGGCTAATTAATTAACATAACATAATGAGAGCATGATGACTAGAACTCGATCGACTCATCAATTATTCTTTCATTTTTTTCATTCTGAAAGCCAGGAATTTACTTCTCCAAAATCCCTAATGCACAGGCTACATTTGTAGTTTTGGATGTGTTAAAGCCGTGGCGTCCAAACTTTTTTCCTTGGAGGGACAAAGCGTGGCGGTGGGACACGGGTCAGCAGCAAACACATTCTGTATTGTATTGTTCAGCATTTTTACCTCACCAAATAAAACAGCATAAACAGCTTTTTATATCAGAATGTTCTTGAATGAATCTTTATTTTTGTTAAAAACATATGGTGGGTCAAACTGAACCTGGTGGTGGCCAAAATTTGGCCTCAGCGACGACACATCCTCATACGTAAACAGCTGAACAGGTTGACTGTCAGTGTCTCCCAAAAGACGTGACCGTGACTTCTGGTTGCACACTGGACACAAACAGCAGTCTCCTGAACCAAAGTCCTGTCCTTGTTTAACCAGAGCATCCATCTCCAACCTCCTCCTGATACTTACTTTTCATTCTTTATACTACTTCTCCTCACTTCCTCCTTTGGTGCTGTAAGAATTACTACGACCACTAGAGGTCACAGCCTGACAACTAATGTACGGGTCATAAAACGCTGCTTTCATTTCTGAGGACAGGCTGCTTAATGAGAATACAAACTTCATATTTTAAATTATTATTTATTATTATTATTTTCTGTCTGTTTCACGTGTCATGAGTATCTGGGTCATGTGACTGTTTTTTTAATATTTCCTCCCTCGTCTATACATGTTCTTATATTTGGAGTCTCTGGATTGCCATCTTGTTTTGGCATATATTTGTAGTTTCTTTTTTGTTTTTTATCCCTGCTTTAATACATACATTTACTGTTACTGTGCATGGAGTTTGATGGATTCTGAGACATTACATTGTGCACCAGAACTATATTTTTCCATTAATTATTAGTCGAGGTGCGTCTTGTTTCCTCTCAGTGGTTTAAATTGAAAATGAGTATTTCAGCAGTGCAGGAAAGCTTCATAATGTACCTTTTATTAAGCACATAGCAGAATATCTCAAATAAATGGGCACATCAGCACATAATTATTACACTAATTATACATTGATAAGGAGGTATATTTTTCAAGTGTTTCAGGATTTAAGAGGTACATTCAAAACACTGCTGCGTTATCCACTTAGTGTGTGAGGAATGTCTCGGCTGGGAACAAATCACACTTTAACTTCAAATCTATTTACAGTCAACTGAACCAAAGAGCCTTCAGACAGGCAGCGAGGCGAAGACACAGAAAAGCATAGTCAATAAAATCACATGAAACCTGTGACGCCTGAACCCATCACTGGACAAATTACACTCATGCACCCACTGACACCAATACACACTTTCATCACCACTACCGCATCACATGGTGCAGCGATGACGCCTGCACGTTATCACTGTGGCAGTCCAATCTATTAGTATCTGATCCAGTTCCTCCAAACAGGTCGAAAAATATTTAGCTGCATTAAATCACTCTGAATATCTCTCATTAACATATTTATTGTCTTCAGTGAATTGTGAATTCATGGCCTTCAGTGACACGATGATTTAAATGTTAAATAATGGCAGCACATTTTTATCAGCTTGTCAAAAATAAACACATGGAAGACCAATCGACTAAACTGTGGCCCACTAAACGCAGCGATAAAGTGACAGACCAAAGACTGGCCCATTAAAAAATAAGCACTGATGGAGGAAAAACTGGCCCATTAACTCCAAACAGACTGGCCCATTAAGTGCTAAGATAGAGTGACAAATTAAGACTTGCCCAATACGTAATTGAGACAGTACAAATTAAGAGCGGCTCATTAAATATTAAGTGTGACTGACTAAAATTGGTCAAAAACATTTTAATGGAGAAAAAACAAAACATTGGCTTATTAAATACTGACAGATAAAAATCAATTTTAAACTTAGAATGGTTTTCAATTAAGGGACTCCAGTTTCCGTCTAACTTTTTCTGGTACAGGCCGAAAAAAAAAAAAAAATATATATATATATATATAGATATAGATATAGATATAGATATATATATATATATATATATATATATATATATATATATGTATATCAGTTTCAACAGTTTACAGTGGGACCTGTAACTTCCAGGAGGTTCTAAAGGTTCGTTAACTGGGAACTGGACCCAGCAGAGACACAGTAAGTCCTGCACAAAATGGCAAATATGAATTTTTTACACTTTGGTAAATAATGAGAAATTGTCTGGTTCCAGCTTCTTAAACGTGAGGATTTGCTGCTTCTATTTGTCATTTCTGACAAAGACAAGTGAATGAAGAGTCTTTGGGAAACATTTGAGAAACTGTGATGAACATTTTTTACAATGTTTTGACATTTTGTAGACTAAACTATTAATCAGTTAATCATGTCAATAATCGTTACTTGCAGCCTGACATCACAATGAATAATTTGACCGAAACCATTTTGGAGACGGCAGCCGTGACTGTTTAATGAATGAGTGTGTAGTCATTCAGTCTGTGTGAGACAGACCAACTAAACACTGGCACATTAAATATTCAAACCTATGACTAAACACTGGCCCATTTAAAGGCTACAGCGGACCGACTGACTAAACACTGGCCCATCAAACAGTGAAGCAGACAGACGGACCCGACAGCACAGCATCTGTTCAGCATTTTCATCCTCGCTGAGGGGGAGGCACTCGCCACTTGACCCTGGGAGTGCCGTCCCTATCAGTCCAACAGCTGAAGGAGCAGCATGAAGCAGACTGCATGCTGGGTGCAAGATTTTGGATGTGGCGCCTCAATATCAAGCTCCACCTCGTGAAAAAAAGAGGGAAAGCAAAACCTGAATTCTGCTGCAGGATGCTGTGATGTGAGGTGGTGTGTTATTTTATCACCGGCAGCTGGTAAAAATAGTGATTTACAGATTTAGACAAACTGCTCACCAAGACTGCTTTATTTTGGTGAAGGCACTGATGCTAATGTAAACGACTGTGGCTCATATTTATGCCAGCAATGCAAGTTATCACTTTTGATGTAGCTGTCATGATTAGAATAATACAAGCAGAACTGTTCCAGAGAGATGAAGAGAAGAAGGAAAGAGGAAGACTCAGAGTCATGGAGAGGAGAGAGATAAAGGGAAGGAAAAACAAAGAGGACGAAGACGAGTGAGAGATGAAGGCCTGTGAGTGAAGGAGATGAAGCGAGACGGACTCAGAGAAGTTTGACGTGACATCAGCCTACTTTAGATTTGGGAACCATTTCCATAACAGAACTGGATTCAGCCGAACCAGACAGACTGCTTGTTATTTCATGCTCAGACTCTGACGATGAAGAACCATTTTTAGGCTGCAGAAAGCTCCTGTCAGGATGTAAGTATGGAGAGCCAGGATGCTGTAGAAAACCTTGTGATTCTGTCGAGTCCTCTGAGCGATGCAGGGCTTTAAGGGCAACAGCAGAATGATGACTGGCGAGGGGAGAAGGTAATTTAGGTTTAGCCTTCAGGGAAGGAAATGCAAAAAGAGGGCTGGTTTCAGCAGCTCCATAGAGATCAATGCAGGGAGCTTACTGTAGAGGAACAGCTAAATAAACTGTAAGTCAGGCTGGCGCTGTGTGTCCCTGAGGTGGAGACTGTAATCCATAATCTGACACCTACTCACACAATGGACCTGCAGTGGACAAACACTGCCGCCTTGTTGGTGGTTTGATCAGCATTTATGAGTGTGTGTGTGTGTGTGTGTGTGTTCAGTCCTCACAGTGAAAGAGATGTAAATTAATTTGAGGACTACTCACGTTAGTATGTTTCAATCAAAGTGTTTTTCAGATGATTAAATTATTTCTGAACACCTTTCTGACGGTAAGACTGAGGGCTGCTACTATCTTTTTTGTTAACTTCTGTTTGAATCATTTTTAGGGGAAAAAAACCTTAAATTTCTCTGATGTCAGTTTGTTAAATGTGAATGTTTTCTGGTTTCTTTCCTCCTCTGTGACAGTAAACTGAATATATTTGGACAAAACCAGACATTTGAGGATGAAACACTGATCAACATTTATCACCATTTTATAGACTAATCGATTAAATCGAGAAAATGACTGGCAGATTAATGGCCAGTGAAAATGACTGAAAGTCGCAGCCTAATCTCGTCCGTCTCTGACAGCAGGCCTTTCAGAACAGCTCTAAACATGATTGCCTTCTTTTACTTTTCAAGCATCCCTTGACCTTGAAGTTACAGCGAGTCGGCCGTGATGTGCTGCAACATAAATGTTTTCCTCGTCTTTTCACCACACACCTTTGATACCAAGGTCCTTTCCAAGTAACAATATCTTTCCACAAAATGCAGGCAAGCCACACAGTGTGTGCTTGTTTGCTCTGTCAGACTGATCTTTTGCAGCACCATACTGAACCTTTTAAACCAACAGCATGCTCGTTCGGCCCTGACCTGTCGGAGAGTGACATGGGTGATGGTTTGAAAATGTCAGTTTGTCGGTAAGTCAGAATAATGCTCAACTATACAAACTCACACAGTCCTGCACAATGGGAACTATATTGTCCATTCCTCACTGTTCCGCACACCAACAAATGCAAGAAGGAGGAGACTGTTAGATGGTATCTTGGTTGTGAACAATGCTGGATTTAAAATCAGCTTTTGAGTTGTGTTATGAAAAAAGAAATGCATGAGAAACTGGATTTGTGGTCTGGGTCCAGGGGTGAAGGTCAGGTGTGTTTTTGTGGTCTGGGTCCAGGGGTGAAGGTCAGGTGTGTATTCGGGGTCTGGGTCCAGGGGAAGTCACTGTATTCTGGCGGTCCTCACTCTGAATGTGTGTGTGGGTACTGTACTACTTCAAACAAACACTGCTTTGTTTACTCGAGGCAGTTTTCCGCTCTGAGGTTGGTGTTACAGAGTGATGTATTTGTCATTTTATCATTCCCTCTGTGTCATTACATCTGCTTTGATTTGTCACTCTATTATCCAGCCAGGCAACACAGTTTTGGCATCCTGCGCTCTGTTTTCAGAGATATTTTATCACAACGTAGAGCTGAACACACAGATTTGTCTTGGTCACATTTGCAGCGACATCAACTTATTATTGATGCAGTAACACACTCCACACTGACACCAGCCATAAAGACAGAAATGACAGAACAATTGGTTGTTTTTCATTTTAACCTTCACAAATCTGCAAGAGGAGACTTCCAAAAAACACTGAGGAAATATTTCACTTCCACTCATTCACGCCTGGGATCTGTGTGTGTCTGAAGTTAGGACAATATGAGATACAAATGTTATCCATTACATTCACATTGAGAAATTTAAATTGGGCTGAAGAAAAACAGGAATATAAATCCTGCACTATAGGACTCGTATGGGCCTTTCCAGTCAGTAAAACAAAGTCAAAACTACTTCTTCTCTAGAGCACACAAACTCCTCTTATCTATAAATACAAACAACATGAGTGCAGCAGGAAGAGGCAGCATGAGAAATTAACAAGGCAAAGTGAGAAACTGTAAATGTGTCAAATAGGCTCTAAATGAACTGTTAGTGTAAAGTGTCAGCTATCTAAACATGTGCTACTACTGTGTGAACGTCATTCACTGAAACTCACATCGCAGATCTATTGAACTCTGTACGTTGGCTGTGTGTGTGTCTGTGTGTGTGTTAGACGACTGTGGCAGTGCCAGGCTCGACATACTCTGACATAACCACTATGGCAATAATGAAGGAAACCCTAACCGAGGTTAAACATCACCAGATGGAGTTTCTGTACTTAATGTTTTCTAGTTATTGTAGTATTGAGTATTTTATAAAAGTGGCAGCAACTTTTAAGGATGAGGTAATCAGTGGATGGGTGCAAAAGAAAGCTTTCAATTCAACAGGCACAGTTCTGTTCCATCACTCATGTGTTGTTTGCTCTGGTGTCCAGTGTTTGAACTGTCTGTCGAGCTGAAATTTAGGGATAAATCATCGGCCCAATAATGGGAAATTTATATAACTGACTATCGGCTGATAATGGAATTATAGCTGATAAATTGAGGTGATAATAGTCAAACTGCTTTCACTGACTTAACAAGTGCAGCATCTACACACTGATGGAGTAGGTGCTGCTATGCAACTTTGAAGTTGTTTTGTAATATGCTCCTAATGAAGAAGAAGAAGAAGAAGAAGAAGAAGAAGGAAGAGAGAAAGAGAAAGACGAAGGAGGAGGAGAAGAAGAAGAGGAAGAAGAAGCAAATGACTAAAAAGCCTCTACGTGATGCTGAAAACATCTGAAGACAGATATACTGAACTTTGACTTCAACGTTTTAGTTTTTGAGTTTCCAAACTGACAAAACCATTAATGACTAGCGACTGTATCTAACATGTTGAGGAAGAGTCCCACCGAATATTTTCTGCTCAAGTTGGAAATTGTCAACATGTAGCTTGACTAGGACAACTCTAAATGTTTAACACATTCGTTATTCCTTAATTAGACAGTAGACAAAGTTGATTTCTTTTAAAACACAAAAAACCCACAATCATCCATTGACCACCACGTCAAGAACGTAACAATTTCCATGGTTAGCTCAGCTAGTACTTTTTTAAATTAATTCCACTGTGGACATACAGAAAAATACTATATAATATATTATATAATAATATACATATTTTATATACAACTAAGTCATTTTCCAATCAAAAAACATTCCCTGTAGGTCCAGCTTCTAAATGACACAATACGCTCTGTTTTTCTAATTATTTTGTAATAGTAAGTTGAATATTTAAGTTTTGGATTGTTGGTTGAACAATACAAACAATTTAAAGACGTCACCTCAGGTTGTAGGAAATTGTTTTACCTACAACGGTTTTCTGACATTTTGCCGGCCTGACTTAGGAAAATAATCCCATGGTGCCGCCGTAAAACACACATTTCATCCAAACTCAAAAACGAGCTGTGCCATCAGTCACTCCTGTTAAACAGTAAGCCTCAGTTCCAGACAGTGCCAAAGTTCTGTCTCCTGTTCCAACTTTGCTCTCACTGGACCTGACTGCCTCAGTGTGATTCCTGATGGGACACGGACCTTTAATGACCACAGGATATAGTCTCAGGATCTACAATTCGCTCCACTTGCTCCCAACGACGAGGCAAGAGGAGACAGACACAAAGATAGTGACGATGTCCAATCTGTCCAGTCCATTACGGAGCGGTGTGGGGGAAAGTAACAGGACTGAATGACTCCTCAAATCTTTAGTCTCTGCTCAGTCTCTCAGAAAAGAAGCAGAGACTGAAAAAACTGTGGCTCGCAGAGCTCAAAATAGAGTGTTTTATGAGGAGGGCAACAGGCAAATTAGTGAAAAAAGGGCATCTGATTTGTTTTCTTCTGGTGCACTTAGGAAGCACGCGAGCGAGTCGATTTGCCCTCGGAGCACATGATCTCAAAGGGATGGAAAAAGGAGCCAGTTAGGAGGGGGAGTAATGGAATTAAACACTCTTTGAAATCCCATTTGGGGACATCTGGTGCCATCCCAGTGCTGAGAAGTGTTTCCACAGTCTAAGTGAAATTAATTAATTATTAACACTCATTTTTTTGTGCTTTCTTTGTGCTTATTTGGGGAAAGCTGTTGTATAATGATCCGGCTCGAACTGTTCATTACAATTCAGACTGCGACCCAGCAGCTTCAAGAAGCAGCGTTTAAAGATGCACTTTGTAGAAAGGAACACATGTAAATGAGTAAAGGAGTCATAAATAAAATGATCTTGAGTAAACACCACTAACATGTGTTGTCCAAGTTAGACACCGACATAAACATGCTGTTTAATGCTCATAAATCTGCCTCAGAAGAATACACAACTTATTCATTATGCAGTGTTCTCTTGGCCGAGTATCACTCACAGATAGCCAACGATGTCGAGGCAAAACTCACACAGTCTGACAGTGTCTTCTTCTAATGTAAGCACTGAGCAGCAGTGAAGAACGGCATTGTAAAAAGGATTAATTTAACCGTCGAGCGTTTATCCATTTAGTTTGGTTTGCTTGGTCAGGTGAGAACAACGAAAGCCTTAATTCTTTGAATTCCTTAATTAGAAGAAAGCAGCAACAATCCCTACAGCGTGTGGGTTAATTATTCAGCGAGACAACATCTGTCAGTCACAGACCGAAGCTTACACTCAGCTTTTTCTTCATGCATATGAATTAGAATAAACATCAAAGAGGAGAAATGTCAGCAAACAGCATAAAACAGTTTTTTGTTTTTTTTTCCAGCGAGAAAACTTTCGGAGGAGAAAACACACAAAAAGTGCTGGCTGAGGCAAAACCAGCACAGTCTCCAGGATATAATGTTAGCAGCTAATGTTTCTGTAAACCACAGATACATCAGATTTAAACCTTTGTACCAAACATAGCACGTTCACATTATATGCTTATTAGCCACCTTTAACATCAGGTGGTGGCGTTATTACAGCCAACCCGGCTGCCAAATGCTAAACAGCCAAAAAGTCAAACCACTGGATATTTTGGACCTGGGGACATTTCCATCCGTGATCCTGGTGACCAAAACAATTGTTTCAAGTCAAACCCCGATGTTTTCCTGACCCTAACCAAGTGTCCACTAAGAATCTGAGCAAGAATTTAATGCCAACATTCAATAACTGTCAGTTTTCTGTTCTCTGCTCTATGGATCCATTGTTGTTGGCATGTACTGAATATTATTCCCACTCTGAGGTTTCTGAATGACTTCCAAGTCCATAAAGCCAGACTCTTGATGTCATAATAGTCTGGTGTCTTTCCAGTCTTACTGTGTGTCATACAGATTCACTTCTAAACATACAGTGCTTAGCTCTGACTCTCGGACAGTTTAAATGAGTAAATGAGGGCCAGATCTATCACACAAGCTTTTAATGACAGCCTCACAGCGTCGGAGCTGAACACAAACTCAGTCCTAATGTGTGTATTTGTGTATTTACAGTGGAGCTCCAGCAGCCGTGCCCTCTCTCATGTACTTTACGCTTCCTCCTGATGATATCTGGCAGCTTGTTTGCATCTCTGCTGCCGATGATTTGATGTTGTTTTCATCCTGGGTGGCACCTCATAGATAAACTCATACAGAGGTGCAGCAAACTGTAAAGATGAGGCTCATTGTGCCATTTATTAGATATACAGAACATCAGATGGCAGGGTGCAGCAGGATGACAAAGGTTCCTCTGGTGCTGGTCTGTTGTGCCGTGTTCCACTTAACTATTTATCATTCATCTTCTGTGTGTATTCAGTTAGTGACATCTCCAGCTCACAGTGTAGAGACTTGATCTTTCAGTTTATCCCCTCACAATGCTGCCACGTCTGCAGCGGCTCAGTAAATATTTGTCTCCGTCGACAGAGATGAAGCAGGACTCTGGCTGCACTCAGTGCAGCTGTCTGGGTTTGATGAGGATGCAATTAACTTTGGTTTTTATTTGAGTTCAGCAGAGAAATGGAATAGATGGTGTCACTGAGTCCTCGTCCTGCCATATCAATCACATGCATGTTGGGCAGAGAGCTGTTCAGAGAGCCACTAAGAGCTTGTCAGTTGAGCAAAATTAAATTATGACCCCATTTCATTGCAGCAGTTGTTCTCAGTGCGTTCAGTTTTCCTCGCTCCTCTCCCAGAGATGAGTTTGAAGGATAATAAATCTTTCCATCTCACATCGTTTATGGACAGTCTCCTTGAACGTTCTCTGCATATGAGAGCAGATGTTAAAACATGACTTGCATTCGTTTTCTCTTCTTATGTAATTACATTTATTTTGGCAAAGTGCCCTCGTTGTGCAACACGTTTGTTTGCCTGTATTGTTGATATGTTGAACTGGTGTAGGATGTGATGCTAACTGCTGTTCAGTCTTCTGACCTTAATGCTTCTCCACGTGATTGTTAATGTTATGTTATCCACTGTTTTGTTTACATAAAGGGCTGACGCACGACGAAGCCGAATATATCAACAGATTAGCCCTGAAGTCTAATGCCACGTTTTATTCACAAGGTTTGGGGCACTAAAAACTAAAAACCGGCTGACCAATGAGCAGTCTGCGCATGCTGAGACCGGAATATAACAGGTCAGCAAACGGTAGCCGCAATGAATCATTGATTAGTTGACAACTATTTAATTAATCATCATCTACTCTAATGATCAATTATTAAGTTGGGGAGTCACAAGAGAAAAAAAAGAGTAAAAATTATCTGATGTCAAATTGTTAAATGTGAATATTTTCTGGTTTCGTTGCTCCTCTTTGACAGAAAACTGAATATCTTTGGGTTGTGGACATTCACTGATTTTTACCATTTTCTGACATTAAAAGACTTATCGTCAATTGATAAAATCAATTAAAGTTAGTTGCAGCCATAATCCTGTCGGTCTCTATGACAGCAGGCCTATTTATACATCCTGCAGGTACAGAGCGACATTAGCATTCAGTTGGAGACACGTTTGTTTACAGCTGGTAAATAGAAGTCCAATGTTCACTCCCATTTTAGCTCCATCTTGGTCTCCTTTATCTCCTGAGGGAAGTATCTCTCTTTAGCTGCTAGATGCTCCACTACGTCCACCAGCTAGTCTCAACCCATCTGTGGGTTCATCAGTAGAAAGCGACCTCTTTTACATTTACGTAGTCATGTGATCCATTGTTAATGTGAAAAGATTAACTCTATGCTGTGGCATGTGGGCGTCATCATAAACTCAAGACATCTCTCACTTTGAAAAACTAGTGTCAGTCTCTACAGAACATCTTAAAAAGAGGAAGAAGAGCTCACTGCTGGAAAGTTCAGCTCATAGAGTCTGTTTGAATTGAGCATTTCAGCACTTTTCTATGCTGTGAGCCAAACACAAGGAACAAATCAAATGCTTTAAGAAGATATTCCTGTATGAAGAACACTCCCAAAGAGAGACTTTTCAATCCTTAATCCTTTTCTCAGCCAAACGCAGCCCACTCCTGAACACTTCCTACCTGGAAGCCTTTCAGTGAGGCTGAGCAAATAATTCATCAGTCTATTCTTAAACACGGTGCCTCAGATAAGATTAGCCAATATGGCTGTGAATGAGAGATAAGTGGAGACTAATTCCTGGTGTCTGGAGGGCAGAGTTTCCCAGTGGGCTGACCTGCAGCTGAAGCTTCCTGCGACACTACGACTGATCTAAGACACCAGCTGATGACTCGGATACTTGGCAGACAATTTGTACAGAATGGAGAGGACGTGTGGAGGCATTTGTCGATGAAAGTACTTACTGATTCACTTTACATGAACAGTGAAATCTTTGCATGGTCACGGCAACGCAGCCCAGAGACACGATAGCCCGACACGGTTCAGTCTTAATCCTGAGGCATGATGGCGGAGGTTTCTCCGGGCTCATTCGTATGCTACACAAACTTCCTTTGTGGGAGTACGGTGATGGAAATCTCACTGAAGTCGACAACATGGGCGCCTGTCTTCAAACTGGCAAAGAGTACAATACAGCAAATATGGGACACCTGCTGTGTGACGAGCAGCTGAGAGCCAGGAGGAGGTTTTTCATCTGATTGGAACGTGTGGCCATCAGTGGAGAACCAGACCTACATCTCTCCAAAAAAAGACAAACAAGGGGAGAGATCTGTTTTCAAATCAAACACTTAACAGACTGAAAGAGGAGGAGGATTAAAAAGCTTTCCAAGCAAACGAAGACAAGTGCAGCGACGGACCCGTTTTATTACTCAGGGCGGGCAAACAAAACTGCCGAGAGATAAGACAAGAGTCCTTCTTTTCCCCACTTCAAGTAAACACAGTTCTGAGGCATCGTTACCCAACATCCACTGCACCAAACTATTTACTTTGAAAGTTTGTACAATCAATTATGGTGGAGGGCAAGATAAAAGATAATACTTCATTTCGAAGCACAGATCGAAGAACATTTTTGGCTGTCGATACTTTTCATCAGAGGGTTTATTTTACCCTGACAGACGCACGTGTCACCATCTTCTCTACTGTTGCTTCTCTTTGTGTAAAACTTTGTAAAACTGTGCCACACATTCACGAGTTCCCCCGACACACAGCGACACCACCATCGTCTGAAACCAAATAGTTTGACTGCAGTGTAATTTGTCAGGAACGAACGAGCAGCTCTTGTAAAACTTTCTCCAACACGGGAAATGGGAACATGAAACAGAGAAGCTCATAAATATGCAGTGGGTGTTCTTCGCGCTGACATGGCCTCTGTTTTTCGTACAAATGTGATGTTCTTATATGAAGCATGATTCACATAACACCTTTACAGTTATATTCACTGTGTGATATCTGACACACTAAGAAAAACAGCTGTCAGTTGAACAGAGCTGCAGATGATGAATTGATTTCTCAGTTAATCAAAGCAGACATCCTGCTCCAGCTTTAATCATATTAATCACATTTCTGAGCATCCCACACTAGTGGCCTATTAACAGCTGATGGGTTAATGAATCACTTCTTTCAATCATTTTCCTGACCTGCCAACTGTTCTGAACATCAAAGTCACGAAATACGTTGCATCACAAAAGAAACCAGAAGCTTTGGTGAACTTCTGATACAACAGAAATGTCAAATCAAGTCGAGTCATTTTTTATTTATACCCGATGTCAAAAAACACTTAATACAATCTGTTCAGCAAAGAGTCGGCTGTGAAACACAAAGAACGGTCGGCCTTGAGATGTCGCTAACCAGCTTCTGACCAACCTGGCAAAACCAACAGTGTTGGAAAAAGTATCCAAAGTCATACGTGAATAAAAGTCAAGATACGGTGTTAAAATATTACTTTGGTAAAAGTTAGTCACTCATGTGAATAGTAGTTCAGTAAAATATTAAAATGTATTTAAGTATCACAAGTAGGAGTAAAAGAAAATACAACAGATTACCGATATGTATATACTGTATACTATGGGTCGACCAATTATCCAATCTGATATTCTGATTTTTGGAAACAATTGTAGAGCTGCAACGCTTAATTGATTAGTTGTCAACTATCAAATTAATTGCCAACTATTCTGGTAATGAATTAATCAGTTTGACTACATTTTTAAGGAGGAAGTCAAAATGTCTCCGGATTGTAGCTGGATAAAATGTCAGCAGGTCGTTGCAACAGACCAAATTCCTGTTAGCAGCACCATGAATATTAACAGCTTATTATTGTAAAGTCATTAGTTTTCAACAAGTTTTGTTGGAGAAACTTTTACCTGAGAAATGCTGAGCGAAAAGTAAGGGAGTTATTAAAAATCCCTGAGGTTGTGAATATCCATCCTCAATTTAAAGGAAAAGTTCAAGACTTCATCCGATGCAACATGCAGTCTACACAGTAACTAGTACCTAAACTTATCAAATAAATGAAGAGTAAAGCACAATATTTACCTTCGATATGTAGTGGAGGGGAAGTAGAAAGAAAAACATCGAAATACTCAAGTACAAGTACCTCAAAATCATACTTAAGTACAGTACTTTAGTAAATACACTGACACCAGTGCCATGTGATCGACCGTATCTTCAGTCGATGGCATGATGTCTACACAAGTAAAACACAGTGTGCTTGAATCTCACCATCACTGATGCATGTTACACGCTGTACAAACAGCTGATGATCACATCTGGACTGGTGTATATTCAGAGTGAAAGGCTCGAGGATGATCCGAGTTTCACTTGAATTTTGAAAACCAAGTCTGACATTGATTTGTCTTTAAACTGCGTCGCCGTGAACTGCCCATACAACATGTAGCTACAGGTTAAAGAGAAATATCTATTTTCTGATCAATTTCACAAAATAAGCATCTATAGTGAATCAGACAGTAGCCTGACTGTCCGGTGAGACGATTGGTTCTTTCCAAACTGCGTCACTCCGTCTCTATAAGAAGCTGAGCTGACCCGAATGTTTATTTTGGTCTGTTGTTTCCAGATATGTTGAAAGCTTGACGCTCACACTGTTACCTCAGGTGGAGACAAAGCAACATTTCCATATGACCTGTGAGGAGCTGGGACTACAGAACATAATGTAGGTACAGCACAGTTTCACAGTAACACAGGCGCACAGTGGTGTTCTGTGGACCTCGAGAAGGTGCTGAAGGTTTCAGACTCAAACTGCACAAACTGCAACTTCACCTGAAAACACTAAAACAAAATTTGGCCTGCATCAACTGAGCGTAACAGCTGAAGGAGTGATGGTGACAACGATAATGAAAATGATGATGATGTTTAATTTGTTAAATTGAAGGTTAATTGATAGCGTAATTATCACCTAGTTTAAAAGAAATGAAATGGTGTGAATGATAAAAATACGTAATCATTTTATAATATACAGTCTAAAATTCTCAGGCTGTGTCATCAGATCCTCCAGCAAGAATCTGGATGGATGAAGGGCTCTTATTTCCAATCTGCTCATTATTCTATGGGCCATAAGTATTTGATACTCAAAGTCTTAAGTAGGTTAATTGCATATTAGACACACAGCAGACGTCATACATGCTTCAAAAATGTCTTCTATCAGCAGCAGCTTAGCTTATATACACATACCATCATGCAGCATACAGCCCAGTGAAATGTCAGGAAGGTATGAAGCCGAATGTAAACATCTGTGCTATCAGTGAATCATAGCTTGAACTCTGGAAAGTCAACTGAGAAATATTAAGATATACTGAAAATGATCCAGTCATCTGCTGCACTGACACGTGGAACTGAAACTGAAACCACCCATTCACATTTCCATGAACAAACAGATATAATAAAGTCAGTCAGTAACTTTCAGCCAACATGAGAAGGATCAGAGGTCAGAGGTCAGAGCTGCTGTGCCTTCACCTCTTAAGCCTCATCTCCTAAGAGCTGAGGAGGGTGGAGAGAAGCCGTCAGCAGAGGAGGAGATAAAGTGGAGAAAATGACTTGTCCTATAGTAGAGTCGTTGGAAAGAGGATTTTCAGCCCCCGCTGAAGATTGGAAGTGGATCCCGATGTTTCTGCTGGAGTGAGAAGTTCATTTCATGATTGATGAGCCGGGAAGGAGAAGAGTCGATAGTAGGTGGATTGATGACCAGGGTAGCGTCGGCAGAATGAAGAACATCGGCCGGCATGTAGGAAGTGGACCATGGCCCGGAGCGATGAGAGCTGTGGATCCCTTTGAAGTCACGGAGGTTCTGAACGTGATATCATTCAAGACAGACAGCAGCGGGAGGAGTGCAGAAGGAGAGAGCTGGAGAGTTTGTGATGGCTGAAGATGAGGAGGACAGCAGCACTGAGGAAGAGACGAAAGGTTGCAACCCAATCGCCAGGATAAATGTTGGTAAGAGTACTTTTCGGCACAACCTCATTTCTTTTTCTTACAACACTGTACTTATGGTCTGGTTAGGTTTAGGCACAAAAAACACTTGGTTTGGTTTCGGAAAAGATCGTGCTGGGCTTGAAACATCTGTTTTGTTCACCACAAACACATCTGAAGGTGCCTGAGATCCTGTTAAAAACAATCACCACAATCATGGCTGCGGATGACCCGTCAAAAATGTCTGTATTTGTTACCGCAAACACAGCTGGAAATTGTCCTGAGGTCTAGTTAAATACACCCAGTTTTCGTTGCCACAAACAGGGCTGCAGATGGCCCAACTTCACATCAAATATATCCGTTTTTCGTTGCCACAAAAACTGAAGGGCTTTATGCAGTGACCACAGCAGACAGAAAACATGTAAATGACGGCTAATTGAACGTGTTTTTGGAAAGCTTTCCTTCAGTTGTAATAAGCTGTGAATCATGCTGACCTCCTTCTTTTACATCCATCAGAAAAGGGACCATTCATTTGTCTTCATTCTGTGTTCCTGCATCCTTTTTAATGAAAGATGTTCAAAAGCATTATTCTGCTGAACTAAACCAATTCAATCCATTAAGAATAAATGTAAAACATAATTAACCAGTCTGTGAGAATAAAACAAAATGTCTGTTCCAGGTTGCAATCCATCAATTTTCTGCTTAAATTAAAGAGGGGAGATTTACATTGTGCAAAAATTTACTTAAAAACTTGAGAACTTGAAATAGCTTTCAAGACGGTTTTCTCCTGGAACAGCATTTTCATTCTCTTTCATGTGGAACAACCCTCCTCTGGGGTGGAAAATTGAAATTTTAACAGTGGCAAATCACTGTCTCTACCATCCTATTTTTCCCTCCTTCCTCTCCTTGTCTGCTGCGAGACAGTAAATTGACAAAGCAGGATGCAGAGCATAAATAACACAGCCAAACAAGCAGATCCTATAATGAAGAGATGCTGCAAAGCAAAGCTTTAACTGACGGTGAAATATAGAACATTATACAAATCCAGATATCAATACTGAGCCGCCGCTGACTTCCCGTGGGGTCTATATTCCTCGACAACTTATTTAACTTGACAAATATGAGTGTGCTGATATTGACTCGGTTCTGCACAGAAAACCTCAACGTGAGTGAAATATGAAGTTACAGTCGCAGGATTGACACCTGGGCAGGAGACAGCTAATAAGTCTTGACCTCTAATTTCACAGCAGGTGTGTGTGTGTGTGTGTGTGTGTGTGTGTGTGTTTGTGTTTGTGTTTGTGTTTGTGTTTGTGTTTGTGTGTGTGTGTGTGTGTGTGTGTGTGTGTGTGTGTGTGTGTGTGTGTGTGTGTGTGTCTGGAATTTCTGGTCAGGGAGTTGAGTCACAAATATCGGTCGGTGCAGATGGGAGGGTCTGCAGTCAGGCTTAGAGGACAGATGGTTTGTGTCGAGTCAGATGGTTAATAAGTCTGTTTGGTCACAACTGAGCAGAAGCACGACACTTAAAATCAGAGGTGAGCTGTTTGTTTTCTCATGAAAATGTGTCAACAACAAAACTGATGAAAAATACGACAATAAGTTGAATTATTTAATATTTTATATTAATAATTTGTTTTGGTACAAGACATTTTTATTGACACCATTCATTGAACGCAGGCACTTTAGTAACTATCATGAGTAGCTATCTGATGGTGTGAAAAGTCCCCACCCACTAGTTCCCTCCCAAACACCCTTTAACCCCCAATGGTCTCTATTCAAACTAAAAATCTCACACTTAATAACTCCTCTCATCACTCTCAGCGTTGCAGGTTAAACTTGAGGTGCACCTCTTTCCTTTATAGTGATGCAGCTTGTCAAATCATTGCAAACTGTCAGTCAGGCTGCGGCACGTTATAATATTAAATATTGTATTTAATTATATTATATTATTATTATTATTGAAGCTCATGATTCAAGACTTTATTGTCATTGTGCAAAACAAGGAAATCTCCCTGAGCTGCGCAGTGCAATTTAATACAATAAAATAGTTACTGAAAAAATGTAACAGGTAATAATCCTTTTATTGCCTTTTTCATTTTAACAGGTTTATTACGGAGGTCATAACCCTACGAAGTCCAATAAATGCACGAGGTTGATGAAGATGATTTGTACCATAGCCCACTGCTTCCTGCAGGAGGTAACTCTAAAGGGTCCGAACATTTTCTTTTATTAGTTACAAAATCATTTTCTGAAAGAAGAGGCTGTTTTTCAGGCCCAAATTTGGAGCTCAATGAGTATCAGAGCATTGTGTACAGTCATGAGAACATGTCACCCAGTGCAACAGCGTGGCTCACTGATGTGTTTTAATAGTTTTCAGGAGACTGGAGCTCTGTGGCACTTATGGCGATATAAGCTTTGGATATACGGTCAACATTTGTGAGTAGAATCAATTCATTGTTAGTTTTGGTCTGTTGACAGTGAGAAAAGTTGAGAATATCACCAGAGTGTTCCTGTTTTCTGCATAAATCCATAAATCAAAAGAATCCTACAGAACATTAACGACGCACCAGCTGCTGAGCCCACATGGAACAGATGTAACCAACTCGTCATTTCGGTGGATTCTTGTGTTAAAATGAGCTCTGCTGACACTCTGGAGAATATTACAATGAGTGGAAACTTCACCATCCTGAGTGAGTACAAATGAGCAGCAGAATGGAGGAGTTTCATCTGAATAATCATTTAGTTTAGGTCTGAAATATGATGCATAATGTGGCTGCTGGGGGACAACACTGCATTTCACTAAAACACTCTACCGGTCTTTGAATAAATGTATATACAGTATCTGTCCTTGGCTTTTCTATATGAAAGTGCAACCTGAGGATTTAGACGTTAGCAATGACGCACATGTGATAAAACCTGTAATTAACAATCCTCCAGATCTGAAGAATCTTGGAGAAAAAAATGCCTGTTTCACTCTGACAAGTACTGTGTAAGAGACCTTGTGCAATCAAGAAAATCCATCTTAAACTCTTGTTCTTGAGTGGGAGATATTTACTTTGAAGTGTGTTATTAAATGTAACTGCATTAGAGATTCAGTTGAAACCACAGCAGTCTATAATACAGTATGATGCAGTTCCAGTTTTCTAAATGACTACATCAACTATAATGTGGAGGGTTGTCACAGCAACACACTGTCTGATAATATATAATGACATTTGTTGGAGAGAAGCAACCCGTAGAGCAGCATCATCTGCTGTACAATCTAAAATAAAAGGATCTACACTAAGTTATGACTGTTTTTGAGCCATGCGACTGTTTTATGGTGTTATTAAACTGAACACAAGATGGTATAAAACTAAAACTGATCAATGACAACGTGGTTACAGCCCCTCGATGCGGATTTCACAGAGCGACATGTTCAATCAACGACCCTGAGGCGACAACATCTTCATTACAACGGTGACGGTCCTCAGAAACACACAGAGGAAACTTATTTAATCACCTCTCACAGGTGAGAACATGAGTTTCTCTTCTGTCCTTCGATCGTTCAGGTTGTGAAGAGTCCGTCAGAGCTTTTGTTTGTTAATGAGAGAAATCTCTCAACTCTTCAGTTTATACCCAAGTGCTGGATTATGATTTAAACATTTGAATAAAACTTCAAAAAGAAATTTCAACGAGAATAATTCAGACATTCAACTCTCCCTGGTCTACATGGTTCTCAATTCTCGCTTTGAGTGTTCTGACAAATGCAACAAAGTATCTCAAAATAGTATGAAATATGATTCATTTCTGAAAAAATATGAGATTAACAGAAAGAAAATGAGACATTGGATGTCTGGATTTGGGATATGTGGGGCAATCAGTATCAGATTAAGTGAAGAACACTGTCTTTTAATACGAGACGCCTCAGGCCTTTTGTTGCTGTTGGAAATCTTTTGAATCCTGCGTTAAATTTGATTTGACATATGTTTGAAAAGAAGAAGTTTTATCACTGCAGCTGCTACAATTCCAGGTTCTGAAATGTGAGAATTTTACCCCTGATGGTGAGTCAGGCAAAACAAAAGATTCACCTTGTGCTCTAATTTGATAACTATTTTCATTGCTGCACAAAGGCAAGACGCCTCCCCGACACTGGCACTTCCTAAGAACAGATTCATTCATCCAAATCTTATGAAGCGCACCCACGATGCCAACATTATCGCACGCAGTTAACTTCTTCTCACCAAAGCGAGACTCACCACCGTCCCAGTCAGCCACCTTCTTCACCCACGGCGCACACAACAGGCAACGTGCCAGCCCTCCGCGGAAAAGACAAGGCCGAGAAAAGCCCGCACGGGTCGCCAACAGGTGCCTTTTATCTCGTAATCAGCCCATCCATACTGATTCACAGGTCCGACTGGACCACACACCTGCGTCAGTTCCACCCGGCCACAGTATGTACATACGACATACGCGGATGAAGAGTTAGCCGCAGTTAAACACTGTGGGTCAAATAAAATAATGCGTCAATTCCACCCGGCTACAGTAAGATCTCTTCCTCACCCTGCAAGTATTTTTTTACTGCCGAACCAAACTGCAACCTTTTGACAATGTTAGTAACGGTCAGAAAGTCTTAATGTCGATATATGTGAACTGTTTGAAACTGCTAAAATCAAAAAATAAAAGATAAATGTCTCAAATTAATTAAATGCACTAACAAATGTTGGAAATAAATGTACACATTGATTTTATTAATGTATTCATTTTTAAATGTATGCATTGCATTTACTAGATGCCAAGGGGAAATAAAGCAGAAATAAAAACAGGAAAAAATACAGAATAAGGAAATAAATAAAGGAATTTAAAAATGACTTAATAAATTAAATGAGAGGATATATATAGGGGAATTAGTACAAAGGTAAATACGTCAGCATATTAAAACAGAAATATAACTCACATTTTAGAAAAGGAATGTCAGAATTTACTGTTCATAGTAACAGTATTTTTGGTGCATTTAGAATCATATTAATTTATTTGTTGACCTATTTATTTATCTATCTATTTACTTTTGATTTGAGTTTCAGTCCTGCATAGCTACGTGCTAAATTAGCTGTGCTGTAGATCTTTATCATGTTGGAACGGTTGCAACTGTTAGCGGTTCAATTCCAAACCCCTCTTTATCTCCTCCTGTTCCTGTCTGCCTCTTCATCTGTCACGATCAAAATAAAGCCAAAAAATACCCCCCCCCCCCAAAAAAAAAATAATAATTTTTTCAAATAAATTAATACAAAAAAAAACCAACACATCTGTTCATATCTGTTGATTACATTTCCTCCGCCTTCTTGGCTGCATCCTTCTTCAAGCAGCCTGATTAAGGCAGCGTTTGAGCCGCCTGATGTCCCACCACAATCAGCCTGGTGCAGTCAACATAACCACTTACTCTAATGAGGTCATTAATTAAGCAAATTAAAGCATTCGTCATAAAATGTTTCAATGTCACACACAAACACATGAGCAAACTTTATATGAAGTTCAGACATTGAAGCATAATGAAGTGACTGCAGTTTTAAGATGTCGTGATGTGTGAATAAACGCAGAAAAACACGACGAGGTCTCATCAGTTCACCCAGTCTGAAGGAGTCTGTGGTGCGATAGTACCGCCGCTCTGACGCTCTCTCATGTTTTATTTTACAGTTACTGTGTTCACAAGAATGTGTCAACATGAAGACACTGTGAAGACAATGTCGTCCCCACTGCCGCCTCACACAGCAGAGGGACATTAAACATGGATCATGTCCTCAAAGTAGGCCACTGCAGCTCCACACACCTCCACAAAATCGCCTGAGCTCAGAGCTGCTGCTTCGCTGCTTTGATGGAAATCCAGCATGCTGTTCCAGACTGCAACCATTTAGTCACATTTTAAACTTTAAACTGTCTAAATGAGCCCTTTCTTTGGCCACGCTCTCTTATTTGTTGGCTGTGGAGAGGTAGAAGGAATGGGCTAACGGATCTCTCTTCAAATCTTTTGTAAATCCTCACTTGCTCTGTTAACAGAGCAATACAAACAACACTCAAGTAGCTTCTTATGTTTAGCAGCAGCTAACTTGACACCTCCGCAGGTTGAAATAACAAGAAAAACACTGGCGGCACCAGAACACATCAACTGTAGATAAGTGACATTAATTCCTGAAGTAACTCGATAAAACTTTTGGCTAAAACAAATGTTATAATCACTTAGGGATCACCTACCCAACTGAGGTCGTCTGTGAAACAAGAAGGAAAAGTCGAAGAAGACAAAGACGAAGACAAAGAAGCAGCCACAACAACTGGCAGAACGGATTACACACTGTCTGATGTCCGTGTGGTTCTCTGTAATGTGAGTGACATGTTGGTGCTCTCTTAACCTGCCCACATAGCAGCAGATGTTTGTGAACACACTGTCTGTTTTAACTGATCCAACCATTGAACCAGTAACCACAACATCACCAGACTCCCTTAACAAATCATCTGATTTTAAGAGTTGTTTCATGAGGAGAAACTTAACAAACTTTGTGAAACTCTGTCTCTGACAGATTCTGAATCATTGTCTCCTTCTTGTAAATTCAGCATTAAATGAAAACAGTAAGTTGTGTGTTTCCTTGTAAAAAGTGTCAGTTTGTGGCAGCATGGCTGCACCAGCCTGTCTGCTTCTGTGTCTAAAGTGCTAAAGTCTCACCTGCCAACATTTAGCAGCTGTTTGAACACACTGTTTACACTGATTTCACCATTTACACTCAATTTATGAAAGAAGAAACATTTTATTGATCTAAACATGTCACATTTTACAAATACACTAACCAGTAACCAGTATAGGCGACTTCTTTGTCCCCAGACTCCCTTAACAAATGTGTCAGTTTAGTGAGTTGTTGAGTTGGAGACACTTTATAAACTGTGTGAAACTCTGTCTCTGACTGATTCTGACTTATTTGTTCCTTCTTGTAAATTCAGCAAATGTTCTACATGAAGTTCTTCCATCTTTGTGTAAAACCATGGTGCCTGTTTGTCCCAGTGATGGACGGGTTTATTTGTATATAGAGCAGGAAGTGAGATCTGATCACAAACGGTCACTCAGACGCAGGTTAATGTCAGCTGTGAACAGACTCTTTGACTCTTACATATTGATGTTGATGTGCCTGACCTCCATTTTCTGTTTTCTCCTATCTACTATCACTTTATGCATCTTGGTGCAACCAGATCATAGTTTTGCTGCTTACACTACAAGGCTGTTTCACCATGTTCGCTTTCAACTGGAACAGGGGTCGTGTTAAGTTACTACTGGTGCACTAACTCAGGAAAAGCACGTCATCATTAAAAGACATCCCTTCAAGCTGTTAGCCCTGTTGTAATAGAGATGCAAATCCTGCCGCACTGTGTTGACTTGCCGAGTACAACCAAGTCAATCTGAGCCAGCACATGTCTGGAAAAGCCCCGCTGTATGACACTTGAAATACTAAAAACCAGCCCGGCTGAATATCCCAGCATACTGCAGGCTTAATGTTGGGGGCACAAAGTCAGCAGTGACAGATTATGTCTGTATTTGAGTTAAGTGGCGCTTCATCGACCCCTGAACCTGTTTGCTCATGTTCTGCCCAAATGGCGGTTGACAGACTGCACACATGAAGCTATAAAAGTGAGCGACAAAAACACCTCTAAAAATACACCGACTGGGATAGAGCTAAACATCACACAGACTTTAAAGGCCGCTGCAACAGTCGCATACTTTCAAACAGTCCCGCTTGTCCCAGATAATGCATTCCACTAAAGCAAAGCAGTCCGGCTCATCAGTTCAGGCGTAACTTTAATGTATAATCCCAGTTTCTTGATTTTCTTTTTTCCCCCTCACAGTTCAGACGGGAGCTGGAGTCTCCGAATCCCAACCCAGCTTCAAAGCAGCGAGCAGCCTGGCCTCTTGAGATAGGTTACTGTTTCACATCGCATTGGTTACTATGTCACACTCCCTGCGGCAAGCCTGGAAACGTGCTTCCGTTGTGGCTGTTTAACCGTGCTAAATCATATTCCACTCTGGGGTGTTTTGACATTTCAGTAATTAACCAATTTCCCTTTTCTATTTGCAGCCCACCGTACAATCACAATCATATTACACCGCTTTCAGTTATGGCACACTGCACTGACACCCATTCAGACACCCGGGAGGATTTCTTTATACCCAGATTGGGGATTACTTCATACCTGTGGAGTCATGTGACCAGAAAAGCCTCTGAGGGGGGAAACTGCAGCGAACAGTCAAACTAAATTTAAAATTTAATTGTTCCTAAACATGCAGCAACTGATGCAACTCCCTCCAATATTCAGGATTATCTATAAATGTAGGTTCTGAGTAAAGAGAGCAAAAAGTGTTCCTTGCTGCAGACACCACTGACAGCATGTTAATATGGATTTAGTTTTGCCAGAGATGTCTCCTGCTGTTTCATACCACTCATGACCCATAAAGGCTGCAAGCTCAGTGATCGTCTCATTGACTTAAAATGCATTATGTTGAAATGATACAATGCTAATCTTCTTATGCACGGGCTAGGAACTATTCAGAAGCAGATAATTAATAAGATACATTCCCACCAAAAGAAGGCGCTCTGGGAGACATGCATGATGATGCAGCTCTTTCAGCAAAATAACTTTATTATGATTCAGTACTTTTTAAAAGTGTCACTGGAGTATTTTTAAGTTCATAATTGAAAAGGACAGAAGCTGGAAACTATTTCAGCAACCTGCCAGTCAGTAAGTAATTGGCTGTTTAAGATGAGCAGAATCATCCTGAGGGGGAGAAGTCATTAAAACAAAGCAGCTTTGTGGCATCATGGCTTATCAAATAAAGACCACTATATTTATAATATATCTTATATATTTATACATTATAATATATACCAACAAGTCACAACATTAAACCCACTGACAGGTGAAGTAAATCACATTGATGACTTATTTACAATGCAGTGCTCTACTGGGAACTGGGTTTATCCATGTGGATGCCACTTACGCTATGCTGCTCACATACCACCCACCTAAGAACCGGCATAAAACATGGCTTAAAATTGTCCTTTGGTCTCTTTAAAAACATCCAGTGGTGTCATGTTCACAAATGTTGGAACACTGCGGTTCCTCGTCAAGATATATCCAGTGGTATCACACCTGGAGCTGGAAACTGAACTCATCACCTCATTGCCTGCAACAGACACCACAGGACGCTCTCAGATGTCCAGTGGTAATACCTCAAAGGGGCAGAACGAAGTCTGATCCATAGTGAGGTCTCCATGGATCAGACATGTTTCAGGACATCCCACAATGCTCAATCAGACTGGGATCTGTGAAACTGGGGAGCCAGGTTAGCTGTTACAGCTAGTGAGACGGCTGCCAAGCCAGAGACCAGTATTTGGTATATCTAAATATTCGTCAGCATGAATCCACTTAATTTTAACGGGATGTTGGGGCATTTTCCAGCTGTGTTTGGGTGAGAGAGCCAGGTATCATAAGACCAAAAACATGATGTTTTCCTAACCCTGACCAAGTGTTTTTTGTGACTAAACCTGACCAGACCATAAGCACAGAGTTGTCACAACATAAAAAAGCTAAAAATTTAACATAAAGAAGCGTAAAGTTGCAACATATCTGTGCTTTGCAGAAATGTACATTGCCAACATTTATTCTGGTGGCTGGGTTGAAATATCTGCCTCCTATCTCACATTTTAATAAATGAGAAGCAAATGTATTTGAAAGTTGGCCATTTATCAATATTTGCAGTGGATTACAACCAGATTACAACACTCCAAGGACACATTTGCAAAGAGGACTGCAACTAACAATTATTTCCATTATCTGCTGATTATTTCCACAATTATTTTACACACTACGTCTATAAAACATGAAAAAAATGACAACATTTAGTCCAAAACTACATCCTCATTTCCTCCTCTGTCCAACCAACAGTCAGAAACCCAAAGACTCTTCAATTAATGTCATAAATGACAAAGAAAATCAGTAGATCCTTACTTTTAAGAAGCTGGAACCAGACAATGTTGACAGATTTGCTTGAAAAACCACTGAAATGATTAATCGATATATGGACTAAATTCGTTGCAGCTCTTTCTTACAATGTACAGTCTCCAAAACTACTGGAACAGCAAGGCCAATTCCTTTATTTTGGCTGTACACTGAAAACATTTGGGTTTGACATCAAAAGATGAATATGAGACAAGATCAGCATTTCAGCTTTCATTTCCAGGTATTTAAATCTAGATCTGTTACAAAACTTAGAAGATAGCATAATTTGTAACGGTACACCACATTTTTAGGTGAGGGTTATATTCAATTCCACCGCTATGCTGACGATACCCAGCTCTATATTTCCACTAAGCCTACTTCCACTCTGCCAGCCACAGCTCTATCCAACTGCCTACTGGAAATTAAATCATGGTTCTCACTCAACTTCCTTAAACTGAACAGCGACTAAACTGAGGTCCTCCTCATTGGTACCAGTCCATGTCCATCGACAATTCCACTGTCCCACCATCACCTCAGGTAAAGAGCCTGGGTGTCATCCTGGATGGCACCTTAACCTTTGAAGCCCACATCAATAATGTTACCTGGTCTGCAATATTCCATCTACGCAACATCAATCGTCTCCGTCCCTCACTTACACCAACCTGCACTGCTATCCTTGTAAACACCCTGATTACATCCCGTCTGGACCATTGTAATTCTCTCCTCCATGGTCTTCCTCAGAAATCTCTCCATAAACTCCAACTGGTCCAGAACGCAGCTGCTCGTATCATCACCAGAACTCCCTCTACTGAACACATCGCTCCGGCCCTGCAGCAGCTCCATGGGCTCCCTATCAAATCCCGCATTGATTTTAAGATTCTACTCCTCACTTTCAAGATCCTTCACAACCCGACACCATCGTATCTCGCTGAACTTATTCATATCCACACACCCTCCCGCAGTCTCCGATCCTCTTCTACCATCCAGCTCTTTGCCCCATTTGCCAACCTAACTACCATGGGGTCAAGAGCTTTCAGCCGATCTGCCCCCGGCTCTGGAGCTCTCTCCCTCCAGACATTTGCACTTCTGACACTGTCTCCACCTTTAAATCACGCCTGAAAACACACTTGTTCCGAGTGGCTTACTCTGTATCACACTAATCATACAATCACACTCCTGCCTATTCTGTATTATTGTACTATGTAATTGCATCTTCATATCTATTTATTTATTTATTTATCTTTGCATAATTGCACTAAAATGTTTCCTGATTTTATTTTTTGATGTACTGTTGTTGTTATGTGTGGTGTCCTTAAGTGCTTTGAAAGGCGCCTTGAAATAAAATGCATTATTATTATTATTATTATTATTATTATTAAAAATAGATTAGAGTGAATAATACTTAATATTTAGTTGCAAATCCTTTGCTTGCAATAACTTCATCAAGCCTGCGACGCACTGACATCACCAAACCTTTGCATTCTTCTTTTGTGATGCTTTTCCAGGCTTTCAGTGCAGCCTCTGTCAGCTGATGTTTGTTTCTCCTCTTTAGCAGGTAAAATGCTCAACAGGATTTAAGTCTGGAGGTTGACTTCAGTCTAAAACCTTCCACTTCTTTCCCCTTATGAACTCCTTGGTTGTTTCGGCGGTGTGTTTTGGGTTGTCCTTTTGCTGCATGATGAAGGATCTCCCGATCAGTTTGGTTTCATCTCTCTTTAAATTGGCAGACAAAATATTTCTGTAGACTTCTGAGTTCATTTTGCTGCTGCCATCATGTGTTACATCATCAATGAAGATCAATGAGCCCGGCCCAGAGGAAGCCATGCAAGCCCAAGCCATGATATTACCTCCACTTTGTTTCACAGATGAGCTTGTGTGTTTGGGATCATGAGCAGATCTTTCTTTCTCCACACATTAGCCTTTCCATCACACTGGTAAAGGTTAATCTTTGTCTCATCAGTCCATAAAACTTTGTCCCAGGACTCATGAGCCTCGTCTCTGTACTTTTTGGCAAATTCCAATCTGGCCTTCTTATTCTTCTTTCTAACGAGGGGTTTGATCATCTGGTGTAGCCTCTTTTGTACTTTTGTTCCTGAAGTCTTCTGTGAACGGTGGATGGTGATACCTTCACTCCTGCCCTCCGGAGGTTGTTGGTGATGTCACTGACAGTTGTTTTGGGGTTTTTCTTTACGGCTCTCACAATGTTTCTGTCATCAACTGCTGATGTTTTCCTTCATCTTCCAGTTTGGTATCTGTGGCTGAGTACACCAGTGGTTTCTTTCTTCTTCAGAACAGTCCACATGGTTGTACTGGCTGTGGCCAATGTTTGTGCAATAGCTCTTTCCATCTTCTCTCAGCTTCAAAATTGCTTGCTTTTCTCCCATAGACAGCTCTCCGGTCTGTTGGTTACACATTTTTAACTATAAATGCAGTCTGCAAAGGCAAAATCCAAAGCTGAAACTGAGAGTAGACATTCAGCGCTATTTATTGTTTGAATAATCAATGTGATAGGACACGCCTGGGCAGCAAAAACACCTGTCAGTCACACGTTCCAAGAACTTTGCTCACTTGAAAAATGTGTGGGTTCGAACAGAATGTGCTATCTTCTAAGTTTTTTAACAGATCTAGATGTATACCCGGAAAAGGATGCTGACATACTGATCTCTTGTCCCATATTCATCTTTGGGTGTCAAACCCAAATGTTTCCAGTGTACAGGAATAAAGAAATTGGCCTCGCTGTTCAAATAGTTTTGGAGGGGACTGTAGTATTAAAACTTACTTCTATGATAAAGTAAATATTGATTAAAATTTAAACTATGAATTTCGTTCGGGGCTGTTAATAATTGTTGATTTTGAGTGAACATCAGTGCACTATTTTTTGTTCCAGGAAACAAAGCACGTGGAAAATCACACATAGCTCCCCAGTGTTATATCAGAACAATCTTACATTTTAACAAAACAGACTCCAGTGTCAGCCGGGTCCGGATGACATTTTCATGGTTTATTCTCGTCCTCATTTCCCTCCCACATCCAAAATTAAATTGCCTTTGGAAAGAACAGAGAATAAATGTTTTTAAGCAGGAGAAGCAGCTGAGCTGAAAGTACAAGTCCTTCAAAACAAAAAGCTCAAAACGCAAAAACAATTGAATTGAAGAAAAAGAATAAGCTGATTTGTCTCAAGATTATGAGTGACTTGGGAGATTTGCATGAGTCAGGATTGTCATGCTGCAAACAGCTGACCTTAATACCCAAATCACTGAGAGAGGGCAGGGCAGCCGGCGGTGATGCCTCCGACTTTCTACATTTTTTTGGCATCTGGCCAACATGATCCAGATTAATGTACGTGGAGAGCAGCAGTCACATATACCAGAAACAGCCAGACACCCTGAATCTGCACATAACCCAGCATGAGTGGAGTGGAGACAGCCGAGAAACATTTTAAATTATGAGTGTCAGCACTAAACACAGCTCAAAGTAAACTGTGAGAGCTTGTTGTCACGGGGCTTAGTCCTGCTGTCAGCGACAAGTGGGAGTTGTTCTTAAAAATTGTTCTGTTACATGATTTATGGCATGAACATCTCCACAAAGAGAAAAAAATGAAGTATTTCCAAAGGTTTTATGCAGCCAAGACTCAGAAAGTAATCAGTCAGGTCATTTTGTTCAGCAACTAATGGCAACTAACGATTATTTTCATTGTTGATTAGTCTGTCAATTATTTTCTTGATTCATCGATTACTTAAAGCTTTCTATTGCGTGTCTGACAATGTTAATAACTCTTAGACATCTTCTCCATCAGAAAGGACTACATTAGCGAGAATGGTGTAAAAAGCTGCTTTATCATAACAACAGTTTGCATATCTGCAGTCTTGTGGTTTCTCTATGTGAATGACAAATACAGACTATCACCACCTGGTGGTAGGTAGAGTTATTTCCTCTCTCACAGGCGCAAAACGTACAAGCTAGTTGGCCGTCTGCTGTAGTCTTTGCAGTGTGATCAAGTGCAGCCTTTGGCGAAGACACAGGCAATGTGAGGCAACACAATAGGCTGTAGTAAACCACACAGCACTACTTAGTAAAGCAAGAGCAAACGCAAATTATCCGAACTGTAGGATAATGCCTCAAACACAAACAGATTTCTGTACATGAGTTCAAATGTAAAAGGGGAATTTCAAAGAGAGGGACGTCAGGCTGATATCTGCTGAGTGGATTATGTACTGATATTAGCTTGATTCAGCGCAGCTCTTCTTGATAGTTGTTTTGTCTGTACTTCGTGCTCGTACACGAGGACATGCACTACACATTACTTCTGCCACTTTCATGCTGTCCCCCGGATTGATGGCTGCATTTATGTCGCGCTTTGATCCATTTACAAATGCGCTAATGCTCCGATGGCAGCGAGCTACCATGCAAAGGTGCTGACCTGGACCGTGTGGAGCAATTTGGGGTGCAGTGTCTTTGCCGAAGGACACTTTGACATGTGGACGGGAGGAGCTGCCAACCCTGTGATCACTGGATGATCTGCTCCACCTGCTGAGCCACAGCTGCCCCAGAGCCACGCACACACACACACAGCCACAGTTGGTGGTAATGCACTAGAAATATACCAAACTGCCAGGAATGGCACAGATTTTTTTTTAAATAATCTGCAAATGTTTTATGAAGAAGGAAATAAACCAGGTCTGCAACTAATGATCATTTTTATTATTTTCTCCGTCAATCAATTTATAATTTGGACCATAAAATGTCAAGAAACAGAAAAATACCGATCACAGTTTCCTAAACCCTGAGACGACGTTGCAAAATTGTTTGTCAAGGACACATCTCAGGATGGAGGACACACAATCTCTATTTTCATAATCAATTAATCACTTTGACCACCTTTCTTTCTTTCCAATTTTCCCTGTCAGACTCTTCTACACTCTGTGCTCAGACTTATGGTCTGGTTAGTTCCAGCACAAAATCCTCTTAGTCAGGTTCATCATCACATCATGTTTTGGCTTAAAATACCTGGTTCTGTCTCCACAAACACAGCTGGAAAATGTTCCAAAATCTCATGAAAGATATCCAGTGGTTTCACGCTTACAAATGTTGAAACAGCCATCTCACCTATGACAACATTTTACTCTGGCGACTTGGTTGTATTTTCAGCAACAAGCAGGGTTTTCATCAAAAAGTTTAATAAACCCACTGTACACGACCTGCCCAGCGCCAAGCAGCAGCCACGCAGTTAATAACTGGTGAAGTATCTAGCACATAAGGAGCCAATTATTTCTCTGAGGAGTCAGTGTAGACGTGTAAAAAGCATTTGTTTGCCAGCACATTCACCACCAACAACATAACAAGGTGATAATATATCAGAAAAGGTGTTTTCAGCTTGTTCTGCCGCCCCCTTGTGACCAAAATCTATTCTGCAGCTTGAAACATCACGTGTTGTTACTATAACAGCCCCAAATGATTATTTTTCTTGTGTCTGAGTCAGAGAAGAGAAGCAAGTAATTTCTGAGTAGATTTATATGACAAATGGAGATGGATTGACTTCCTGTTCAGGCGTTTTGGCAGCAGACTTCAGGCCCCACAGAGCAGATGAGTTTTAGAGTCGTTTTGTTGCCAGGAGTATTCACAGAGGTGGCTGTAAAACGGATTCCTCTCAGTTTTAAACAGAAACACTCCTCCTGGGGTTATTTTACAGTATCTTCTAGTTAAAAAGAAGCTTTGTGCTTTTGAGGAAAAGAGCGCGTTCTGGCCAGGCTTTGTGCCAAAGTTAATGATGTTTCTGAGGGGGTTAACTGGTGCAATAACGTGAAGAGAAACATTATCATCCCACCTCAGTATTGTATCGTCATGAGAGAGAGTTCTTGTTTGCTAATTGTGGCGGGATTAACAGCAGACATAGCTCCAGCAAATCATATGTGAACAGTGTGGGAGAAAATGAGAAGTAGCTTAAGTGGGTGAGTGACTGAGCGAGCGAGAGTGTGCGTTCAAGAGAGTGTGTGAGATGGAGAGGGAAAGAGGGGGGAGGTAATAAATCTAGGACAGGCACTGACTGCAGGGTGAGGGGTGGGAGGGAAAGTGAGGTAGAGAGGATTTCAGAGAGAGAAAGCAGAGCTGAAGAGGGAGGAGGTAAAAGAAAGACTCTTATTGTGAGGGGGGGATTTGATTTATATTAATCATGCAAAGGGGCAGGAGGAGCTCATGGGCTGCAAACTGTTAGAGGATTACAACATATATCAGTTTGCCTTAGAACCAAAAAAGTGCCGGCCTGAGCCGCCCAACACTATTGTGAACGAGTGAAATTAATTTGTATTTCTATTATTACTTCAACTGTTTGACAAGAAGAATCAGTGTCTTATCCAGCTTTAAGCGGCTGCTAACCAAACACAATTACTTCATTACAGAAAAAAAAGAAGAGCAACAGCATGCCAGGACTGTGTAAATGCTGGTTCTGAAGTCTTGAGTGTGAGCTAGTACTTAGTCTGTTCACTCATCTTGGGTTTGATGTGGAGCTGCACAATACTGGAAAAAACTGACGTTGCAAACCACACTAAATAATGAAGCAAAAAGAAAGTAGCAATAAAATATACATCTCCAAAAAAACAGCACTGCAACAACAAACTGACCACAACTAAATTCAGTATTCGTGGGTGTGAAACTTGGTAAATGGTTCGTTTCCTTTTTCCCACAACCACAAAAACAGTTCTTAAACGTTGAACTGTCCTTGTGTCATTTGACTTTGTCATTACATCGTGTCGTCATGATGTGTCATTTGACAAAGTGTTGTTATGATGTGTGTTGTGATGTGTTGTTTGACAGTGTCATTATGATGTGTGTTATGGCGTGTCGTCTTGATGTGTCGTTGCTAGGCGTCGTTACTACGTGTCGTTACTACGTGTCGTTACTACGTGTCGTTACTACGTGTCGTTACTACGTGTCGTTACTACGTGTCGTCTTGATGTGTCGTCTTGATGTGTCGTTTGACAACGTTGTTGCTATGTGTCGTTACTACGTGTCGTTGCTACGTGTCGTTGCTACGTGTCGTTGCTACGTGTCGTTGCTACGTGTCGTTGCTACGTGTCGTTGCTACGTGTCGTTACTACGTGTCGTCTTGATGTGTCGTTACTACGTGTCGTTACTACGTGTCGTTGCTACGTGTCGTTGCTACGTGTCGTTGCTACGTGTCGTTACTACGTGTCGTCTTGATGTGTCGTTACTACGTGTCGTTACTACGTGTCGTTGCTACGTGTCGTTACTACGTGTCGTTACTACGTGTCGTTGCTACGTGTCGTTACTACGTGTCGTTGCTACGTGTCGTTGCTACGTGTCGTTGCTACGTGTCGTTGCTACGTGTCGTTACTACGTGTCGTCTTGATGTGTCGTTACTACGTGTCGTTACTACGTGTCGTTACTACGTGTCGTTACTACGTGTCGTTACTACGTGTCATCTTGATGTGTCGTTTGACAACGTTGTTGCTATGTGTCGTTGCTCGAAAATGTAATTCAATTATGTGGAAAGTTTTATTAATATGTGAAAAAAGCCAATCACATGTAAAGATGCCCAATTCACATGTGATACCATTTTCGTGTTGAAATTTGAGTTTAGATAAATATTTCATTCTCATGTGAAATTGTGATTTTTATATGTGAAAAGGTGAATTTCACATGTGAAGCTTCCGTAACAACTGTCATAGAGGATATTCACATTTAACAAGCTGACATCAGAGAATCTAGACTTGTGTTTTTCTTAAAAAATTACTCAAACCGATTGATCAGGTAAATAATTATTATTAGTAAGTAATAATTGGCAGTTAATAGTTGACAACTATTCTCATTGCAGCTCTAATCTGCTTCTTGCTCTTCTGCCAACACAACCACCCATCCTGCCTCTTCTGTATACTCACTAACTGCTTTGATTTTTAAATGTGTACAGGCTATTTTAAAGGGTTATTGCAGAGTTTTCAAAGCCCGTGCAGATGTGTTTTAATGAAGCAGCACACTGCCGACTCCTTTATTAAAGATGTTGCCTGATAATGCATCATGAACAATGAGGTTTGAACTGTCGGACAGGTGCGTCAGGGACCTCCGTGGACACTTTTCTAATTAAAGCACCTGATTGAGCGGAGGCCACCCAGGTGATTTTAATGTGATTTAAATTTTAATTGAAATGGTGTCTGGAGGGCTCGTATAATTTAATTTACACGCTATTATTCATATTTTCATCGTAGGTCCCAATTATTGCAACTAATCAGTTGATTTTTTTTTCGTATAGCAATTATGAAGACTGTATACCCAAAAGGCAAAAGATGACTGTGCCTATTGATTTCACTGATTCATTTGCTCAACAAGAAATTAAGCCTCTGCAGGTAAAAATCAAGACGTTCAAGGTTTAAATCAATCCCCTCTCAACATGACTACACATGTGAAAGAAGGATCCATGGATTTAGAAAACACTGCTCTCACAATCACTGCCAGACTTGAGGCCTTGAAGCTGAACTTGGTTACGAAACACCAAATATGACCGCAAACACAGCTGTGTCAAATAATTAAACAGTACCACAGTGAAGAGGCTACAGCAGGACAACTGTTAAGGCACTTTGTTATTTGAACTGGTGCCATGTAGAGCGCAGATTACCCAACTGTTAACTCTGTTAATTACCAGATGCTCCACTGGTTACATGACAGATCAGAACAACACATACATGAGAGGACCAGGTCACAGAAACAGAGTCTGAAGATTTATTTCTGGATGTTGAAAATCAGCCAGAGCTATAGGAGGACAGCGAGGGGGGGGGGGCGGTCAGGGAACATCCTGAGTCTGAGCCAGTCGTTCTTTCCAAATGGCTGGCTAACAGGATAAACAGTGAATTAACTGCAGGGGACGAATTTGATTACAAGCTCATTAAAAGTGATTTCAGCCAAGTATGTGTAATCATTTTGTTTGACCAAGATTGAGCTAAAATCAAACCACCGTGTAGTCTGTTGTCATCCACTCAAGAAGAAAATAGACATATATATATATATACACATATATATACATATATATATACACATATATATATATATATACACATATACATATATATATACACATATATATATATATATATATACACATATATATATATATACACATATATATATATATATATATATACATATATACATATACACATATATATATATATATATATATATATACATATATACATATATATATATATACATATATACATATATACATATACACATATATATATATATATACATATATATATATGTATATGTATATATATATATATATATATATACATATACATATATATATATATATATATATATATACATATATATATATATATATATATATATATATATATATATATATATATATATATATACATATATATATATATAAACACAAGTAGAGGCAAAACAATCAGAAAAAAGCTGTTAAATTACTAAAATCCATCACAAAACAAGCACAAAGACAGAAAAACCTCCACAGATTTGTAAAACAGCTTCAATGACCGAAATGAGACGCAGACAAAGAGGCGTCAAAGTGAAAACAAACAGACACAAAACACTCACAAAGACGAGCTTATCGCCCAAAAGAGATTTAAAATGACTAAAAAAAGAGACTCTAAACTGATTACAAAGAGATCCAAAAACCACAGCGAGGAGACACAAAACTGCAATAAAGAAATGGACACAGAAAAGAAATGCTGAAGCTCATGGTTTGCTGAGCTTCTGCTGAAATGATGCAGCCACGTAGTCGCTGCCTTTGTGTTCATAACAACGTTAAATTCAGTGACTTCAGGATAAAATCTGAGCTCTCAAATCTCAACCTGCTGCTGATCTGTTGAGCTCCAGTTTAATCAGCGTTGAAATGTGAGCAGATTGTTTGAAACACTGATCAGAAACAGCGTTAAAGTCCTGTAGAGTCTCATAACGCTGAGAGAAACTCGCCTGTGTTCTCCAACAGTCACATTAAGTGATAGAGCAGAAAATGTGGATCCTTTGTGGTTTCTTGTGTTTCAAGAAAAGAGCAGATGATGTAAAACTGAAATCATAGTTTAAGAAATAAAGGCAGGAACATGAAGAAGTGCAGACTCAGGGAGCGTCGCCCCTCTCTGAGGAGCTGTGTGGTGGCCATGTGTTCTGAACAGCCGCAGCCTTGAGGAAAATATCGGCTTCTGGAGGAATAAAATATTAATGATTACATAAACTAACAGAAAGTGATCTGCTCAGCAGTCGAGCTCGGGCCTGTGGATTTTTGTTCAAGTGTATTGACTCAAACACTGATAGCAGAAGCTGACACAAGCATGATCCTTCCAGAGTTTCTCATGAACTTCACCTCCATGAAAACCTTTTATTTTATGTACATGAGCTGTTTGCAAACTGGAGCTCTGCATGATTTATTAGAGAAGTTGCAGAAAGTTGATTTCCCTCCCACAGCTGCTTTCTACGCGTCAACATGCTGCAAATAAATGGAGCCAGAATTTCCATTTTGCACTTCTGTTAACGTCAGGTTCAATTCATCCGACTGACTGACTGATGTTCTGTACATGTTGGTGCTAACAAGTGTTGCAGTCTTCATGAAAGATTTAAAAGTAGTTGTAAAATCCAGAACTGGGCTGAAAAGACACTCAAACACCATCGACAACTTGTAACAGTTGTGTATACACTGAGCACTCTAATACCTATTTATAATGGATTAACAACCAGATGGTGCGACTGTGGATCAGCAGTCAGTCTGACAGTATGTGGATCACATGTCACTGCCCCCCCCCCCCCCAACAATCAGGCCGGAAATTTGGTCAGGTCGTTTGACCTGAGCTGATGTTCGACACAGAAATGTGACCATGTGTTTACAGCAGAGATAAACTGACAAACTGCTTCTTCTTTACGGGTTTCTGGAAGGTGTTGTCACTGCTGTCTGAGGAGACACGAAATAAGGATAGAAAGACCAGGGTTTGTGAAATGTTGAGCGAAAAGCTGGTGCAGCCGGCGGGATTGACAGCTGAGGTGAACTAAAGGTTAGCTGAAATGCGGCCAGATTGCCGAGACTGTAACCATATGGACAAGAAAGAGTTGGGGGCAACTTGTACCAAAAAAAGATGAGGCTGGTGCACAAATCCCTCTCAGAAAATAACATCCCAGAGGGTCCGGTTAGACGCAAATAGAGTGTAAATTCTGACCAAACGTCCAAATGAGAAAAAAATGAAAATGCAGCACATCCACATCTGTTATGTGAAGATGAATCCACTGCAGAGGACGCAATCAAAAGAGCTCCAGTTAACGTCGATGTGGAAAATATGAGGGGAACGTTTTTTATTAAGTCTGTTTCTGTCACACTTTGGTTCTGTTGGTACAACTTTCACCTCAGACAAGCATAAAGGCCTTTTCCACTCAGGTGGATGGAAACACACTTTGTGATGCAGTTGTTTGCTGTTGTTTTAGTGTGCATGCAGCCTGTTACGTCTGCTAACAAATGTCCCGTCGGGGCTCAATAAAGTATTTCTGGTTCTGGTTCTGTTTGTGCTGCAGTCTCGTCTCATACAAACTGTGTTTACAGCCCCGATTCCAAAAGAGTTGGGAGGCTGTAACACGTAAACAGAGTGTGATCTGTGTTGGCGCCGTTACGAGGACAAAAACGTTTCGTATTAATTAGAAATGTCCAAAACTGCAAGTACTTTTGAAGAAGGTTGCATTTATTTTATCTACAATTACTGAAGAGAACGTCTCCAGAGATCTTCAGGAGTTTGCACTTTGAATTATATGGATGATAAACGTTGGCCACACTTTCAGAAAAATACTGCCCGTCAGTTTTATGAGTAGAAAATTATTTTCAAGATTATTAAAGACATTAAGGATAAACCTTGGTTACAAACCTTTAACACATTAAGTTTATAATAAAAAAAAAAAAAACAATTCTTTGCTTGTTTGATTTCTTTCCCAGGACACGAATAGACGTAGTAAACTTTATCATTTTATTCATATTTTTGTCTTATTTCTTTCAGTTCTTTTCTCTGTGCTTGATCTAATATTATGCAAAGCTTTCTAAGTGCAACCTTTCTCTCTGAGCATGAAATAAAATGTGATGATTTGTTAATCCTTTTTTTCATAAAGGTGCAAACGTTCAGAGTTTCAGTTTAAGACATTCAAACAAGCGAGTGTGAAGAAACAACAGTGTTGACGTTCTGTCAGAGACGTCTCTGTGTTGCAGAGATGTCTACTGAAGTTAGCATGCTAACCAGCTAGCCTCCTAACAGCACTGTGTAGCTCAGAGGTGACAGTCTGACAGCCTGTAGTTTCAGCTGGAGATGTAAAAGCAGCCAGTTCACTGCTGAGTCTAATAAGGCAACAAAATAAACTCACTAAATGTGAAGAAGGGAAATATTTTGAAATATATTTTCCTTATAAACAGAAAAATACAACCGTACACCATCTGCTAACAGCAGCTACGGTTAGCAGCAGTTAACGGTTACTCTGGCGATATGCTGCCTCCCATCTGTTTTGAATATGAAACAAACAAACAAACAAACATGTGGTCAATTCTTACATATTGCATCTTTAAATAATGAATAAATCCAAAAGATCAGTTAGTAAATGACAGAGGAACAGCTCTCCACTGGAGTGGTTTATGTAGAGCTGCACTAAACTCAGGATTAAAGTCGATGGTGTTAATGAGCCGTTATCTGAAAAGATGTTTTCAAACTACAAGGACCTCAGATTTCCACTTTAGTCCGTCTCCTCTCTGCAGGCAGACGCATACTTGAGCTGAGAAACAAGTTTTTTTTAAAAGGAAATCGATGTGTTACAGAGAATCTCCAGGGACAAACAACCTCCTGCCTTTTAGATCCACTGAGTCTCTCACTGTGTTGATCTCATGACTCAGACTCACTGCTGATTATCTGCTGTTGTGTCTCATTCACAACTCACTTCAGCTTCTTTATCTCCTGTCAAAGGACGGATACTTATTCAAAGAAGAAATTAACAATGCTTCAACAACTCAGTGTTTAGGAGCCATTTTCATCAAAGCTCACGGTTCCATACGTTCAATACAAAACAAACAGAGTAAAAAAATGTGTTAAAAGTCTATTTATTCTTCTTTAAGTGGTTTGTGAAGCTGCTCTTTAAGCACAGAGAGCAAACATAAAAATGCTGAAATGAAAGAATCTTCCATGAGATTTTATAATAAATGGTTTTGTTGTTTGGAAAGTTTTATTTCAATGAAGTTTAGATAAAAACATGTCCGCTCGCTTGCGTTAGAAAGGTTGGTTATTTCCCTTTATCTGACGCGGAGAGGACCTGAGAGAAGGTCCGCGGTGAGATTCAACACACGACGTCAGAAACAAGATCGCTGCTTCTTGTCACAGCAAACTTACACCCGAGGATTCATCCACTGACTCTTTGTGGCCACTGAAAAAACATTTTCTACAAAACGAGCTGAAAACTGACTTGTACTAAAAGTGTCAAAATGAAAGAAACCCAAAATAAATCCATTCTGTCCCAGAATATTATCTAAACCACACTGTGCCATTTTCAACCAGTCAAATCTGTTTAGTTTGTCTGGAAACATTTAGAACAATGAGAGTACACGACTCAACAACATGTGGAACAAAGGTCGAGTCATTTTTAGATATTTCATTTATTTTCAAAGTCCAAATCTTTACATTTGTTTTGTCTTAGAATGGATGAATTAGCCCAAATTTTTAAAAATGGCACTCAGAAGTTTTTTAATGTGAACTCAGAAAGTTTATGAAATGTTATTAAATCATAACAGAGATCACTGAAGCCAGTGAGTTACTGTCAGACTCTCTTTGGTGAAACTGAGAAACTCTTTGCATGAGTTTTGAAAACATTTGGAAAGGATGGGGATTAATGGTTCAAACGTTATAGCATATCTTAGAGCATTGCCTGCTATAAAAGTAGAAATTAATAATAATATAAAAAATGGCGGATGCTTCTTTTATTCATGGATTTGGACAAATACAATTTGAATCATCAACTCTTTTGTTTAGTTTTCGGCGGTCTGACTCACCACTGTTAAATCTGACGTTAGACGTTATGACGTCCCGTCTTCCTTCCACAGTCTGCAGGTTACTGATTTTAAAATCTCTGTTGCTACGGGTAACAACAACAGCCTCCGAGCTAGCAACCTACATTTCCTCCAGTTACTCTCACAGTAACCTGGTCGCTAAAGAACATAAACAAGCTAACTGCTGTTACCTTTTCTTTTTCAGGGATTTAAGGATCAAGTGAAACGTTTAACTTCCTGGTTTTAGTGACACCCAAGACGACTGTGATTGGTTTGAAGAAAAAAAGGAGAAAAAAAAGTCAACGCGTTTATGGTCATTTGTGCAGCCAGACCTTCGTCCAGCGCTGAGACAGAGCGGTGGAGGAAGATCTGGCTGATGTGTGACATTCGTGTGATAATGGAAATGAAAATCTAAATCAGGGAATCCCTGACAGGCTCCAGCTCAGTTGCCTCTGCAGGTAGATCTAAGTTTGAATATTATATCATCATGAAGTCCTTAAAGCTGGCACTTGATGAATCCCATCATGCATTTCACTGAGAATCATGAGACCAGTGGGAGGTAATTAAAGCTGGCAGACACAAATCCAGGTGCACCAATTAGCAGTGAATAAACATGATAACATCATTTATTTACAAGTGTGTGTGTGTGTGTGTGTGTGTGTGTGTGTGTGTGTGTGTGTGTGTGTGTGTGTGTGTGTGTGTGTGTGTGTGTGCGTGAGGGAGGAAGCTCAAATTCTATGTTGCTGTTTTCTTTGTTTCCTGTTCACGTTTAAAACAATAAATAAGTATTTAATTCAAATTAGTGCTCAAAAACCATTTAAATGAGCGGCTCTGATGATTTTGAAGAGCAGCTTGTGTCTTCAGAAGACGCAGTTTCACTCAGCAGTCACGGATATCAACAGTATTTTTCCTGGATGCTGCAACACGGTGATGATTTGTGACAACGAGCCGTCGATCACCCAGCAGGAGCTGTGTGGGTGTCTGCTGGTGACCCCCACCATCCACCCGAGGGCCAAGGTTAACGGCAAAGTCACGTCCCCACACTTGGCTGCAGGCACGTGGCCCCATCTGGAAACATCAGCCCACACACACGCACGCACATACACATACACACACACACAGACACACACACACACACACACACACACACACACACACACACACACACACACACACACACACACACACACACACACACACACACACACACACACACACACACACTTCTGCAGAAACATTGCCATTGCTGGTTCTGGGTCAGGAGACAACTTTCATCCTGAGCTTTATTATTCCTGCGCCGGCCAACCACAGATAGTTATTATCCTGACACGACTTCCAAATATACAGGTTGTATCCAAACAGATTCAGGCAGAAGAAGACTCAGGAGAGGTGCTGATGATGAACGTGTTCATTAAAATAATCTGTATAGCTGTGAAATGAGACGGGACCTGAGTGGAGGAGAGGTAAAACACTGCCTCTGGCTCAGGTTTGGCTCAGCGATGGTAGTTCGACAAGCACGACTGACAGTGGCCGTTTGTGGGAAGCCAGTGAGGGAGCAGTTCCCTCAGGATCTGGGAGGAACAGCAAAGGAAGCACACGGTCATGAATGACATCCACAGGCCGACAAACGGGCCGGCAACAGCCGTGTTTCCATCCAAACGTATCGCAAACATTTCCAGATGAGAATAACAGCCTGGTGGTTGGACGCCCCTGTGCTCCGGTCAAGTTGCAGTTTAGATGTTTTGTCCCAAATTTGAAGAAACTCCCTCCAGGTGTTCGTGAGAGATCACGTTCACCAGCACAGAGGCAGACAAACTGGCTGAAGAAAATGGGAGCGAATGTTCGTTCCCAGCCACTAGCGTTATGTGGTTATTAAGAGCTGGTTCGTAAACAGTAGGTGCCGATCCTCCAGTCAGAAAACCATTATGCCACTGCAGAAGAAGAGGGTGCAACAAGATGACGTAATGGACAGTTGGATGGTAAAAATATGACATTTGTGTTTGTGTGAGGAAGATTACATCAGATCTGTGTGGCTGGATGAGGAGACAGTTTTAATCTGAAGCTATTATTTTTTTCAGTCGGAGCAGAAACAGCTGATCAGTCATGTGAGGTTAATGTTCGCTACGTCAGAACTTAATCCAGGAAAGGTGGCTCCATCTCCCATTAAGAGCATTAACTCTTTTCAAAAATGGCAAAAAAAAACACGAGGGATGCATCAATTTATCTGCCGAACATCTGTGTCAGCGGGCTGGGTTAGTTCAGGGTCGTCTCATGTGCCCGTCAGCAAAAGACTTGTCAAATGACTTTAAAACAGTTCGGTTGTTGTTTATAATGAAGATTTCTGAGTTTCTCTGGCACATAAGAGGGAATAATAAATAAAAACACTGGCATCAGCAAGTGGTGCGGCCAAGTGAACGTAAAAACATTTTATCAAGTTGTTTTACATTTGCAGTTTTCTGAAGCGATACTAAACATACTAAAACATTATGATGAGGGAAACACGGCTGATGACAGGAACAGTGGAGCGTGGTGGCTTCTCAGGTTTCCATAAAGAAAACTGGTTAGAAGAGATGATAAGCTAACTGTTCAAACGAACTTCAACACAGTGCAGAGCGAATTTGGTCAAACTTGTACACCTATTTATTATCTGAGTTTTTGCTCACACATCTCTATCTTGACCTCTCCAGCTCTACTTTTCTCAACTCTTAAGACGTCAGAAAGTTTTCTTTGCTCCTAAATTTACGGCGTTTTACCCTGAAGTAATCACAGTGTGACCAATCAATCATCGTCTCTTGTGGATCCTCAAACATCTGGGCTCACAGTCAGTGAAGTTAGCTGGTAAAGGTCTTCTCGGTTGAAGCTCTGTTCTGGTCCCTAAAGTTTAATGTTGCATTTCATAAAAGTGTCATCGTTTCCTCCTGAGTACATGTGGGAAATGTTCATGTCAGTCAAGGCAGCAAACCTCCAGTACAGTAATAAGACCAGCAGATATGTTCTCTCTGTAGGTGTGTTGAACACTCGTGTACCTGACCCTCTCCAAAGACAATGTTACGTTTCTGATTTCAAAAAATTGTAATTTCACATCATTTCAACCATTTTTATATCTGTTTACCACAAGATGGAAAACTAGAGCAGCTAATGAATAAACACACAGTCCACCAATAAGGACAACTATTAGATGTGGGAAAAGGCGTTTAGTTGGTTTCGATCCTCTCCACACTGATTTCATTTGGTTTAGGTTGAGCACAAACAGGCTCGTGTAATTAACAGGCGTGTAAAGATTCACCGATATGAATCAGAAATAGTTTTTTAACATCAGAGACGCGAGTACATCGATGTGCCGGCGCTGCATCCATATAAATGTGCTATGAATCAGACAATGGCCCGATTTTAAAGTTAAGACTGAGGGTTAGCTTAGCTGCTAATTCACACAACATCTCATTTCAGGTTCAAGTTCAGAGCGAGACTCTCGTGTTACAAAAGTTACGTTAGTGCATCGCCTCCACTGCTACTGGATCCACAAAAACATGGTTCAGAGTGCACCATTAAGTCTAACGTCTGGGAGATATTTGGATTTTAAAAGAAAGAAGGAAAACTGGACGAATTGGAGAACATTATAAATAATGTAAACAAATAATTAATCATCCAACAGTCTCTAATATGATAACATGAGAAGACGACTCACACGGCGCGGTCCGACCAGACAGTGTGAGAGAATAAGAGAGGAAGTGTGTGACAGCAGTCTGAAATCTGAATATGTGACACAGTCAACAGTTAAAATCTGGTTTCTCTGCAGGGAATAAGTCGGGACAGATGGTTAACCAAACACTGAGAACTCCCAAAGAGACGTGTTCACATTATTTATCTAATAGTGTTTGTCAAACAGAGCTGATGGAGTGACGACAGCGCTGCTTCTCTGTGACTCTGCTGTCATCAAACATGTGAGCAGCATTCGGGAATTCAGAAATGGAGCAGCACTCCCATTTAATCCTCATTAAACTGTGTCAGTCCTGATGACTTCTCTTGGTCATTTCACCCAGAACACACAATTTGTGAGCATAACAGGCTCACCTCCGCCATGTTGGAGCGAAGGGACTCCAGAACGCCGTGAAAAATGACTTCTTCTACGGCGGAGAGTGTAAGGGATGAACCCTCGATCCAAGTCTGCTCCTCTTTGATTTCCCAGGAGGGTCTCAGTGCTTGTTTCAGGGAGTTGGACCTCCCATCATTCATTCAGGATCAGGCTCGTCTCCTCCTGCAGCTCAGCTCTGTCACGTCTTAACACAACAATGAGGCAGACCCATAATTTCACCTGCTGCAGCGCAGCTGGATTCTGGAGAGGAAATCTTTACTACAACCTTCTCAGGTAAATCCAGAGTACACGAGGAGGAGGAGGAGGAGGAGGAGGAGGAGGAGGAGGAGGGAGGAGAAGGACGAGGAGGGAGGAGGAGGGAGGAGGAGGAGGGAGAAGGGAGAAGGAGGAGGGAGGAGGAGGAGGAGGGAGAAGGAGGAGGAGGAGGAGGAGGGAGAAGGGAGAAGGAGGGAGGAGGAGGAGGAGGAGGGAGGAGGGAGAAGGAGGGAGGAGGAGGAGGAGGAGGGAGGAGGGAGAAGGAGGGAGGAGGAGGAGGAGGAGGGAGAAGGAGGGAGGAGGAGGAGGAGGAGGAGGAGGAGGGAGAAGGGAGGGAGGAGGAGGGAGAAGGGAGAAGGAGGAGGAGGAGGAGGAGGGAGAAGGGAGGGAGGAGGAGAAGGAGGAGGAGGAGGAGGAGGAGGAGGAGGAGGAGGAGGAGGAGGAGGAGGAGGAGGAGGAGGGAGAAGGGAGGAGGAGGAGGTTGAATAAGTAAAGCGCTCTATTGTGTGAAAGATAACAGAGATTTGTTTGTGACAGCTGAAGTATAAAATAACATTTCATTTAAATGAGTTTGATTAAGTATTGATCTCCATGGCAACAGTTTGCTCAACAGCTCGTCTGCCTCTGTGCATCTCAAACAGTTTGAGTCATCGTTGTCCCCGGTCACCATCCCCAGCTAACAGTGCAACAACGTGAGCGACTGTGAAACTCTGAGCTGCAACAGAAACAGAAGCTGCTGATGGAGAGAAAAGAAGGTGCAGAGGGAGATGATGGACGCTGAGGCGAAACAGGAGTGACCAGACGGACGTTCACTGATGGAGAGCTCCCGTGCTGCCTCATAACCTGCCAACTTATTAACACAAGCAGCTGTTTTACTCTTGACGCCACAGCACTCAGATCAGGGTTTAGATCACACTGGGAATCTTATGCTTGGGTTTTGCTTCTAGTAGGGAGGCTGCTCGCTGTAGCCACGATGCTGACGCCAGCAGTAACGCCACAGGGAAACACTGGAGGGGAGTTAAAAAGTTTAGTGGTGTAAATGTTCATCTTCACTTTCCTTTTCATAAAATGAAACACTCAGACATCATGTTAAAGTATGAAATATTAAAAGAACTCGTCATCTTTACAAACTTTAAATCATCACATTTCATTCATGAAGTCTAATTTTCTTGTACATGTGTATGTATTTTTTTCTTTTTCCTTGTTTTAATTCTTTATGTATTTCTGTTGGTTAGATTTTCTGTTTATTGTGTGTTTTTTGGTGTTATTTAATTTTTGTTATAACTATGTTATATACATTTTATAGTTTTCTTTCTGTAAGGGAGGCGAGGTCCTTCAGGTCCTTCAGGTCCTTCAGGTCCGTCAGGTCCTTCAGGTCCTTCAGGTCCTTCAGGTCCTTCAGGTCCTTCAGGTCCGTCAGGTCCTTCGTATGAGCCTGATGGCTTCTTGACCTCTCCTGACACATATCTTATCTTTTCATTATCTGTTCTTTTGTTGAACAGGAAAGACTTCTGTTTGTTCCCACAGTCAAGTTTTCCACACACACTTTCACAAAATAGGATTAGCAGGAGATCATTTGTGGTTTTCTGCGACGTCGTCTTAAAGCAATTTCTGTCTCGATAGTTTAAACATCTCCTCTAAACTTCTTCAGAAATGCTTAAACTGGACAATAGCACAATATTCTTGAACAAATACCTCCATATCGATATGGAGACTTTCTGATTTCTGATCAATAATCATCAGTCATGTGGATATAATGACGAAGTGGGTAAAGACAAGTAGAACAGTCTGGTAACACTTTACTGTACTGAGGAGAGGACGACACTTAGTCTGATACGACTGTAACCCGACTGCACTCAGACTTCTGAACCGTTGTTCTGTAAGAATGAACCGAGCGCCGACACCTGACAGCCTCCGACACAGAGAGGTCGGCAGGAAGCAGACAGCTGACTTCGACACTTTGGCAGTAATTAATCATCGGGCCCTGGAAGGCACCGCGGGATGTTAGTCTGCTATACGTGAAGACAACGTTAAACCAATTAACGTTTCTTCAACAGCAGGTGTCGATCAGATTAAACACGTCGTCTCTGCCAAGTCACAACAGCTGACACCCTTACATGAACTTTGTATCCAAGTCAGCCAAAGGCTTGTGTGCAGGTCAGTGGGTGACACACTGAGAGCTGGATTAGCCTCATCAACGATGACTAATGATCCAAATCTACAGTCCAGAGACGACTGCAGCCGCTCTGATTACAGCTGATCGCAGGAAAATTACTTTCAGACTTTTTTCAGAATTGACTGTCATTTATTTGCTGGTTCAGCTTATTTTATTGATCGGACAAAAGAAGCAATTTGAAGACGTCGCTGGGAAGCTGATCAGCATGTTTTGACGTTTTATAGACTAATTATTTAATCAATCGTGAAAATAATCAACAGACGAATCACCAATGAAAAATATTCATCAGTTGCAGCCCTAAAGTTCAGTATAAGGTTTGATCAGGAAACTGTTCAGAATATAAAGGAAATAAAAAGTAAAGCTTTAGTTTAAACGTCACGACGTCCACTAACACCTGAGTCTTCACAAAATAATCACATGTTCTACACCAGATACAGATCAGCTATAAAGCCAGGTATCAAACTTTTGTATGATCAGGTGACAAATTCTTCATAATCATATTATGGGTCACTGCTAGAACAGGTTCATCTGCTTTAATGCTCACAAAACTCATCAGTCCTGTCCGGCGCTGCAGCTCTGTCTGCCTGCAACACTGTTTTAGCTCCTGCCTCTCCCAGAAATAATGGGATCAGAGGTTGGCTGAGATTAGGAAAGCCCCTAAAATCCCAGGCTAGACGAATACACGAGTAGAAACACATCTCAGTAGGAGTGTTTTAAAAAAGACTGGTGGAGACTCCTCAAGATGTCCAAGAGTGTAAACCCAGCAGCGCTGAGAGCTCCAGCTCAGTCTGGTCCCGGGATCGACTCGGGTTTATTGAGGTTGCTGTCGGAGAAAACTCAATAAACTCTTTGAAACGGACTCTGAACAACTCCCGTGGATTTCTTGAGCATGTCCTCTGACTCTGATAGACTCTGAAGAAGCAATTTTTGGTCACATTTTCTGGACTCCTGTGAACCAACAGTGTCCACTGTTTTTACCTCATCACACTGGCAGGAGGACAGAAATATAAATCAACACGTTCAGAACAGATATCCTTAAAAAAGCCTTGAAAACAGACAAAGCAGGACTCTGAGGACTACAAATGGACGTGTTTAGTAGAGAGTGAATAGAAAATGTCCTCCCAAATGGAGAAAAATGATTTTAAAAAGTGCAAATGGAGTCTTAGATGCATGACATACAGACATATGCTGCGGCTCCTCCCTCAGGCCGCTCAGAGCAGTTTGGAAATGTAAGCGCGGATAACAGACGGACAGCCAGATGAATGAATGGACGAGGGACAGTTGGACAAAATGGGGTCAGTTCATACAACAGCTACAGCATGCAAACCAAAGTTCAACCATCTTATCAGCCGTCTAATCTGCTCCACATTCATCACAAACAGAGAGTCAGTTCAGGAAATGTGCTGAACTTTGAATTACCGAGTGCAAGCGCCATTATCGTCATTATTTTGACACAGTTCCCCACCGACACTCTGACAATCATTGAACATCAACTCAGGAAACATTCTCATTTCTGAGAAAATGATTTAAAATCCCGGGTGGACTCTGAAGCACACCTGAACAGGAGTGGAGCCATTTAAACGCAAAAATAGAAACAGCAAGTCGCTGCTCTCCACCACCGTGTTTATCACCTCATCAAGGTTTTCTGAGGATCCCTGCACCGCCTGCTCTCATTTATTGCATACAGTGTGATGGTTATAAACCTCCAGCTTGTGATAAAAATCAAAATTGGAGAGAGTTTATTTGAAATGTGACATAAACAGGACAGTTAACTCTGCAGTTTGGTGATAGTTTGGCCACCTGCACAGAATCGTCTCTACCTGATGCTCCAGTATTTCATTTCTCCTCCAGTGTTTCTCCTATAAAACACATTTTTCTTTCATCTGCAGAATGAACTGGTTGTCAGGTCAAAGTAGAAAGGCAGCACTTATCTGCGCGTCTCTATCAGCTGAGTAAAGTTAGTTTTCTTGTTTTCATCATCCATCAGCACGTTAACGCAGCTGTGAGCGATGTGAACGAGGCGGAGACGATAACTTTCCGGACATCTGGCGTTCGGGCCTAATTACAGGAACGATCCTGATAATCGGTCAGGACTGTAACCCCACAGTTTGGCCGTCATCACACTGATTCTGGAGGTGGATGGATCTGACATCTGGACGCGGCTGCATGAACAGATGATGCTGATTGGCTCCTGTGCAGGTTAGAGAGGAGGAGGGGTTGACGCGACCCGAGAGGGAGCGATGTACTAGCTTTGTGACAGGTTTGTCTGCTCGCAAGGAGAGAAGAGGTCCGATTAATGTTCTGAATGAGGAGCTCTTGACTCTGCTCAGGTTTATACATATAATCACACCGACAACATCAAGAATAAAATATGATTTAAAGGGATGAACCATGTTTAAAACTCTGTGCTTGTCCCAACTGACAAATATATTTAAATACTTCAAATATATAGTGGACAAAATTAATCTCAAAATAACTGGATGAAAACCAGATGATGATGGAAAAACTGTCAGAAAGTGTTAAATGTGTGTAATGTGTCTGGTTCCCCTTAAAAAACATCATATTTTAAGAAAATTCATGTTTTTCCATTTAAAATATCCAAATTTTAAATGTGAATTGAATATTTTCTCATGTAAAACAAAAACAGTCGACGAGTGACTGGGTTGTTTTCCACGTGTGGAAACAAAACAAGCCGTGAAACCACATGAACTTCCCTTCTTCACACGTGAATTTAGTAGTTTTTTCACATGAATAAACTTTTACACATGTGAAAACAATGAACAGCATGTGGTTACAGACGAGGTGACTCGTACAGTCTTCAGTCATCAAACTTTCAACAATTATAATCTGATAATTCAAAAGAAACCTCCACTAATGAGGACGTGATTAAATGAATAATGACTAATGAATGAGACTTCTGCAGAGCCTGCTGTGATGACACGGTGTACAGGGACACATACTCATATTCAAAAAGCTGAATGACTTTCAGGAGGCCGTCAACAGGAACTGGAAAACGAGGCTGCACTTCAACAGTGAGATTCTCTGCGGAGAGCGAGACCCAAAAAACAAGTGAGCGTTTTCCACAAAGCGTGAAAGAGGAGCACGTCTCAAACTTCTGAGTTCAGGAGGACAAAACACGTCACAAACGTTCAAGTAATAAAACAACTGAACTGTGAGCTGTGATTCCCTTTCATGTTTTTGGAGCCTGTAAATGTATTTTATCCGTCTGTTTCACCTGTCGGAGCTCTCACAGTGTTTACCGTATACACACATGTACTTATCGTCCAATCCACAGGAAAAGTCAAAATATTGGAGTGTGTGTGATTATAAATAAGTCGCTCTGTTAACAGTCACTGCAGAAAACTTTTAATTAAAAGACTCTTCAGTTCTCTGCAGTCATTTATATGTTGGGCCAATGTATTCTTTGTCCATAGGCAGGAGGCCAGTGTTGGCCTCACATGATAATGATGATTGGCCATAAGAAATCTCATCGCGCCAACACTGGCCCGACTCGGGCTCTACTGGGCTAATGTAGTCAGTCTTTGTTCCGCCTGCCCAGAGACCACACACCAACTTTCTTACTAATTAAGAGGCAGTTACTAATTGTCTGTTTTCCTTATTAAATGAGTCAACTAGAGACAAACACACAGACTGTAACCTGCGCCTCACACCGCCACACATATCGACAATACCACTAATACTCTTTCTACTTCTAAACCTCAACACGACATCCAGGAGAACAGATTTCAAGTAATTCAGAATGAGAGTAATGAAGTCAAAACTTTTAATTGTATGAAGTGTTATCTGCTGCTGATAGTCTGTTGCATTTAGGCCAAACTCTCCTCCTCAGAGATCTCCATGACTAATTCATTATCCTAAGCCTCTTTAAGGTTGGCACTCAAAAGCTGTGTGATCACTGAGAGCAGAACTTTATTATTCTTAGTCCAATTTAGTCTGGATTTACCGATCTGTCTCCCCCCACTGTGTGAAAATTACATATGCTTCAGTCGGTGAAAAACAAACGCTGGCACTGTTAAATACATGTAGTGGATGTGGCAGTAAACTCCCTGCTGGTCCTCTCAGCCTCCATCTTATCTTCATCCAAGGCGGATGATTTGGACGGGAGCAGCCAAAACACTCAGAGTCACCTCTCCTCAAAATATATCCCACTCCTGTCTGAAGATATTAACCTCTTTAAATCAGAAGGTGTGTGTGTCACCTGTGTGTGAACCATTATTTCAACTTTAATCGAACAGAGTCCATGTGCTGATATTCAAAGGGGAAATAAGAGTTCTCTGCCCGGCGGCACAAAACAACTATTAATCTCTCTGTGGGAGGCTGATGGGGTTTTAATCAATACCAATAGCTCAATGATTACTGCCATCCAAAACAAATGTTCCCGTCTGCAGCCTCTGATGGAACAAACAGTCCTCGCTCACCAGAGTTCACCTGCTGGACTTTTAACTGCTCGATGTCGCCGGTTGATCGGACCGACACGTTTGCTCCATGGGCTCAATTCTAAGGCGGCAACTAACGATTATTTTCAAATGAATCAATTTGTTGTTTGGTCTCTAAAATGTGATCAAATGGTGAAAAATGTTGCTCCGTGTTTCGTCCTTGAATGTCTTGTTCTGTCCACAACACAAAGATCTTCACAGTCACAGAGGACAGAAACCAGAAAATATTCACATCTAACAAGCTGACATCAAGACACTTTGTTGCTCCAAGCGATCAATCGATTAACAAAATAGTTCAGCTCTGCTGAATTCAATCCCTGAATGAGTCCCTCAAACGCACCACTCTTACAGATCAACTGTAAATTCTCTAAAATGTTTAAATTATTCAGATGTTTCAGATTTTGTTTTGTTCCCAAAATAACAGGTTTGCCTTAAAGTTTGGAAAAAAATTGAAAAATCTTGATTGTATTTTTTAACTACTGGAATCAGTGTATAAAATACCTCCATGTGTAATTTCTGCCATTGCACTCATAACCTTTAACACTCCCCATAATGCAACACCACGGTGCAGTGTGCTATGCTACACCCAGAATCCTCAGGCTGGGTATTATTATTATTATTATTATTATTATTATTATTATTACACTGCTACCTTGATTTCAACATCAGCTCCTGAATGATGCTTTTTGTGATACAAATGTTATTAAATCCATTTTAGATAAATAAAGAAAATGAGATTATAATTTCTGAAGGAGGAAACTCTTCAAAGACCTGCTTCTCCTCTGCACTCTACTCAACCTGACTAAAGTAAAGAAGCTGATGTAGTATTGGACGATATCAAAATATAAATAACGTCAACGTCAAAATTAACATTAATAACAAACAGAATGGCGGCAATATGCCATTGTAGCATCTAGTCTGCCTGATCTGATAAAGAAGAAGAAGAAGGAGGAGGAAATGTTGGTGACGTTTGTGATTCTGGGAAAAAGTGACAGAGTGAGACCTCCTACTCTCTCTGTGCTAAAGTGCAGCTAACCCTCTCCACCATGAGGCAGCGTTCCCTCCTTTCAGGTGTGGAAAATCAGCTCCTAATTCCCAGAAAAACTACAGAGGAAGCGACCTCGGCGTCCTCAGTGACCCTGGCTGAACTCGAGGCTAATGGACATTTTTGTGGCTGATTTAATTCACCAAAATAAGAGCGTCCGCAGGTCTGCCGAGCCAGAACTCAAGGTTCCAAACCAGCTGCTAATGATTAACCTCTGAAAGCACAATTTGCATCATCGCTAGTTTTAATGGAGGCAGAAGTCTGGAGCGTTACTCGCTAACAGCCTGCGCCTGCACGTCGTCTGACACAATATTAACTCTTGTACCATGAAGAGCAGATCTGGGCCTGAAATGAGCTTTTTTAAATGGAATAAAGTGAAAATATGTTCAACAGGAAGCAGAATTTACTACATTTTTAGACACGCTTCACACTCTGGCTACATAATAAATCACTGTGCTGTTCAAAGACAAACTGCTGCTGTTGTCGATGCTAAATGCATGTGGAGCTCCTGCCAGGGAAAATATTTTCATTATCTCTAACTGACGTCTTTTCTAGTGAATTAAATGACAGCAACATTAATTAAGTTCTCATTTTGATGTGGCCCTCAGGACCCTCTAACGCTCCACCTGAAGAGCCGAACTGATCGGGCTCTTAATGCACATCCTCGTGTCACAGAGGATGCAGTCAGGACGACTCTGCTCCGGATTCACGTTACTCCATCAGGCATGTATTTTTCATGCGCAGTGTCAACTGCTTGGACGTCAGGTTAAGAGCTGAGTGGACGCACCAGATTTAAATTCACCAAAGTGATTCCTCAAGCAGAATTTGAAAGCGTGGCAGATGTAAGAATCGAGAGGCAGGAGGGAAAAGTGATATCACTAATTTAACATAACTGCTTACGGACAGGTTTAAGTGCTACAAGTCATTTTTTATTCATCAAAGACAGCGAGCGAGAAATGTTTACTGAAACGGACGGCTAACATTTCAACACTGTCGAGAATTTTAATCAAACAGTCGCTGGGCCCGGAGCTGAACGTGGAGCAGCTCGCGGCTCTCTGCTGCTTTGTGTGCCTAAATCCTGTTTCATAGGCTTATGGTAAAATTATTATAATGTCTTTTGGAGCTAATATAGCATAGCAGAGGATATTATAACAGGCAGGGATTCCTTTTCTCTCAAAGCCTATGTAACCTAATAAAAGAATCGATTAGACTGGGCATTGCTCAAACTGGCAGTTTGCTCCGGGGTAGGAAAAAAGGATGTTTTCACAGAGCACAGAGCGCACAGTAAAACAATATAGATCCAAGTCAAGTCAGGCCGGAGAGTTTAATTCTATTACAGCAGAATAAGTGCAGCAATATGTTGAGTAAAGCTGCTCACGGGCACTTTGTGATCCTGAGAGCTGCATGTAAACCTGAACAGCTCCTGATTGATCTGTACGAGTTCAGATGAGTTTCAGTATTGTCCCCAAAACACCAGCAGCGTCTCGGGGAAGGTTTCCTTCCCGTCCTGAGGTGATTGACGCTGCGAGTGGTCCGACTGAGCGAGCCCCCCCTCCTCCGTGTGTTCTGCCATTTTTAGATAGAGCTGAATGTGATTTCATGGGTTCACGGCTGAAAATAGACGTCTTATTTCTCTCCAGGGGAGAAAAATATATACGGTGACTTAAAGTGTACTGATGTATACCGAGTCAGTTAACTCGATTTCCCTCCCTGCCACCAGAGACGCCTCTGGATTTAATCCTCAGATGCCAAACCAGAGGTTAAAGGAAGGATACCCAGACTTCATACAGCTGAAGACTTTTCACTCTCTCAGATGAAGATGTGATGTGTGGCAGCCTCTCATTTCTTCTGTTTAACTCTTATCATGTGAAAATGTTCTCTGGGAACGTTTTTTTTCTTTGTTAACTTGATTTATTTGGGGGTCTTTCAACACAAAACACCCAGAATTAGTTGAGAAAAGGAAAAGGAACTAATATTGGTGACAGAGCGATTACTGGAGCACTTTTAGTCACATATCAATGTTTTCTATTTGATCCTCGACATGACGGCAGGGCTGAGGCGGGTCGTGTGAACGACTCTTTGTTTAATCTGCTCTCTGTTCAGTATGTTTGGGTCTCGACGACCTCACTTATTTAAAAAAGTGGGTTAATGTTCCAGCATTTAATTGGAAATGTAATTAGTAATGATTTCTGGAGTCATGGATGAAGTTCCGTTTGACACAGTTTGGATTACATCCTAAATCAATGGCGTGATAGCGGGAGGTGGAAGTAATAACACTAATATAAAACCCAGAATGCATTTCAATTTGTTGTCTATCAAATTCTGATTGAGTGCTCGCTGAGCTCCCCACAGGCTCTAATGATGAGTGTGTTTGAATGAAAGATGACAGAACCGCAGAGGCCCGTTTCTGTTCACAACACCATCACTGAAGTCGGCCAAATCCAGTGCAGTCGATGCCATGGTGGCCTAATTTGTAAAGCGTTTGTTTCCCTGTGTTAAAATCAATGTGAGTAAGATTCAGACTGTATGTTCAGCAGACATTCACACTCAGCACTCATCCGGTCCCAGACGACAGTATTGATTGATTTCGGGGTTATTTTGGAGACAAACGGGACAAAATAAATTCAGATGTGCGTGTTCTGTTCATTATGAGAGGCTTTTTAACTTTTGGCAAAGCTTCACACACAAATTCAACTCAACGTTTGCAGCAATTTATTTTTTTCTAGGAACAAAACCGTGTTTCATTCAGAGTGTCAGAGTTCGGCTCTTACAGAAGGCAAAAGAAAAACCTTTGAAACGCTCAAAACTGTTAAGAAACTCAAGAGTTTCTGAGGAATAATGAGGCAAACTCCTGATTTACATGAAACTCACAACACTTCCTGTGAACGTGTAGTAAAACAGATTGTGTAACCCAAGGCTACAGCAGTGAAGCCGTCAGGACTGGCAGAGCTCCAGTAAAATCAGAACCAGGGCCAGACTCTGGACACGCCGAGACGTTTATTTACAGCAAGTTGAAAAGCTGCCGTGTTCTCTGCACACAGACGAGGTGGAAGTACAAAGAGGAAAGCTGTCAGTCAGACGGAGGAGACGTCTCGTCATGTCGAAGGATTAACAAAAGGAGCTGACAGCTACATCTGACGTCTGCCGGCAGGTTTACAGGTACAGACGCTCAGAAATCACAACAGAAGTGTCAGGATTTCATAAGAACTTAAACTTAGACAGAGGAAAGTCAAATGTTATACATTTATGATGCTGCAGCTGCGATTTTCATGATCAATTACTCTGCAGATTATGTTCTGAGGTGATCGATTTGTCGTTAGGTGGAGAAAATAATGCTCATCACCGTCTCCAAAACCCAAAGTGTTTTGTCCAGCAGATAGTCTCGAGCTGCAGACGATCATTTCTTAATCGCTGACTATTTTGATAATCAATTAATTGGTGTGAATAATTGTTTTCTCCACTCTCTGCTGTCAGATTGTTAAATGTGAATATTTTCTGGTCTCTTTCCTCCTCTGTGACAGTAAACTGAAGATCTTTGGGCTGTGGACAAAACAAGACATTTGAGGACGTCATCCTGGGCTTGACGAAGACGAAGAAGAAGAAGAAGAAGAAGAAGAAGAAGAAGAAGACGAAGAAGAAGACGAAGATTCACTCAGCATTCCACTTACTTGTTGCTGTCGCTATGGCAACATTCTTGCACAGTGTGGTGTGGCGTATATCTGCTGTATGAACTGCACGTCTTCTGATTCTGGTGTGACTTCTACAAACACCGCTGAGTGATATAAAGTATACATTTAATCTGTGAGTAGAGGGAAAGTCCAAGAGCCGCTAAGCTAATTTATTTAATGTAAAGTACCATAGGCTTAGCTGGTTCTGTTGGTAAACCTTACCTTAAACAGTAATCTGTGCTGGACGAGCGTCCGGCCCGGGGCCGATAACACAACAAACTTATTTCACCACGTTAGCCACATTCACACAACATATCAGCCACAAGCTTCCACATGTGCTGCTGCATCTCAAGAGACAACGCAGGCCTCCCTGATGGAGAGCGGCAACACACGACCAAACATCCAATCAGGATGTTCAATTTTGTCTTTTATGGCCAAAAGCAGAAAACAAAGTGGTGACAGCTTCTTCTGTAACTGACTGTTTTAAAAGGGCAGATGATATCGTCTCATATCGATCACAGGCCTCAGATCAAAATCATATCTTTGCTGACTTTGTGATATCGGCAAATATTTTATCATTTGACCGCAGAACTGATCATCAGATCATTCTGAAGCTGGTGATTTACACTCTGAAGCTTCTCATGCAGCCTGCAGCAGCCGGCCTGCAGCCTGCAGCAGCCGGCCTGCAGCAGCCGGCCTGCAGCCTGCAGCAGCCGGCCTGCAGCCTGCAGCAGCCGGCCTGCAGCCTGCAGCAGCCGGCCTGCAGCCTGCAGCAGCCGGCCTGCAGCAGCCGGCCTGCAGCCTGCAGCAGCCGGCCTGCAGCAGGGGTCTGGTAGCTCACTTCTGACTCACCAACACATTTTATTCATTTTCAAAGTTTTAATATTCAGCCTCGACCGACTTTATCAGATTTTGACTTCATACCACTTTGATCATTACGCGATAGTTCCCCCGTCACATCCAACACACTTTGATGTGTAAAATCATCAGTTTTCTTCTAACTGAAGTTGGAGTTCTCACATTTAAACTTATTTCTAGTTTAGAATTTCAAATAAACCAAACGTGCACCACGGCACGTATCAGACCCATGTTCTCTGAATATACGTGACACAGCCAGTGGACTCATGGCCGTGTTAGCAGACTGTGTTGACACCTCTACATGTCCTCCTTGTAATCACCACCAGGAGACGGAGGCGAGACTCTTTTATTGCAGCCAGCTGCTTGTATTTACAGTAAATCTTACATGACACCATCTGACACCACATTAGAAAAATGTCACTGACTACCTCCATAGAAATGCTTGTCAAACACCAGGACTAATCTACGAGAACACGTCGCTCCTTCCAGAGCTCCTTCACCGGAGCCGAGCTGACAATGAGAAACAGCCGTGAACTCAGAGACACCAGCAGGAAAAGCAATCCCAGCGCCGAGAACGATATCGTGCTGAGAAAGAATTAAGTGTTGGCCGACTGGAGAGGAGGGAGGAAGCCGAGGTCGGTTGGCAGACTGGAGCATGCATGAGTCCTTTAGCAGATTTGTAGCACTGGGAATTCAGAGTGTGTGTGTGTGTGTGTGTCTGTGTGTGTGTGTGTGTGTGTGTGTGTGTGTGTGTGTGTGTGTGTGTGTGTGTGTGTGTGTGTGTGTGTGTGTGTGTGTGTGTGGAGGAGATACTGAACGATATGCTGAAAGCTAAAAGAAATCTGCTCATATTTCTTCAGTTTCCTCACGGACAAATCCTTCACACGGAGGCCAACAGTCCTCTGAGAAACACTGCTGACAGGCTGAACATCTCTGGACCTGATAGTTCATCTGGTTCTGATCTCTGCAGCTTCTACAGGCTGTCAAAAAACACACAGACTGGATGTACAACACAATTAAACAGCCCCAGATTATCACCTCTCATGTCGAGCGCTGTTAAAGAAACCTTATATTCAGTCTTCTGCATCATGAAACCTCAGAGCTGTTTGTCTCACGAGTCTCACGATACGATCGTCTCCAGTTCTGCATAATAAACTTCAGACACAAGAATAAACTCACACATATTTTATTGGTTATGAACTAAGCTATTTAGGATACAGTCATTAAATCAACTGTAACACACAGAAGAAATCAAACTGTGTCACAGCACCGTCTGACACATCACTGATCATCACGGCCGCATGAATCTGACATGAAACGTCCTTCACCTGTAAAACTAATGTCACTGAGGGAAAGTTGCTTCTGCAGACAGAACAGCACATCCAACAAATAATGCACACAATACATGACACACCAACACAGCACAAGACCCACACCTCTGTCACAAACAAGAGAGAGAGCCGTGATGACAACTGAGGCCATAGCTCTGTAAAAACCAACCGCAGGAGAAATCTGTGGTGGACTGAACCTCTGGAAAGAGCTGCAATTAGTAATCGATCAGCTGATGACTGTTAAACTGATCACCAGTTATTTTGATAATCGATTCTTCGGTTTGAGTCATCATCCTCTGATGTCAGCTTGTTTTATATATTCTAACATTTCATGTTTTCTTTCCTCCTCTGTGACGGTAAACTGAGCTGGAGATGAAACACGGAGACAAAGAGCGGATCACTGAGCCATGAAGGGACCGTCTGAGGTGGTTCTGGGGGAAAACGGACCAGAGAGCAAAGTAAGAAGACGTTACAGCAACTTAAAGGTTTCTGATCGCTGTTACAATACAACTCTCCTCGCTGAGTCGGACAGCAGGACAAAAACACTTCTAAATGAACAAGCTATCAACTGTTTTGTTCTGCAGGATTTATTCATTTTAATATCCGGGCTAACCTCCCGACATGCAAACCAAGTTCACCCTGACACTTTTCTGCAGGGGCACCCTCGCTGCATCCTGGGTTCAGTCTCACTCAAGATGACTGTGATTGGTTGAAAGAGACAGGTCAGTGAGCTATGTGACACTCACCTTAGTTCCCATCTCTACAATATTACAGTAACCCTCTAAATACAAATGAATGAGGAGGAATGATGACCTAACCTAATATAACGTGTCATAAAGCAGAAATATCTTTAGAAGAACAGTCATTCTCCTTCTTGTAGACGGTCAGGTGAGAAGCCGGATCCACTCTCATGTCCGTCTCGAACAGCTGGCTGACCGCTGATTGAGATTAAGTCTTCCAACAGGTGGAAGCAGCCGGCCGGCTCTGCATAACCCAACAGCACCTCTAAATCTCATTATTAAACATGTTATATCTAGTTGGTTTAATCCGAACAGAAACCAGTTCACCCAGCAGGACTAGCTGTTCCTCTATCTCCTGTTTCTGTGCTACGCTAAGCTAACTGGCTGCTAGCTGTGCTCCTAAAATGTCGAACTATTCCTTTAATGTACGCAGTCCTGGGAATCCTACAACAGGTTTGATGAATGAACTGGGTCAAACATCAGAACCTGCTCACATTTCCTGGCAGAGGACGGGTGACGCAGCTTTATCAGCGCTGTAATCACTTCTTCAGGCGCTCAGAGAGGTTACACAATCCTGGCCGTTGGACACCGGAGGTCTCGCCCTCCTCGTGGACGTGTGTCAGCTGACATATGTGGACAAAATGTCAGACACTATTTCCTCTGTTCAGATTTGTATTCCACGTCGTCCTCTTAGAGGAATTAAAGGGGCCACCTTCAGCGTAACCTTTCCTTCATTCAGAAATCTCATTCTCTATCAGCGCGTCGGGGGAGACGACTTATTAAGCTGCAGATACATCACCGTTTCTGGACCAGGCCACCAGAATTAGAGGAAAAGAATTATAACTATGTAACAGCACAGACAGAAGGAGGTGAGCCATCAGATCCAGGTGAGAAAATCTGATTAAAAGTGACTGACGACTGAGATAACATCCTCAAGATCCACTACTGTGCATCCGAATCCACTCTCAGGTGTTTTTCCCACAATGCAAATGTGGGATCTATCTGGTAAAATGTTCCCAAGTCTGACTCACAGTACCAGCGGCAGGAGAGAAAGCTATTTCAAATCAAAGGCGCTGTGGAAGCAGTGAGCGAGCTGCAGAGCACAAGAAGTGATTTCATACCAAACACATGTGATCCTGTAATGCAGAGACAGATTGCTTCCCTGCTGAGAGCAGTTACAGAACGACGAGGCGCCGTGCAATCACCCAAAGTGCTTCTTTCTTCGCTGAAGCAGGAAATGAAACATGTTCTGTGTGAATGTGATGGGAACGTTTCTCTGAAGGATATTTCTCACTAAAGAACGGAGCAGAGACGTGAATAAACCTTTAAAACACAAAGAGAAACGCATGTACTGAATACAGAATTACAGAATTGAACCTGTGTATCGTGATGAAAAGGTTCAATTCAAAAGAAAGAGGTGAAATTTGACCCTTTTTTTTTACCTGGTCTTTAAAAATGATCAATAATTCTTGATACTGACTGGTGCAATATCTCTCTATCTACATGTGTATGCTTGTTGAACAGGTGTATTGTTAAAGTATAGTTATTTTAATTACACAGTAACGAGCGCTCAGCTGACAACACCAGTTATCATCACCTGGTTCACTTCACTGTGTCCGTGTGTTAATGAGGAGGAGCTCAGCAGAGGAGAGGCCACGACGACGTCATCATAAATTACACCAAGATGTGAAAAAGTACCAATAAAAGAACCGTTAACATCGGAGCTAATCAATGCTCCAGTATTTAATAATTCAGCCCAGGGGCCCGTTTAATACCAGGGGTCGTTACCCATCCCGAACAATGACATCATCGTCCTTTGTTTCAGCGTGGACGTCGTCGTGCTGTCTGCCAACAGATACAGAAGTATCCGCTGTCGTAGCACCAGACTACAGAGCAGCTGCCTGAGCTCAGCCTCGACGCTCCACCATGAAGCAAATACATCTAAATGTAGAAAATGACTACAACATGCATGAGGCTGTTGTAGAACGACAGATATCTGAACACTTTGTTTTTACCCACAATAAAATCTGTTATCGTTCCATCCATAAATCAGAAACTGTTTAAATATGTAAACTCGTGTCTGAGAGTCGTCTGGCATGTACAAAGCTTAAATGAAGCTTAGATGAAGTGCTTTGAAGGAACGTTGAAAAGGATCTTCACAGACATGAATAAATGGCAAACTATGAAACGTCTCAAGTCCATCTATGAACCAAAGAACCTTTAATGCATGTTTTATATACTGCACTTAATCCTTCATTCTTCAGAGCTGAAGGCTTTTAGTAGATTGAAAATCACGTAAGGCTTCATTCAACATGCTAAATTGATTCTGCGACCACAAAACACGAAGCCTTTCAAGGTTCAGACATCCCGAGATTCTGACAATAAGGTGGAACAAGAGGACGGGATGCATTGTAAACAAGTCCTTTCAGGAAGAGCAGCCAGCAGGCCCCCGAGCCCTCGGCAGAGGTCCTGCTCATCACGCCACATCTGAGGGAACCAGAGCATCACAAAAGGTTCTTTTCACAGCTGATGAAGGATGAGATCCTTAGAAATCACTCCACAACGACCCGGAGAGCTCGGAGCAAAGCCTCACTCTGAGCATCGAGAGAGTCAAAGAGCTTTTTTACAATTTAGATCAAGAAAATCAATGAGAACACGAGACGGGCCCACCTGAGACTGATCACAGAACCAGGCCCACCCGAGGCTGTGATCACAGAACCAGGCCCACCTGAGACTGATCACAGAACCAGGCCCACCCGAGACTGTGATCACAGAACCAGGCCCACCTGAGACTGATCACAGAACCAGGCCCACCTGAGACTGTGATCACAGAACCAGGCCCACCTGAGTCTGATCACAGAAGCAGGCTGCATGTGAAACCAGTCTTTCCAGTAACAGCTTCTGTTTCTTATTGTCTCCAGTAGGCGGTTGCCCTGCTGTTCACAGAGCACAGATTGGTTTTAGCCTTGAGCCCATCTGTCACTGAAAATAAAAAAAAATAAAAAACTACTTGCAAGAGCTCGAACAGGTTTACTGTGAGCCGCAGCCGACAGCAAAAAGCTCTTCCCTTCAGCGCTGACCGAGGGCGGCTCGCTCAATAAAAAAACCATATGCTTCATGGACGCCAACACAAACTAAAGTGGCAGGTGCACCAACAACAATGTGACATCTCGACATCAGCAGAGCACAGAACAAACGCAGAATGACTACATCACAACACCGACTCATTCACAGTCACAGGATGTGCTTTAGGTACAACACAGGAAACAGCGGCAGCTTCGTCTCAGCACATGTAAATCAATCAGAGGCTGGAGCTGGTGAGGCTCGCTGCTCTCTGATAGGCTGCGGCTGCTGCTGCTGCTGCTGCTGGGAGCTCTGCCAGCGACGTACAGACCATGACTGGGCAAACACCCGGACACGATCTGCAGCCGGCTGCAGCCTCGAGCAGGCAGAGAGACTTCACCGCTGCGTTCACCACGCCTACTGCCGTCTCACAGTCGGTTCATCTGGATGTGTTCAGACTGGTTATCTGACAACAGACATTTGAAGATGTTACTTTGAGCTCCTGGGAAGTGAAATGTTTTCCACTGTTTTCTGACGTTTTAAAGATAATGAATCAGCATATTAATCATTAATAATCATGAGATATTAATTAGTTGCAGTCCAAGATATGGTGCAGCTGCTCTGTTTCCCAACAGTTACTGTGGTGTTTCATAACAAATGAGGCGAGTTCAAATAATTACACCAAAAATAAAGATTCCAGAGTTCAACAACAAACAGCCTTCAGTGATTCAACAACAACAACAACAACAAGAGAGAAATTCAGTTTGTTACAAAGTTCAGTTTCTCTAATCTGTTCGGAGTGAACCCTCTTCACAAACAAATCAATAAAGGATCTCTGAAGAAGAAAATAAGGTTTCCTCTGGTACCAGTCAGCTGATCGTCTTCATCACACAGGAGAAGAGTCTGGAAGTGACCTGCAGGCTAACGCTAAGCTAGCTGCAGGCTAACGCTAAGCTAGCTGTGTCATCTTTAAGATGCTTTCTGTTCGGATGTACACAAGTAGGAGAACAGTTTGCTTATGTAGGTCATATCGAGACGTCTGAATAAGAAGAGACTGTTTCCTAACCAGCTGAAAAGTCTTTGTATTATATCTAAAATAGAAAGAAAGAGGTTTGTGTTCAAAAAGTTCTGATCTGCTGTCCAGTACTGTATCAGAACTGCTAGCACTTTAGGAATAACATGGGCGTGTCTGAGCAGAATGAGAAACCAGAGAACATCAGATCAAACACTCCTCGCTGAAGTGTCCTTGAAAACCTTCATCCCCATCAGCTGCAGGAACGCTCTGCTGCTGACCTCTGACCTCCACGAGGAGCAGCAGGAGAAAAGGTGGATTTCCCTCCAGCTTCACATTCAGACTGACGCTAATATGGAGAGTGACCGATCGCAGCGGCATCAAATCCTGTGAGGCTTTAATTTAATCGACTCCGCAGGAAAATGATTCATTAGCTTGTTTACGACTCGAGCCGAGAATATATGAAGATTATCATTTGAAGTGAGAAGAACGTGGAATAATGGATTCATTACAGTTCTGTGTTTTACCCTGAGAGGCCTTAAAGTGCATGATATTGCTTTTTCACACCTGGGGATTTGTCTTCTCTGTTCATTTGCCACGTTTCTCTGGAGGTGTTCTTACAAACTGTTTACTTAGCATACGAGTGTGACAAGGAGAGAGAGAGAGAGTGTGTGTGTGTGTGTGTGTGTGTGTTGGGGGGGCTGGAGGTCTCTGAGGCCACGAGCTTCTGAAACCTTCCTCGCAGGCAGCCGGCCATGCGCCAAATCTGTTACTGCAATTACTTTTGACAGCAGCGCCTTCATCGTCCAGGAAGGTGGGTTTCCCTGCGCTGACCACAGGCGCTGGCGGGCTGTGTGTAGGCAGGACTCTGCTGCAACACTTGCTCCGCGGGCCTCGGTGAAGCCATCAAGGAGAGTATACTCTTTAGTGCACACGTAGGCGATTCTTTTGTGTGGTAATGAAATTGAGGCAAGACTTAGTGAAAATGAGTAGGAGAGGGGAGATATTGTGCAGTAAATATGGAGAGAGCTGCTCTCTGCTCTCGCAGTGCAGCCAGAATCATTCCTGCAGAATTTGAGCACCTTTAAATAGAATAAACAGAGAGTGCACTGTGACTGTGAGCTGCTCAGTTTGCCTCTCAGCACAGTGCAGTGCCACAGTCCTGCCGCCGCTGCTGCTGCTGCCGCTGCTGCTGCATCAATAAAAAGTGTTTGATATTTAAGGAGGATTAGTGTTTGGGAGTCCAACTAGATCACTGGGACATGTCAGGAAATCATCTTCGGGATGTTTGATTTGGGATTTCGTACTCTCGGTCTATGTAGGACAAACTGTAGATTCATCTGTTGTGTAAGAGGCCCGCTATGACACAGACCACTTTAGACAGAGACGATAGACCATCTGCAGATTCCTCATATTATTGTTAATGCTGCTTCCTCCTGTGGTGCTCCACAGTGTGACGGGGAGCTCGGTCACCTGAGCGTACTATTTATACCTCATGTACAGTCGATTATTGAGTCATTTCTTATGAAAACTACGACTTCACACAGAAAAGTCTTCAAAAGGAGGCAACAGACGGTTGTTTTTCAGATCCAATCTGCAAAATTACCATTTTGTTTGTGTTACGGCTTCTTTCCTGGTGTGTCTGGTCACCTGATGGTGCTTTCTATGCATCTATATCTATACGTCATGTGGAGTCAGTGTTGTGTCATTTCTGTGAAAGAGCAGACATGATAGACGGGTGTAGTCTTTCAGCTCCGATCTGTAAGATTCCCAAATGATTTGGGTTACGAGTGATTGTAAGTGTGATGGTACGATCTATATGTGTCTATATCTATATCATACGTGGTGTAGATTCTTGTATCATTTCTATGAAAGAGGCGACTTCACGTGTGGAAAAACTCATTAAAAGGAGACGGCTGCATTTCAGCTCCGATCTGCAAAATTCTCATATCTTCTGTATTATTGCTTCTTTCCTGTGTTGCTCCACCGAATACTAGTGAGCATGATGGTACGATCTGAAACTATCTAGATCTGCCTCATGGGTCCCATCTAGTATAGATTCTCACAGTAACTGACAGTCTGAATGTGATGCTCAGTGTTGAACCGTGAACAGCCACAAAGTACCAAAACACTCCTGCAGGGTCTGAGTGTGTGTGTGTGTGTGTGTGTGTGTGTGTGTGTGTGTGTGTGTGTGTGTCAGAAAAAAAATGGCCAATCAGAACAGACAGCAGCCACCTCTGCAGTTACATGTTGCAGAAATTTGGCACCACCACCACTTTTCTGTGCAACACAATTATGATCCTGAGAGCTGGGGGGGGGGGGGGGGGGGGTCACTCACCACATGAAAGCGCCGCCACACAGATGAGGAGAGTCCACCTGCGGTCCCGTACACCTGACATGGTAGAAATCCCAGCAGGATGTTAATCCCAGTTGTTCCAGCAGCCGGAGGTGGAGAGATGAAGCTGAGCGCAGCCTCCACGCGACGCTGCTGCGGCTCGTCCTCCTCTAACTTCAGTAATGCGCAGCAGATATAAACATATATATATATATTTATATGTATTTATGTGTATTTATATATATATGTGTGTATCTGAGCGCGTGTGTGTGGTGGTCTCCAAAATGTTCTGGTCCAGTCTTCACAGCGCGAGCAGCAGACCTAAGGCACGGCCGCGCCGCGTCTTCTCCAGGCGACACGCCGCGTTTTGTTCCACATGGGAGAAGAAAGTTCAAGAACCCGTCTCCGGGTCACAGAACCGGGGGACGCAGAGAGACCCCGAGCTCCTGAAGCGGATCCAAGTCTGTGCGCGAAACCCGAGAAATGCCCCAAAAATCATAAATCAGTGGGCACGAGTGGAGAGATGACGCGCGCCCTGGCTGAAAACACAGGAATCCTGCGTGCCTTCCCCAAACAGCAGGGCCGGACTGGCAGGACTGAGATCCGGAGCAGCGGAGCGGTTCTGTGTCATCACTCTCCACTCAACAACTCACTCTGGTTATTCCTTGCGCAAAATCCTGGAGAGAAAAAGGGCGAGAAGGCATCCGGCGGGTCCGCAGCGCTCCGGTTCGGCTCTCACTCACTCTTCTCGGGTTTCCTTTAAAATCCAGCGCCGAGAGAAGAAGCCGCAAACACGCTGCGAGCTGAAAACACGCAGAAAGGTCCGCAAAAAGCGCCGCCGGTGCTCCCGCAGGGCTTCACCCACCGCAGCGCGTTGCGACAGTCGCTCCGCGGAGTCACGGAGCGGCAGCGCCTCCTCACAACTCCTCCTCACTCCGCTGGACTTCACCCGGAGCCGGAGCCGGAGCGGAGCATCGTCAGTGCGGCTGAGCGGAGTCTGAAACACGGCCAAGTGCGTCCAACTCTCCGTCCCTCTGTTTGAGTCCCGGGATACCGGACCGAGCCGAGCCGAGCCGAGCCGCGCCGCACCTGTCTCAGGTGTGTTGAGCTCACAGCGCCGCTGATCCTCCACAGCTGTCCGCTTTAACTCCGCTCCAAACTAAACGTGCTCACCTTCACACGCACAGACCCGCAGATCAGCGCGTCAACCCGCAACACTGGGAAACACGCACATCCGGTCAGAAGTTTCAAAATAAAACGACATGAAACGGCAACATTTGTCACGTAAAGTGTAACACATTTTATTTTGAGGACATGAAAATACAAAACATACAGGCTGTAAATAATACAGATGATTATAACTCAGTTAGCCTCATTATTATTATTATTGTTGTTGTTGTTGTTGTTGTTACTGTTCTGTTCCGTTATCTCAGCTGTAGAGGTGAAATATAAATGTTAACCTGATGTTTCATTAGAACAGGTGAGTAAACTCCAGTTAAGGTAAAAAAAAATGTCAAATGAAGTTTATTCGTAGTTTTCCTTTATGATGAGCAGTAATGTTAATATAAGGAGGATTATAATCAAAGGTAAATCAATATAAATGTAAAAAACAGCGTCATTTATGAGTTTAAGCAGAAATTTAAGTGATAAAATTGACTTTAAATTCAAAATGGATCCTGACAAAGCACCATGGTCATAAACAGACTCACTCATTAAACCACGACTGAGTCTTTATCTCATGAAAATTAGCTTGAGGCTCTAAAAGTTGCTTTTAGCTTATTAAAAAGAATATTTATATAGTTAGGACTCGGTTGAAATACATTTTCTGACTCTTAAACCTCTGGAATTAATTTCAGGCCCATTTTAGGGTTAAAGATAAAGTTTGTGTGCTTTTATTTGAGAGGAATGACGCCTGACTTCCGGTCTGGTCCACATTGGGTCTCGTGAACTCGACGCAGCTCAAACTGGACATCACAGACAAAAATTAATCACGTGAGTGTCTTACCCTCCTCCTCCTCCTCCTCCTCCTCCTCCTCATCATCATCCTCCTCCTCACAGAGGCTTCACCTCTGCCTGGTCACGGCTGCACTGGAGCCCCAGCTGGCTTTTATTTTGGTAGGGAGGAAATAAGAGTTTGTGTGTGTGTGTGTGTGTTAGTTAGAGTTTAAACAACATTAATTTCTGATGTTAAACTGTGACACTTAAATCTTTGAGGCATTAGAGCTGTCACACGTGTGGCCGCGTCCCGTTCAGCTGCGTCAGTCCTCTCTCAGTGCACGCAGCCTCTCTGGTGCAGCTAAATGGAACAGAGCCATCATCAATGCTATCGGCTGCACCTGTGATTTTTCTACCAGTGTAATGTGAGCCTGCAGGATCCATCAGGAGGTGAAACAAGAGGCTCACAGGTTAATGAAGCACCATTAAACCTTTTCAGACATAATGTTCTGGTTCTGGTGTCGGTGATGTAAATGTGCCATAATGTCAGCCTTACATTACATGAGTGACCCAGTCTGAAGGAGGAAGAGGACGGTTCTCAGTTACCTCAGTTTATATCGTCTCCCTCTTCACCTCTTCGTCTCCTCCATCAGCAGCTTCCTTTCCTTCAGCTCAGAGTTTCACAGTTATTCACGTTGTTCCACCGTTAGCTGGGGATGGTGACCGGGGAGAACGATGCCTCTTCCCGTTTTGGTTGATCAATGGTAGACTCGCTTCCTTTGTTTCATCCTGCATGTTTGTGGGAAAAATCCACTGAAGAGTGGAGCCGACCCAAATGCAGTTTTTGGGGCCGATGCCTATACCGATGTCAGGGAGTACAAGATTCTGACATCGATATATCGGCTGATACACACACCTTTTTTTTTGTCGCAATGATCCCTCAAATGTGATTATCAAACACTCAAACTGACATCAGTGAACTGAAAGAAAAAACTTCACTCAAGATTTAATAATCATAAATCACCCCGGGCATCGTTTTCTGCACGTTCTTTAAAACCAAAACGTTTTGAAGAACATCAGCAGATAGCGACAACACGATACATCTGTGATCAGCCAGTAACATCAGTCGGCTCTCCTGAATATCACAGTGAGTGAGGCTCATAGAGAACCACTGTGACATCAGTGTTTACTTAAGAATGACAAGTTAAAGATAAAATGTTGTCTTCTGCCAGTTTAACTACATAACCAAAACACCAAAAAGTAATTTAACTGAGTCACCATTTAAATATGGACATAGTTGAACTTCCTGCAGGCTGCAGCAGTAAATGTAGTTCTCTGTGTGTGTGCAGTGTCTCAGATAACAACAGAAACATCTGCAGGTTCAAGAAGGGAAAAGCAGCATGCGACATCGTTAAAATGTCTACAGCGAACAGCAGAGAGCCGTAATGAGACACAACATCCAGGTCTGAGTCCGTCTGAGGACCTCTGTTGCATCACTCTCTTCATTTACAGCCACGGTGTCTAATAACTGCAGAAAATACCCAGAAAACGATGTTGCTGCCTGTGAGCCTCCGTCGTCTCTGTCACCTGACTGTCGCTCTGTTTTTAGAGAAGGTGTAGAGGAAGTGATTGGTTCAGGGGGGTTCCACGCACCAACGAGCCAATCATCAACAAAGAGTGTTCACAGCAGACATTTTGACTTGTCAAAGCAGTAAAAGGCAAAGGCATAATTAAAACCATTAACAATGGCTGTGAGTGTAGCAGCGAGCCGTGGCAGTGAGGCAGCAGACGCAGCAGAGGGTCCTGAACTGAACTGAGAGCAGCCTCACTGATGTCATTAATTGCTTCTCCTGCAATGTCAAAAAACAAAAAAGGCACAAACCGCTAATTTTAAACCTTTGTTTGCTGTTTTTCGTGTTAGTTAACAATCTAACAAAGCAGAGAGAATCGGTGCTCAGTGGACAGTCGGCTTCACGCCGGCTGCTTTTAAATCCTGGCTCCTGTTTGTGATGCAGAAAAACGCAGAGCTCATTGTCTGTTCTTTAACAGCCTCCTTCAGGAAGAGGCTAACAGGCACACCGAGTCCCACCGCACCTGAAAACTTAACAAGAGCAGCTCCCTGCGCTTTAGCAGCTAATTTATCAAGACCACTTATGCAAATTGAGTCACTTGCAATTTTCCAGTTAGAACACCTGAGCCGCCACAGCGCAGCAGACAGGTGAGAGAGCAGGCAGGCTGCTGCAGGTGTGACACGACTGCTAATGGTCTGTTCATAAATCTGACTCTTTAATCCGTCTCTTTATCCTCTGGCATTTAAAATAAAGACTTATTGTCAGACGGAGAACTTATTTCTTGTTCTCTTGTTCCTGTGAAGAACAAAAGGTCTCCTGTGGTGATGAGTTCAAGTGCTTCCTCTGGGAGTTTAATATGAAAATTGACCAGTTTTCTCCTGAAACAATGACGGCTGTTCATTTAAATCTTCTTTCATTGTCGCCTCTCAAACTGAATATGTTAATTTTATCCAACGTGTGAACAAATTCTGCACATTTCCATGTGAGAAATGTTTCTCTTCTCAGGTTTGAACATCAGATTTGTGCTTTTTTTAACGCAGCTTCACGGATCAAAATCACAGCTGGCTGAATATTTGTTACTATTTCATTGTCATGTCAACATTTTCTGTGCTGCAGCTGTTTATGTTTCACGTCCTCAATCAGTGTCCTCGTTATCCCAGAGTCATTATGTGAAATGAAACTGTTCTGACTGGATCTCTAAATGTTTAGATTTTTGATCATAACCAAATGATATAGAATTAAAAAATATGTTAGAGTTGAAATAAAACATACTTTGCGAGCTCAGGCGGGACAGGATCCAGGCACAGACATTCAAGAAAAATCAAGAAATCTGAAACACATCTCAAATCTAAATCTTTAAATTTAATCTGTATATATTTATTAATTTATGGTTTCTTTAAACACACGTCAGCTTTAATGTCTGTCTACTTCCTGTGACAACTCCACGGTGATGTTACTTTCACCTCTGACCTTCTCATCCTTAAGTTAGTTTCTTCTGTTGCACCATTTTTGATCGTAGCCCGTCAGCTCGACTAGCTGGCTGCTGGAATGAAGAAAAGAAAAAATGAGGTCAAAGCTTTTAATGCACACTTATGCAGGACTGTGTACGTCAGGCACAGAGTCAAGTGAGCGGACGTTAGCTAGGCTGAGCGACTAGCTAATGTTGCTAACAGTTATCTAAGAGACTGAGGTGATTACCACAATGACGACTGGTAAATACTGTTAACAGTCTAAATATTGGAGGTTATGTTACTGTCGAGTTGACACAGGAAGTAATCAGACGTGCAGGTCACACTTTATTTTGTAAGATGAAATACTGTCTGTGGTCAAAGCTAACAGCGCAGCTAGCAAGCAGCTACATTCTGACAATGTCATTCAAATAATTGTTGTCTCCTTGTTTTCTGTTCGATGAGGTTGATATGTTTCGATGGACTGAGAAGGTTTTTAGAGAAAAATGTACCAAAAATATTCCAAAAGAAAATAATCACTCAACACAGTAGCTGTGTCTCAATTCAGGGGCTGCATCCTTCAAAGGACGCATCCTTTGCAGCCTCCGAAGGCGAGTCCTTTCGAGGCCGCGTCCACCGTTGTTAAATGGGACGGTCTAGCCTTCGGAGCATTTCCTGGTTGCGTCACCAGATGTTCCCGCCCTTACCCTTACATCACGATTTCTGCCGCCCAGGCCCGCGACAGTGACGATCTACACCACTTGATGTCACCATTTTCTTTCTTTCTTCTTTTTCGGGCGCGCAAAGGATCTTGGGATATGGGAGGCCGTGAAGGATAGTAGCGGTGCGTCCTCCAGAAAGAGGGAAAAGAAGGCTGCATTTGTGGGCTGCGTTTGAAGGAGCCTTCGCGCGGCGTTGTGACATAATTGGCCTCAAATGCGCCCTTCAAAGGCTGCAGCCTCTGAGTTGAGACACAGCCTTTGTCTTCTTCTGACTCCTAAATGATGTCATTTCCTCTCAGTGATGTCACTCAGAGGACCAGATCACCTGACCGTCACAAACATGGCACCCTGGTGAACATAACATGAGCTCGTGTGCAACGGTGGAGTTAAACATCAGTCCTACAGGGGGCGACATCAACCGATCAGAGCGTCTCTACGACCAGCTACATGTCAGTGTGAATGAACCGACAAAGTGTCAGGGACCATAAACGTCTCTGAGCTGGTCAGCCATGTTGTTTTTATTAGGAGTGGACTCACAGCGCCCCCTACATGCAGCAGCCAGACTGCAGCTCGTGCTCACATTAAGATGTTTCAGGTGACAAACTCCAGAATGACGTGACGTTAATCTCACGTAGCTTGAAGCGTCACATGACTGAATGGACCATGTTTGTGCCCTTAGTTCAACTGTGATTGTTGGTGGTTTATTCATGAATATTTAATGTTAATTAACATTTGAAAAATGGTTTAACAGTCTGTTGTTGATGTTTTGGGACAAAACAAACTCAGGGCACAAAAATGTAATACAAACGTGTTTCTTATACAAACTCTTGACAAGCACATGTGGCTTGTTTCCACTTCCTGTAACGATCAGCTGATAGAGCTGTGTAGAAGAGGTTTCTGTGTAAGAGACACGTTTTAATGTATTTGCAGTCTACGTGCTTTAAGGCAACAACAGCAGCACAGTTGAGTTTTACATTCTGCAGCAACATAATCGCCTTCAACCACGCTTTGACTGTATAATCAAAAAGCTAATGATGTGAGAACTAAATACTTTTCTGAATTTATGACTTCTCAGTGGGATAACTGCTTGTGTTCATCTGATACATCATGTGATTTCTGCCTGTGGTCTGTAAGTTATGGTGCATCTTTCCTTTTAACTATTTTGGAGCCCAATCTGCATCGTTTCTCAGAACTGATGGTTTCCACACTCGTGGCCCGACAGACCCAAAGTCTGAGCAATTAAACTGATGTGGTCAGCAGGTCCATTAACTTCCTGCAGAGCAGCGGGGACACAGTCAGCGTGTGGACTCTCATTAGGCACAGTGTCAGGAGAGAGACAGATTTTCTTTTCTTTTAACAGATTTCTCGCCTGTCGATGTGTTTTAGTTTTGTCGATACATGTTCAGCCTGCTGAGTGTGAAATGGGTGAGAAGTCAAATACTGTCAGTCAAACTGACTCAGACCTCTGTAACTTTGATCTGAGAGATTTTAGACGATAACGGTGAGCGACAGTACGTTACATCAAGTCATCCTGCAGTATAGTCTAGATATAATCTATCTGCTAACTAAATGCTTTCTAGTTAAAACCACACAAAGCACTTTAATGATTTAATAGCTTGTTGCATCCTAATTGCCAGAATAAATATTGGCAATGTATGTTTTGCTGGATATGCTGAAAGCTTCATTTCTATATGTTGCAATTTTACATTTCTTCAGTTTCATGTTGTCACAACGCTGAGCTTGTGGTCTGGTTAGGTTTAGACTCAGAGGCCACTTGGTTAGGGTGAGAAAAACATCATGTTTTGGTTTAAAGTACCTGGTTCAAGTGTTACGTGTCATATCACGTTCTCATTATATGATTATTAGCTGACTTTCACATCAGGAGGTGGAGAGGAAGGTGGTGGAGTTATTACAGCCAACAAGACTGCAGTTCAACTCTGTTACTTTTCAACCATTACTGGCTAGTTTTCGAGTGTCGCGGACCATCTCCAGCCATTTTTGTGGCGACCAAAACAGGTTTCTTAATCCAAACCATGATGTTATCTCACCCGAACCAGGAGATTTTTGTGCATAAACGTAACCAGAGCATCAACACAAGTGTAATAGAGAGAACATTTATTCTGGTGATTGGGTTGATGTTGAAACACAGTCTTGAGCAGTGGTCTCTGGCTTGGCAGCCGTCTCGCCCAGTTGGCGCACCACCTCCTCCTGAGATGAAAGTCAGCTCATATACATGGTGATATGAAACGTATTATAGAGGGCTGAGACTGAAGTACGTTGTCTCTAAACGCTGCAGTTTAGTTGTATGTACGGAGGCCCTGAAGGTCAAAACACATTACAGACTGTGGAGAGGCTGGGACAATGTTCTTGCTTGTGATTGGACAGAACCAAAGGCCCTGGCCATCACTTCCTGTTTGCATTATGTGCCCACTGCTAATGTTGATTTGCTTTCTGTATTGTTGTGTTTTCACCTTCAGGGCCACCGTATGTGAGACAAGATCAGCACATAAACCCAGAAACTGCAGAATGATGAAGTAAATGTTGTTTCTTTGGAGAATCTGAGTTCATTTACTGAAAGCAGTGATATCAAACGCATCCCAGTGACTCTGACTTAAAGAGCACGTCACGATTCTTCTCACAAAGCTTCTAATTGGGTGAAAAACGTCCCTGCAGACTTCAGTTAACCTGAGAAGAAGAAAGTTTGAGATGCAGCTGAACAAAGTTCCAGTCTGACCTGGAGGTTTACGTCTCAGACAGTGAGGGAAGTCTGCGAGGACCCCGTCAGAAGCCTCTGCCTCCTGCTGTCACTGTGAGCTGTCGCCTCACTGAAAACAAAGACTGATGTGACCTCAACTTTAAACCTGACTCGGAGCAGCAGGATGGAGACGTTTGAGAGGCTGTGCAGGCCGGACTGATGTTCCTACACTGATTGCACTTTCATCTGACTTGCAAAGTGACACCAGCTTTCTGTGATTGTTGTTGTTTGGGTCTATAGTGATTGCACTTCTTCTTCATATGTATATCTACGTTTCATTTCAGCTCTGTGTGGTTTTTTAAAAAAAAGCACACAGTCCAGGAGCGACAGGAGGAAAAATGTTGAAGTGGGCAAAGATTATCCAGAAACGTGATGTAAAGAATAAAGCAGACATGTTCTTTAAACGTTCTACAAGGAGTTTTTAACTTGTTCTCAACTTGTTTCACCAGCGTTATCTTCTGTCTACAGGGACCAACAGGATCAACGGAAAATTAAAGTTCCTTGTAGAAGCTTTAAAAAAAGAAATGTGTTTTTGAAACGTTCTCATGGTGATTTCTCTGATATTCATGCTTAATGAAAATGAAGTCCATTGAGCTCTGGTCTCTGAAGTGGAAGTGAAAAGCAAAATGGACGAGATGGAGGAAAGTTAATTACCGTTGCTACAAACTGCAGCAAAGGAAACAAAATACTAAGTGCTGTATCGTAGAAAACTGGACGTGTTTCAGTTTGTTGAAGACGTTTCACCTCTTGTCCAAGAAGCGTGTGGGAGTGTCCTCACAGAGTGCGGGAGTGTCCTTACATAGTGTGGGAGTGCCCTTGCGTAGTGTGGGAGTGTCCTTACATAGTGTGGGAGTGTCCTTACATAGTGTGGGAGTGCCCTTACATAGTGTGGGAGTGTCCTTACATAGTGTGGGAGTGTCCTTACGTAGTGTGGGAGTGTCCTTACATAGTGTGGGAGTGTCCTTACATAGTGTGGGAGTGTCCTTACGTAGTGTGGGAGGAGACAGTTGAGGACATAGTCGCCTCAAACTTACCTATGATGCAGTGTCACTGCATAAACAATTACTTTCTATTAATTATTATCCAACTCGACGGAGGTGAAGGTTTGGACAACCGTAAACATTTTGAGGGTTTATGTTTCCTTTGTATCATAGATCACTTCCTGCCCTGCATCTACAAGCTCAGATACTTGTGTAAAAACAGAAGTAGAAGTACTGATCCAGCTTGTTTACTCCAGTAAAAGTAATAGAGTACAGGCTCTGACATGTACTCAGAGTATCAGAGTAGAAAGTCTCCCTCTGAAGGACATTTGTGGTCAAAGCTAACTGAAGCTCACGTCATATTAATATAATTCAAAGGTAGAGTCAGTAGGATTTGTCCCAGCTGTTCCTGAACGCACCACAAAGATAGTTGATTGTTGAGTCTCATTCCCAGGACGTCAAACAGCCACATGTTGGGTTGGTAAAGCGTCCCGAGCAGCAACAAAGTGAGAAAATAAGAAACTCTCTGCAGATACGAGACACTAACACGCCTTTTCTCCCCATTCCAGCCTCCCTCTCTGTCTGTTCACGTCTTTTACGTCTTTGTCTCGTCTCGCTGCGTCTGCCGTGCGTGATGTGCTCTGATAGGTCGACATCAGTCTGGTGATGTTGGGAAATAACAATAATCCATAATTCACCTCAAATGCATCAAACTAAAGTAACGAGGCTGTTTTGAAGCTGTGAGGAGGAGAAGTCAGATACCTGAAACATCACAACAGTAACAAAGTATTTGTACTCTGTTACTCACCTCTGTGTCAAACAGATTTACGTTTTATGCCGTTTCATCCGACTCTGGTGCAGCTTCAGTGGTGAAGCAGGTAAATCTGTCTGAATGCAATCAGGAAAAAAACTTCATTTTAACCTCCTGCTCCCCGTCAGTCTGAGAGCACATCAGCTGTGAGCTGCATTGTCAGGTGCATCCTGAAGTTGAATCTGATGAAAACAAGCAGGTTGTGATCTGTCTCCAGTGTGAATGACAGACCTGTCCAGGTCCACGTGGCTGAAAGCTTCAATCTGTGGACATCTTTGTTCCTTCGTTCTCTTCCTGTTGCTCTTTAATAGATATAAAACATGTTTCCGTTGGCTGTCCTCCTGCAGCAGCATGAGAACAGCTCCACAGCAGAACCAATGTGCTGAAACCTCAGTTTAAACACTAACCCAGCCCGGATCTCTTGGGAGCTCCAGCGCTGTTTTAATTGTGTGGAAAGATTCCTGCTGTGCACTTACACATGTCGGCTTGTTCTTGTTCGCCAGAAGGTCTCTCCAGAGGTTAGAAACGTCTGTAAAATATGTACAGTAAGAAGGAGCCTGAATACATATGAGACGAGTCAGCGGGTGCGCCGCACGTCCTCAGATAACCTGCTCTTAAATTAATTAAAGGACCTCCTGTAGAGTTTCTGACCTCTGGTGGATGTGTAAAGTTTTAATGGGACGGCCCTGATGTAGTTTGTATCCCCTGTTCTGGAAGCACCAGTATAAAAACTTCATTCACAGACACAGGGGGCGCTGTTCAATGTTAGCTCTTCTCTCCACGAGCTCCCGAGGGACATATCTGTCTCTCTAACAGCTAAATGCTCCACAGTGTTCACCACCTATTGTTCCATCATGAAGCAGATAAGTTCAACATTAGTTCCTCTCCACATTTTCCCCACCGGTCATGCTCACACTCTGGGGTTGTGGCACAGTTTGAGAACCACATCACGGTTCCTCTATAGGAGGCCTCATGAAAGGGGAGATTTGTATTTCCAGAGAGTTAAAAGGCAAAGCTGCTGGAGATTTTACACAAAGGGCACGAGGGTGTTTCAAAGCGAAGAGCATCGAGCGCAGCGTGAATCTGCTGTAGGACTGAGAGCAGCACATCGACACACTCGTAACACAGTGTGAAATTTGTGTGAAACATGCGGCAACAATGACCCCTGAGATCCCGGCAGGCATGGGGGCGGAGATGTGTTGGAGTTCGTAGGCGGTTTAATTTGCTCATAGTTACAAAGAAAAGTCTTCCACACATCCACATTTCATCACTTACAAGGGAAACAAACACCTGCTGCTCCTCACTTCTGCTTTTGCATCTGAGTGACCACCTGTGATCTGATGTCACTTCCTGCTCTGTATGAAACAAACCCGTCCATCACTGGGACAAACAGACTCCATGTTTCTACTCAAAGACAGAAAGAAGTTCATGAAGAACATTTGCTGAATTTACAAGAAGGAACAAATAAGTCAGAATCAGTCAGAGACAGAGTTTCACACAGTTTATAAAGTGTCTCCAACTCAACAACTCACTAAACTGACACATTTGTTAAGGGAGTCTGGGGACAAAGAAGTCGCCTATACTGGTTACTGTTTAGTGTATTTGTAAAATGTGACATGTTTAGCATCAATAAAATGTTTCTTCGTTCATAAATTGAGTGTAAATGGTGAACGGCATTTGAACGGGGATTTGGGACGGCTTTATTGTGAACTGACAGACTTCGAGTTGTCCCCCTGTGATCAGATTTCTCAGGACGCATGTTGACAGCAGGTCTGACCAGGGACAAAGACTTAGTGATGAGGAGCCCTACAAGCTGGTCGTGTGATAAACTTCTCGGTCGACTAATTCAGACTTTTAATTGACTGTATTTTACTGTCTACATTTTTCTCTGCAGGACTCGGTGATATCACGGCTCTTTAATCCAGCTGAAAACATCAACAGCTGCCTGCGGTTCAACGAGCAGAATTGTGCCATTAAAGGAGATGTAAGTCGTACGAGGCTCAACATAAACAAAGGAGTTCGTGAACTTGTTTTTTTATCCGTGCGTGAAGGAATTACTGACAATTTAATGTTTCACTTCAGGCTGCCAGAGAAAATATGTTTGTAATCTTATTGCTGAGAGGAGCAATAACTGCAGAACGTTATTAAAGGCCACTTATCAAGTGGTGAGAACAATGTTCGGTCACTCTGGAGGACAAAATGAAAAGTTCTTGATTGTCTCCACAGAGAAAAGTCACCACACAACGGCAACGTCACAACCAGCGAGGGAAGGAGTTTAAATAATCCCATCTTCTCTCAGACGTCCGTTAACCAAAAATCACTCGGACTGAACTGCACGAGGCTTCTGTCTGCACAGAATCAGACATCTGGACATTAAGGTAAGTGAAGTGAAGTGAAGTGTACTTGAGGAGTGTACGCGGAGGAAGAAGAGCACCATTAGGAGGCCCAGTTTGATAAAAAGCCTCACTTAGGTCCCCTGAGTGCAGTAAACACCTTTAATCTAGGTAAGAGCATCTCTGCCACAAATGCATCAGTCATGTAATTCAAAATATTCTCCCATACACTTCACATCTGAAGTCCTCCTTTAGATGACACGAGAAGCTTCGACAGCAGCAACAACTGTCCGCCTGTACTTCTACATCGCCCTCCACCTCAACCGTGAACTCGACTCATCGCGTTCCCTCGTGTTTCAGCCGAACCTGCAGGGAAACAGTCCCATGGTACCTCTTACATGTTATCCGACAGCGCGATGCATCTTCAAAGATATTTTCATGATCACACACAGATGTCTTCCATCTGCCTGGAATGATAAAATGTTTGCCTCGAGCCAAACCGGGGTTTTAATTCAGTGTTTCCACAGACTGAGCTGCTCCAGTCTGCCGTTGCTCGTCTCCGCTGGGGGCGGGCGGAGGTTTGTTTGGCCGTTTAAAGAGGAACTGGATTCAAGGCTTTAAGAAAGATCCACATTCATTTCAATGAAAGCTGCTCAACATACACGAACACTGAGGGAGGGTTTGTTTTGGCTTCCTCACGCAGGAGAGCCGAGCACATGAACCAGTGCGTTCTTGAAGACCTTAAATCAATAATTAATTATTAAAATGTGCTTTAAAAATTGGCAGAATTATGCAGTTTCTTTTCCAGACGTACTTTTCTCCTCTCACCTCATACGATCCTCAAACTCATTACACTGGCTAAAACTGCATTTTTAGAAATCCATTAAAAAACTTTTTTTTATCATTTATTTTATCATATTTTGTCAACTGTACTCTTTTCTTAGCCACGCTTCAGTTGAGTATAAGTGCCTTTTAGCCTCATGTCAGTTTTCTTTTGTAGTCATCAGAGTGTTATTTTTAAAAAACGCTGCTGTTACCATCGTGACGAACAACACTGATGTGTTTGTCTGACGTGTTAAAGGACATTTATGATCAAGAAAACAATATGAACTATAACCTGTTTCACAATGTGAACGCTGAGTCTGATTTCTTTCAGGTTTAACTTCTGAACTTCTGCAGCTGGTCTGGTCTCAGCTGGTGACACTGATCCATCATGTCAAATCTAAAACACATTAAACTAAACTTTACATGCTGAAATGTCCAGATTTTGTGGATCTTCACTTCCCTGAGAACAGTTTGTTGATTACATGACCAGAGATGTTGCTGGAAGAAGAGCTGGATCAGGAATAATGAATTATCTGTATGTATCAGCAGGGCTTGATATCAATCAGGAAAACTGATGTTCCAGTCTGAGTCACAAGAATATACAGAACAGACTAAGTGGTTTTAATTCACAGCTCGGTCCTGTACACTCGTCCCTCTGGGTGCTGAATATATGAATCCTGTTTAATTTGAATTTACAGACTTAAATCCCTGTCGTCGTGTTTCCAGGAGTTTCATTTTTATATTCTAACAGCTAACCTCGTTGTACAATAAAAAGGTGTCATTCAAGACTTTACTCAGTTTGTAATTGGTACATTTACATTCACACAATCGTGTCAGTGTTTTCACAAAGCTGTGAGAGAGCCTGGAGCTGTTTAAGCTGCAGAGAAGTGACAAGTCCTCCTAATAATCCTGTTTATAGACTGAGGGAGTCCAGAGGAAACTCACTTGTTCTCCAGGCTCAGTTCAAATCTCTGCTCACAGCTCTGAGGCAGCTCGACCTGCCGATACATCTGATCTGACTTATATCATGACTGCAGTCTGATGAACCGAACATGCGTCTTCATTCGTCACTGCCGGCTTTGTGTCCCTCTCTTCAGGTATGATCTGTTGGTGACATCACGGTTTTATTATTTGTTCATCAAGTCAAAAGGCTCCGTGTCCTCAGTACAAACTGCCTTTCTTCTTCTCAAGCTTACCAAAAATAAGTCGTTTCTATATCTCCACTCAATCATTTAGAGTTTGACAAACGTCATTCATTTATCTTGTCTTAATCTTTTTGTCTTTTGTCCCGGAGGAAACCTTGGTTAAAAAAACATGCTTTTACTTCAGCCCGCTGTTCACACAGAGATGGTTTTTGCATAAAACAGTAAACTTTTGTTGCTTCCTGGCCGTTTGGTCACACGCCGACATTTTTGAGGCCTGAACACAACTTTTGAAACCAGGTTTGTTGAGTGTTATTTTTTTACCAGCATTTGTGCGTCTGAGTTTAATTACAAAGTTAAACTGCCGCCTGCTGCAGATCTGAGAGCATGAGGAGCGTTTTCATATGAATGCTGAACTTTTTTAAAATGCAAAGGAAAGACTGTTGTCATGTAAACGGAGACTCACTCAACACGCGTTTGTGGCAAAATGACCAAAATGCATCGCGCTCGTTCACCTGAATGGAGAGTGGGGTCTCCATCCTGTAGAAGCAGAGGGAGTTCAGGGCAGAGGTGAGTCCAGTCTGACTGGCTCATTGATCCTTTATCTGGCTGAGGTCAGAAGGTCCCTGACCGTGACCCTGAACTATCAGCAGTCCAACTGTGCTGTGATGAACCCAAGGAGCTGCTGTGCTGCTGAAGGAACAGACTGATGGTCATTCTTCTCTCAGCCCTTCTGTCAGTTTAGATTATATACTTCAGAGACTTTTATAGACTAAATACTGAATAGCTGAAAGAGGAATCTGAATCATTAAGAGGCATAAAGAGGCACTTTCAGTCCTCACAGCCGCGACTGAAACATGCAGTACACGTTAACATGTCGTCTGTGACGCGCTGCGACATGTGACAGACGCAGCTGTGACAGGCTGAACTGTAGACACGGCTGGCAGCCATATTGTTGTGTCATATTGTTTGTTAGCAAAGCATCTCTTTCATTGCTTTGCCAGAAATACACGCTGCATCTCAGCGTCGAACTTAACAATCCCATTAAGCTGTCAGCCGCTCGCTGCTTGTGTCCGGCTGACGAGACGATGCTCCTGAACATCTTCTTCAAAGCCGACTGTTCCCATCAGGACTTGTTTCGGCGTCTCAGAGTTTGTCCTCAGAAGACTCTGAATCGTTGTGCCAGTCAGTGTTTGAGTCGTGAGGTACGTCGTCACATGTGGAGTGACAGCATGTCTGATTTTTATCCACGTGACTGCGTTTGGTTTCCTCCTGTTGGCCTGCTGACTAAAACTTAACCGACCACAACATTAGAAAACGACCTCGCTCAGATGGACTGTACGGAAGTAACCCTAACCCAAGTAAGATCTTTCTTTTTTTTTTTTTGGTGATCCATTTTCTGATCTGAATCATTTTCTCTCCTGTGTTTATGACTTTTGATCTGGTGGGACACCACGTGTCCAGTGAAAACCATGAATCTCCACAAGTGTTGATGTTGAATGTTTCTAATAAAACATACAGTACTCTATTACTGATGACAAGTACAGTACTGTCATTATTCATGTCAAAACAATTACAGCATTTTATTGGTACTATGATTAAATTTAGTGTAAGCGTACTGTGGAGTGTATCACAGCAGCCAGTTAGTTACTGTACATTTCACCGTGTAGGTTTAATTACCTGGTTAGGTTTAGGTAAACATGTTTCTGTCAGGTTGAAACAAAGAGGGACCCAAACGCAAGACACAAAAACGCAGGCGGGTTGAAACAAAAAGTGAGCTTCTATACCCAAAGTCCAAAACTCAAACAGTGTAAACTCCAAGAGTTAAAATGCAAGAACAAAAACTAGGAATCAAAAAACACAGAAGCAAGAACATCCAAGAATAAAGAAGTCAAAAATGACAAAAACTAAAAGGGTACAAACCAAAGACGCACCGGGAACATGACGAACAGGACTGACGCAGGACAACTACAGAACAGACGAACTGAAAAACACTGAATTAACAATGAAACACAGGTGAAGAGGAACAAATGTGGGAAAAGGACGAAGGGAGGAAATGAAGACTTTACTTGTAGGCGAGCATCAGTACTTTTACCTCAGGAGGAATCTGAGTACTTCACCACAGCAGGGAGCTCACTCCTGGACGTTACCCCCGCCTCCATGTTCAGATTTATTTTCATTTTCTTTCACTGCTGGACACAAGTCTTACTTATTGTTCAGGAAATATCCAGCTGTGAGCTAAATTGGTCCATTTAATTCATGTATGTTTTCATGTAGGAGCAGCTTTCACATGGTGTGTGCAGTGTGAGTGTATACGACGACGCCTCCTGCTGTGCCGCTGCAGTTATAATGTTTATGTCGAGGCCAGTCTCCATAAATACAAGTCTAAATTATAGGAGTTTGAGAGGCACGTTGAAGTGGATTATTGTGCAGGAGCAGTTTGAGACGTTTCTGTAGACACTTTGACATGTTTTGACACATTTTGCTGTGTATCTGGGTCACCATGCTGTGAATCCATGTGGACTAGCTGCGGGTTTCTGTGAAGAACCAAGCTTCAAACATCTCACAGCCACCTTTCAAGCCTCTTCCAGAGGCCATTCTATGACGGTGGTACTCAAAAGATGGATTTTTGGCGGTTTATTCCTTTAAGCTATAGCGAGCTTTCTGTCAGTACATGGCAGACCAAAGATTCTGTCAGTGTGGATGTAAAATTTGAGGCGTGGACACTCCAGACTGTCCGTCGGACTGAAGCACCGGCTGGTCTGTCGAACATGGATCCCAGCGAGGCTCCCGTGGAGCTCTTCTGATATGACATCGACTTGGCATCCAGCTCAGACTGAGGAGATGAGATGGATTCAGTGTTTTCGTGATGATTGATGATGCAGATAACGGCTGTTGGCAAGCTGGCACTCAGAATTTACCTGACGGGCGTCAGATCTGTTTGTGTTAGATGAAGGAGACAACAGCCGGCTCCCAGCGTCCCCCTGAAACCCCTGAACTCTAAAATATATAATAACCAGGATGGTACTACGCTGAGTGCAGTCCAGCAGTCCCCTTTAATTCAATCAAGCCTAATCCAACATGAAACTCTGGGGTCAAACTGTACTCACACACAGATACCAGCCACCTGAACACGCCTGACCCATGAGAGATTCATGAAAAATGTCACCGAAACACCGTCTCTCACAGCGTTAGAGAGAGAGACATTATTCCTGGATCCGTCCCTTTATCTGGATCCACACCAGAAGTTAATGAGGTCTGTTCTGGGCCGAGACTCTTCCTCCATCCAGGTTTGGTGGAAATCTATTTTTGTGTAATCCTGCCGACAAACCAACCAACTAGTGGACATTCATCACTGATGCATCAGTATGTGTTAGTACGTGTGCCAGTACGATCGTTTCCAACTCTCTTTTTAGAGAGAATAATGCAGAAGAGGAGGTCTGATCATTTATCGTCAATACATCTCCAGTAAATTTACTGTTTCAGTGCAGAATTAAGTTTATCATTAAACCGTCACATGTATATACCTGCCTGTGGTACATATTTTTATTTACGTAGCTCCTTTAAAAACAGAGTTTACAAAGTGCTTTGACAATCAAGCAAAAGCAGGAAACTCAGGAGACGATATCACAAAATAATGGCCCGTGTGGAGGCTGAGGTTGGGATTGGGCCCAACAGAACTAAAGGACATTTCTCACACCAGAATTTACCCGCTCGTTGAGAAGATGACCTAGTGTACAGTTCAGCCTCTGCAGGTCAACCTGTTGGTCTCCTGAGGGACCAGGATGTTCCTCTCAGAGCAGATGTGCCGGCTCATGAGTGGCCACTGACTGGTTCACACCAACAGCAGTGAGGGAGAGGACTTTTCATTGATACTGATGGGCTCAATGTGGGCAGAGAGCCATCGGTTAATGGAGATTGTTCTGCTCCCCTGCAGCCGGCCGTGGCTCTTTCTGCTGCAGCGGGACCAAAAGAGAGGACATATTTCATTATTTCATCCTCGGCTGGAACGCCTCGCCTGATCACCCCGGCCCATGATAGGTTTAATTTGAATGCGGCGGCGCTCGTTCGTGTCACTGACACTATTCAAAGAGCAGAGGCCCTGACCACAAAGTCTCTGTGTGCAGGGTTTCTGACTGTGGTGTGGAAAATTAGAGAAATTATTTCAACGCTCTCGGACGGAAATTCTCATTTTCTTCAGGAAATGTTGGATGAGGACGAGACGATGGCATCTGAAATAACCAACGCCAACTCAGCCGTAAGATACAGTATATAATATACAGAGAGCTGGTGACACAGACTGAAGGTTCTGGTACTTTACTTCAGTATTCACTTTTTATTCTTCCACACTACATCTCAGAGGAAATACTGTGATCTGACTTATAACTCAGACTACACTGTCATCCCTTCTCGTCCGGTGAAAACCATCCATCTCTAAACTGGCTGATGATTTAGATGTTTGAATGTTTGAGATGAACTGAAGGATCAAGTGTTCCTTCATGTGTTGAGAAAATTCTCCTTCTGAGGCCAAATAAACTCTTTCAAACCCTTTTAGATTAGCTGGAAAATGCATCGTCACAAAACAGGCTGTTTTTCTGACACCTTGAGAAGTTGGATGGCATTTTGGTCACTTGGCAATCCGCCTTCAACTCTTCGACTGATTGTAGCGGTGCTTTCTCTGAACTAAAGGATCCGAGTACTTCTGATTCTCAACACCTGGAACGCTGAACTGAAAACATGGAAATCACCAAAATTGGAGGCGTCGCTACCTGACAGAAATACGGAAAGTATCTCCACAGGATGTACTTTTGGTTTCCAGAATGTAAGTTTAGAGTAAAAGCATGTTTTGCTTGTGATAGTTGTTTTTCTGTCGCCTGCAGGTGATTGTGTTTCAGCAGAGACTGTAATGAAGGCAGATGTTCGGGCTTGTGGATCTTTTGTTTGTCGGTGCAGCTGGTTGCCTTGTTGTTGTTCTTTTGTACAGTTATAGTTCGACAGACTGTCTCTCCACCACCAGTGTTTTTCATTTGGCAAAAAAGAGCCAAAACAGACAATGAGGATGAATTTGAAAAATAGCATTTCTTTTCAAAGTTTTTTTAGATATTACGATTTTCTTTTCGCAGCGATAATCATCCAGTGAAGATCTGGATACTTGACGTTTAGACAGCAGCCAGGTGTGCACAGGTGTAAGAGAGGACGGAGCTCTGAGCTCTCCTCAATCTCTTCTCTTCACATTCTTCACATTCCTGCGTCCATCACCGTGTTTCTGCTCAACTAAATCACGGCTGTGTTGAGAGAGATGAGAGGAGAGAGAGACGAACAATGTCCACTGATTCACAGAGAATACAACACGATGTGCAGAGAAATAGACCCTCCGAAGATCAGCTTGACATGTATAACCCTTACTGAACAAGCATCTATTGAGATATACTGAAAAATATATTAAAAAATACATTCTGATATATCCACTACATCAGCAAGGTACAATCCACAGGCAAACAAGCTAACAAGCTAGCACCAGTGAAGCGTCTGTGTTCATCAAACTCCAACAAAAACATGGCAAAAAATACTTTTAACTGTTAAAAGACTGATTTCATTTCACAGCAGACACCATTACTCCTCTTCACTGGAGATCCTGAGACAGCAGCTGTTTGTCGTCAGCTCACCTGAGCAGATATGAGCGTCCATGCCCGCCCTGAAGCCTACGACAGCCAATGAGTGATCGTGTAGACATGTCGACCCTCTCTTCTTATTATTCTATGCATGATCACGTAGCCAATGAGATTTCAAACCCAGTAATATATAGTTTATATCAGTTTTTTTAAGCCATAAAGTTTTAAATTATGCAAGTTTATGTAGCTTTAAGTGTTTTGCTCTTTGATCAGGCTGTTTTTCCACCTCAGCACTTGTTTTTGAATATCTTATACTCCATACAGTCAGTGGAAAAGAGGAAATAAAGAACTATAATGGGTTTAATGTCCCTGTTACACTCAGGCACCAGTGTGTTGAGGTCATAAATGGCATTTTTTGACCAGCCGCCTGCATATTTGTGTTAAGTGTGATCAGTGATATTGTCATGAAATAAGTGAGTAAGACTATATGATGCCGACTCATTGTGTTTCTCAGCTGATGGGGCAGTTTCAGCTCATCTGCAGGCTGATTTTCGCATTTAAAAAAATGTAGGCAATAAAAATAAATAAATAATTCAGTGTCATCAAACTCTTATAGATTAATGACAGAAGCACTTAAAGAGATTCAGCTTATCACCTTTCAGAAGATCCCAAAACAATCTGCCCTCTGGCTCAGCAGCAGCTCTGAACGCACGTTCAGGATCAATACTGAAAATATTTCACCAGACAAAATACTTCTGGAGGATATATGGTAATATATGTTACAATATATGAAAAATAACTGAACATTGATTTGTTTTTTTGTCAATACATAATGAATATATAATTGATATATTCAGTAATATGCTGCATTTCAATACATATGAAGATGACACTGATTTAAAAACATGTCTGTCAGCTCCTCCTGTCAGTGTTGTGTAATCAAGAGGTCAAATTACTTTCACCTTTTACTTTTTACAAATAATAATAAAAACCCTAAAATGTTCATATATTAACTGTGTTACATAGAAAATATCTTTCTCTTGCGTGAGGGACACACCTGGAGATTCAAACAGCTGCACCTGTTTCTCTCTGCTGCCTGTTACCGATCGATCGTACGAAGGTCTGCTGCTGCTTTATCATTCAAGGTATCGACTCAAGTGCACACGACTGACTTCTGCATTGTGGCACCATCCGACCTCCTGAACACCAGATTCAAACATTTATGAGTGTCGCTGTGCCGTGTGGTGACGTGTGTCAGTATGTTTGTGTGAGAACATTATAATCTCATTCAGAAAGTCTTCACAGCTGATCACATATCAATAACATGTGTGGAGATGTGTGGTTATTATTCATGTATTCTGTCACAGCCTGCTCTGACTTCTGACTTCTGCCTCCTGATTCACAGCATCATAACTGTGTGGTACATAAAGTGCATCAGTCTTACCTCAGTTTTGTTTTCCTCACTGACAAGTACTTTAAAAATGCTTCAATTTCCAGGCGTGTGACCTACAGCTGCAGATTGTTTGACTCATCATTGGAGGAAATCGTCCCTGTGAAACCTCCTGACAGAGAAGTCTGAGGATTATTACAGGGAAAGTGTTGCTGTGGAAATGTTTAGATGTCATTTTTCAACGCTGTGAACACTAAAAACAAAATTGCACTAACCTTCATTGTATTCCAGCGAAGGCAGATATTTTACGAGCCCGATCAATAAAGTCTAAACTATTTCCAAGGCTGTAACCCAGTCGGCTGAATAAAATGCTTTTAAGCTTTTGCAAACCGCAGATATATTAAAAAATTGTACATGTCGTACATATTGACACAAGTGTCATATCATGTTCACAGTATTTGTATATGAGCTGACTTTCACGTCTGGAGGTGGAGGGAAGGTGTCAGTGTGACAGAAGACAGCTGCCAAGTCAGAGACGCGTGAAGCCAGCTGAGAGGCACGAGCTGGTGTTTCAGTCCAAAACATGATGTTTTCTAATCCCAGCCAAGTGGGTTTTGTTCCTCAACCTAGTCAGACCATAAGCACAGCGTTGTCACGACAACAGTTTTTAACTCGAACCGTGCAGCGCAGTGTTGTTCTGTGTTTGCACAGAAACATTTATTCTAGATGTTGGGTAAGTAGAAGTTAAATATGTCTTCTTTTGTAATTTTGGTGAACTAAACCTTTAATCTCTGACGCGTAGGCCACACACACACACACACACACACACACACACACACACACACACACACACACACACACACACACACACACAGGAATAAACTGATGAGACAAACCTCTTTAATAAACTATTCAACAACATCAAACATTAACTTCAGACGCCTCGTTCACACGACAGCCTGCATTTAGTTCGCTCGACACCATTTTAACTGCAGGACTTTAAATATTCTGATGCGTTGATGCATTACTTCATAAATAATGATCATCATTGGTTTAATACCCTTTTATATTTATTGGATTTTATTCAAACACACTGAAACAACTCAATATCTTTCCAAACACAAGATATCAAGACACATCAAGAGAGCAGAACTTTGGCGAGTCGCTTGTTTTCAGACAATGTTCACTCAAATAAACATTATAAACTTATTTTTTCGGTGCATTTGATTGTTTTATTGTCGTAAAACTTAAGTTTTGCAAAATTTTAATTTTTTTTGGTTTATTTTAGTTTTTCCTTTTTTGTTTCTGCTGTTTTTATTTTGCTCTGCGCGTCTGTATAAAAGCTGCTGTATAAATAAAGCTTTGAACTTATTTTATTGATTATTATGTGTGAAATATTGTGTCCTGCTTGCATCACAAAAAGCAGAACTCAACAGTGTTAGTTTTATATTGCGCCATCGATGGGTTTATATTATTACATCTGTCCTTTTGAGAAAACGTGGTATTGATCTTATTATTGATTATGTGTCAGTTTACGAGTTAAATGGATCCCACATGAGCTCTGATTCAAACCATGTTCAGACTGATGTCAGAGCTGCACAGTTATGTGTTTCTATGTGAACTTAATGAACAGCCTCCAGATAAACAGGCTGCAGGCTGCAAAAATCAGAAGGCTCTTTATTGTAATCTTTATATAATCCATGTTGCCTCAGTTGTTCTGAGTATTGTAGACAGAATGTAATTTAGTTCATCCTGCTTTATATATTATTTAGGCCACAGCCGAGGGGTGAAATGCTGAAGTAACTGATGAAAAACATGTGGTCTCTGAGGTCAGATTAAACTTCCACCTTCCAGCTCAGATGTTTTTTATTTGAGCAGCTGAAGGTGGATTTAATGACGCTCAGACGGTGAATTCAGGCGTGTGATGGACTGTTGTTTGTGTGGTTCCCACTCACTTCCTACTGAGGGCAGCAGCACTGCTGAGAGCACCTGATCTCCTTCACATGAAGAGCAGAGGAAGAAGCGAGGACGGACATGAAGACCTGGTGGCCACAGAAGAAGAATGAGACCTTCAGGTGCAGCTTGTAACAAGCTGATTTGGAGGTGATACAACAGGATCTGCTTCTTTTTGCTTCATTAAATACACTTTTGTTGAGCAGAGGAAGAGTGTGCAGATGTGTAGCTGGTGTCAGAGTCCGGCTTTAATAATAAAACACAACCTTTCACTAAGACTTCAATGTGTACAATAATTCAGTAGTGTATTATCAACTCTGCAGGTAATTATTATCTGTCTTTGCTGTAGTATGAGGCACGTTTCTTTTCATGTTTCTACTTCTGGTAGTATTTCTGTTTATATATTACAGAAGCTGCCACACCGGAAAAAAGGAAACGGATCACTGTCACATTAAAACATGAACACGTTGTTATCACAATATATTTTCAAGTGTTTACGACATGGGCTACAAACCTTTCACACTATAACATTATCGCAATAACATGATAACTTTAATGACATAATAATAATAATAATAATAATAATAATAATAATAATAATAATAAAAACAGAACAGTAGAAATACAAAGTTCATGCTATAATGTGATTAGTTATTTATATTATATGTATATCGTTGTTTATATTTCCTTGTAATCTCTCCGTACAGTGGCATTTCTCTTCCAGCAGGATCAATAAGACATTTTTCTGATTCTGTTTTTTTCCTTTTGTGGCATTAAAAAGTTCCCATCCTTGGTTGGTTCTCAAACGTGCCTTGGATCCGGAGTTTCCCGGTGGTCCCTGAAGGCAGCACAGAGGGGACGGAGCCGTGGCAGCGCTGCTGTCACAAAGCTAAAGCTAAAGCTAAAGCTAAAGCTAACGTCCATGAACCGCTCCAGCTTTGTCAACATGCTCCTCGGTGATCGTCCGGGCTGTGTGTCGACTGATCTGAGCTCTGCAGCTTCCTCTAAAGCCTGTTAACACGTTCACAATGGAGTGTTTGAACGAGCCCAGCTAGCCCGGCTAGCAGACTCTTTCTTCGTCGTAGCTACAATCATTGGAGCAGCTAACCAGGACGAGTTGTTGTTAGCTTAAAGCTGCCGAACATGGCGATTGTGTCTGGTTCCTGTGCCAGGGTAAACGGCTCCAGGAACGGGCCGTCGGTGTCAGCTACACCTTCGGGATCTGTGGGACAGTCTCAGCCCATGATAGCGGTGTGGGAATGGCAGGATGACCTGGGGTACTGGCGGCCTTACAGCGGCCAGGTGAGCGCCTACATCGAGCGGTGTCTGGCTCCGCGGGGCCAGAGAGGAGGGGGACCCGGCTCAACGAGCATCTGCCTCGGACAATCAGACCCCAGCCTGTCGCCTTATCTCATCGACATACCGAGCCTGAAACAGTTCCGGCAGGACACAGGTGAGCCTCCGTCACATTATAACCTTACTTAAATAATCCGCATTAATCTGGATCATTTTTAATGTTGTGATTTGAATCCACACAGTCATCAGGCCAGGCTAACAGATGACGCTAGCTGCTTAGCATTAGCTTCCAGGCGCTGTTGTTTTGATGAGTGTTTACATAGCTGCTAGCTAAAGATTAGCCAAACAGCCAGGATGAAAGGCTCCGCCGTCAGCTGATGTTAGCTAACGTGTCCATATAACCTCTGTACTGCACATTGTGTTACTGCTCAGTGTAGCACATTGTGTTACTGCTCAGTGTAGCACATTGTGTTACTGCTCAGTGTAGCACATTGTGTTACTGCTCAGTGTAGCATATTGTGTTACTGTTACTGCTCAGTGTAGCATATTGTGTTACTGTTACTGCTCAGTGTAGCATATTGTGTTACTGCTCAGTGTAGCACATTGTGTTACTGCTCAGTGTAGCACATTGTGTTACTGCTCAGTGTAGCACATTGTGTTACTGTTACTGCTCAGTGTAGCACATTGTGTTACTGCTCAGTGTAGCACATTGTGTTACTGCTCAGTGTAGCACATTGTGTTACTGCTCAGTGTAGCATATTGTGTTACTGCTCAGTGTAGCACATTGTGTTACTGCTCAGTGTAGCACGTTGTGTTACTGCTCACAGATTGAATGAAGAGACACAGTTATCTTAACAAACAGTCAAACAATGTTCATGAATACTTTTCAAACTAAACCTTAAAACAACAGTATTAACCTTTAATGACTGTCATGATGGATTAAACCTGCACCAAGGCAAATATTAAGATGTCAACATAACTGACATGAACGAGGGTACACTGCTGTGATAACCATCCCAGGAAATATCACAGGTTTACACAATTATCATCACTTACAAGCTGATCAGTCCCTTCAGGGCCCCTGGTCACTGGAGTCCACTCCGTCCATTTTCTGCTGCTTCAGTATTTCCCACAGACGCATCCTAACTGGCTGTTGGTCAGGTGAAAATCAACACCCCTGTTTTTAATTATGACTGATGTTGAATCTGTTCAGTGTAATCCACCTGCTCCCAGTGCCAACCCACCTTGATTATTAACCAATCAGAACAGTGTATTGCAGCATTCTCACCAATAAAACAAACAATCATGAGACTTAATTTTCTTGGAAGCAGCTTCTGTTTCATTCTGATCGGTTAACTATCAAGATCAAGAGAGTGGGTCAAGCTTTGTGTGATGTGTTTGTGTAGTTTGACAGAAAAATTGCTACTTCTGGTAAAAATCCCAGTGCAGAGGGCCCGTCCATCCTCAGGGGCCCTGGGCACATACCCAGGTTACCCATATGGTAGATGTGGGATGGTTACAATGATCCTTAAAGGAATGGAGTTTTTTTGGTTTAAGCACTTTTTTTATAATAATTTGACTTTTGCCCGGACAGACTGTATGTTGACATAAACTCGATTAGCGTCCCGTTACAATGGAAAGCACCGGTTCCAGTTAAGTAACAGAACTTGCTGGAAGTCGCGCCCATAATGTGAATAATGTATCATTACAAATCTTTTTTTTGTAAGTCTTGAGGGAGACGAGAAGCCGGCAGCACAGTAACGCAGCTGCACACATAAAACAAACATAACAAAAAGACAAAGAGCAAATTATAGAATCCCAAAATATCTACGTCCTCACTTCCAAGTCATTTAGCAAACTTATGTTTGGGGTTTGGGCTGGAAATGTGGGTTTTGTTTTACATACAGAAGCTTTAATTCAGTTTATTCATAGAAAATCGTCTCTTTGACTTCCAGGAAAGACCCGGTCAGTTCGCCGCTCCCTGTTCGCCCAGTCCTCAGGCCTGGGCAGTGGTGTTTACTGGGAATGGGCCAACGATGAAGGAGGATGGACTCCGTATGAGACTCGAACCTCCATCCTTTTGGAGCACAGCTATCAGGCCCGCCAGGGTACGGCAGACCTGGGTCCACACGGGTACAACTACATCGTGGATCTCACATCTTTGGCACAGGTCAACAAAGCGACGGGCTTCAGACGGCAGGTCCGACAGCAGTGTAACCTCCCCTACCCGCTGGCCTCTGCCGGCCCCCCGGCCATCCCGTCGGGCCCGGCCTGCTCCTGTCAGCAGTGTTTGAGCCACAGCAGCACAGGACCCATGCCCAGCCGCTCACGACACTCCTTCTCATCAGGCAGCCTGAACCGGCCCAGCCTCCAAGGGCCTGGACGGGCTGTAGCTGCTCACCCCACCTCTGTCTACTCCCCGTACCCCAGGAGACCCCTCTCTGTGGGGGGCATGTCCTGGGGCAGCCCCTGGCCCCCACCGGTCTCTGGTAGTCAGCTGTCTGCTCCCCTGCTGACCAGTTCGACCAGTGCCAACGGGTTAAGGTTGGTATCTGGAGATGTGCGTTGTATTGTGCTTGGTGTTGCTCCGTCATGGGGCCCTCTCCGCCCTGCTTCCTGTCTGCCTCGGCTCTGACCCGTCCTGTTCAGCAGGAACGATGACAGAACCTGCAGCCCCGCTGTGGCATGTTTGTTTTGGCTGCTTCCTGTGACTCTGTCGTCTGCTGCCTTCCTTCTCTTCTCCTCCTCGCGCCACACTGAACTGCTTTCAAAGGCAAATTACTGACTTAAGTGTTATAATGAATATGCAGCTCACTTTCAGTTTCTCAAGGCTCTAATTTTCTTCTGTGTTAAGTTTCATTTAGTGTTTTCACAGCCTCTGCAAATTAATAAGAGGATAGTGAAATGCTGGATGTTGGCACACACTGTGGTCTGTGTTACTACTCATCCTCGTACTGTCTCAGTCAGCACACACACCGTTTAGTATTTAACATCTGTTTGTTTTTGACCTGGTGGCAAAGTGTTTTATTTTACAGCATAATGTGAAAAATACTCCGACATGCTGGAGCTGATCTCAATAATGTGTCGGGCTGCAATGATTCATTGATTAGTTGTCAGCTAGGAAATGAATCACCAACTGTTCTGATAATCGGTGAATCACTTTGAGCAATTTTTAAGGAAAAAAGTCTAAATTCTCTGTCAGCTTGTTACACGTGAACGTTGTCTGGTTTCTGTCCTCTGACAGTAAGCTGAAGGTCTTTGAGGACGTCGTGTTGAGCTTTGGGAAACACTGATTCACCATTTTCTGACATTTTATAGACCAAACAACTCATCGATCAATCAAGAAAACAATGTACAGATTTATCGTCGAAGAAAATAATTAGTTTCAGCCCTTTTTGCAGCACAATTTTCATTTTCACTGGAACAAATTTAGACTTTATTTCTTCTTAAAAAATGACTCAGAACGATGAATTGATGATGAAAATAGTTGCCGATTAATTTAATAGTTGAGAACTAATCGATTGATCGAGTGAGTGTTGCAGCGGTGGTGTCAATGTCGATGTCGATGTCTTTGACTATAAAAAGAGTATTAAACAGGATCAGTGCTAAAACACCTGGCCGTTAGTTCATTAATCAGCTGACGATAATGTAAACAATCATTGTGATAATTGATTAAACATCAAACACATTTATGAAGAAAAATGTTTGAATTTTAAAATTGGAAGACTTTTGTATTATTTCTGGTTTTGGACTCCGACCTTGAGCTCTGGGATCATCTGATGACTTTATCATCATTTCTTTTGTATTTTCTACATTTAACTGTTGATCAGGCTGTCAGACGGGTTAGAGGAGATAATCGTCAGCTGAAGTCCTGAACTGGATCTCTGTTTCTTGTTCTTTCACTCGGAGGTTTGACGTCTTCCTCAGTAAACTGATCTCTGAGCTCATATTCATCAATATATTGGCTGACTCAGCTCCCTGGTGGCCACCAACAGTCAATGCTCTTCAGTCATTTAGTGGCCGGTCTGACGGTGGTCCGTTTTTCAGTTTCTGGTGCCAGAGTGGTTCCTGATGTCACCGTAGTGAAATGTTTTAATCTGTGAAGTGGAAACTTTGTCTTCCTGCTCGGCTCGTCGTCTGTTTCCACTGACTGACGGTCTCTGTCTCTGTTTCCTGTCCTGCAGTGTTCCTTCCATCTCTGTGCAGCTGAACGGATCCACCAGCGTGAGCTCTGCCCTGGCAGGTAAACGGGTCACTAAGCATCCATCCTGACTGCTCGGCCCGCTCGGCACCGCGCCTCTGAGCTGGCTGCAGGTTTCATTCACTGTAATGTTTGTGGTTTATGTGCCTCTTTTCCTCTGCTTTCGTCTTGTGAGTGTCGGTCTGTTCAGGAACAGAATACCACAAAAAGCACACAACACAAACCTGAAACCTTTTTCTTGTTTAAACCACCGGGGAGGCCTGTTAATCCTGTTTGTTACAGCAGAAACATGAGAACAGGCTTGTATTTCCTGACGTCCTCATGCTGCACGAAGAATCAGGGTCCCGATGTAAAAACATGATTAACTTCAGCTTTCAGTCTTCATCCAGTTAACAGCTGCTGTCCCTCAGCTCCACCTGACGCTGCTGCTACTAACTCACACACCACCTCCATCAGTGGGACGCACTATTAAAATATAAAAATACATCAGTGATGTTACTGACGATGATCCAGCGGCGTCTCATGACGACCTGTGAGAGGTCGGATGTGAGGTTATTGTGTGATAAATGTTTGACTTGGTTCAGATGATCAGAGACATTCAACTTTGGGTCACTTCAAACCAAGTTTTTACAGTTCATGTCAGTTTCATTTTCTTGAAAAATGTCACATAAAAACTTGTATTAAATTCGTTTAATACAAGTTTGGCCCTCGGAGCTAAATGTCATCGTGTTAGTGATTCGCTGTCACGTCGTCTTTTCTCTGGACTGAGTTGAAATTTGTTCTGAACATCAAGGAAACCCTGAAGATCAGTTACAACATGGATCCATTTAAATAGTTTACTATTACTATTACCAACCAGTTTACTGTCCTCAAATTAATAACAATAACTATTTCTTTATTCTCAAACGTTAATATCTCCACTAGTTTCCACTTTGTTGAGGCAGACGGTTATTCTGTGTATTAATGTCGTTCTGTCGCAGCTCCAAGTTGCAGAAAGTGAAACACATCCTGTTAAATAGCTTCAGAGCTGAAAACACTGACTCACTGATTTTCACTGGAGATTTTCCCAAGAAGGATTATTGGAAAAAGAAAACAGTTGTCGGTGCTCTCAGCTCGAGGACAGTAAACCTTCAAAGGGAAGAAAGGCACCGGACCATAGTGACACATTTAAGCCTTTAACAGTGAAGTGGGACGAATGTGTCTTTGTCTGCTGTGTCCTCTGCGCTGATGAAGACACAGTGGTGTTGAAATGTTCGTTTGATCGCACAGTTAGAGGCTGTGAACGTGTCGGGGCTCTCGTCCCTTTGAAAGAATCGTTGTAATTTCCTTGAAGGAAGAAGTTTGTACTGTGTTGACTTCAAGGTTTTCTATCTTCATGTGATACCTATTGAGTCTGTTTTTCTTTGGCTCCAGCTCGTAATGACTCGGGTTTTTTTGCTAATTATTTGTTGTAAATGATCTTTAGGGATTCTTTGATGTTCAGGACAAATTTCAACCCAGTCCAGAGAAAAGTAAGACGTTGGTGAGGCTGAGAACACACAGACAATCACTAACATGATGACGTTTAGCTCTGAGGTCCAAACTTCAATAACTCAGAACATGTTTGGAGCACAGCTGCAGGATTTTACAAGGTTCAATGACATGAACCGGTGGAGTCAGGTTGAGTTGGTGTGGAGTGATTCTACCCTGAGGCTGTGAGGCGGTTTTATAAAGCCCTTCTCAGATCGTAGGCTTCGTGACAAATGCACCAATGTGTCTTTTGGCATTTTCAACTTTGTTGCATCCTTCCTGCACCTTAATATTCATTGTGTGTAGCGTTCATCCGCTCGTCCTCAAAGATACTCAGATCTTCCCAATAAAATGAAAATCATTCGGCAGAACACAAAATCAAATCTGTCTGGAAATAAGAAAAATCTGCTCTCGCTCAGCTCACTAATGTCGACGTGAAGCCAAATCATTTCTGTCGTCTCATCATGTTTGAATATGAATCAGATGTGACAGAAGCTTCAGTCTGATTCAGTCCAGATAATGTGGAGCTGTTTGAACACACTGATCCAGAGTCTGTACATTTATCAGGCACATCTTGTTTTAAAGGTTCATTTTCTGTGAAGCAGAATCTGATATTAACTCAACATGATCCTGGAAGAGAACTGAGGTCAGACTGGAAATAAAGCACTTATAATGAATGTGAGGGTTTATGTTGACAGCCTTTGAGTAAATGATGTTAAAACCATTGATTGAATTTGAGGATTTCACGTGTTATTAAATTTTCACCTTTTAACGACACAATCACGTATTTAATTCAGTCATGTGACTTAGAGTCGTGTAGTGCTGAACATCAGCAGGCAGCGTCATAACTGGGTTTAAAACTAACATTCACAGTGAGCTCTGGTTTTTCTTCTGCTGCACACTTCTGAAATGATAACCGAGCTTCTGGGCTGTGATTGGTCGACTGAGTAAATACAGTCATCACAGTGGAAGCTGAAGCAGCAGAGCCTCGTTACTGAGAAGCAGCGTGGCACGACTGGTGAATCGCTTCACACTGAAGGTCACTCATGTGGAGGCTTCTCTTAATGTGCTGATCATTAGTGGTGATCAGCTCTGTGACTGATCATTAGTGGTGATCAGCTCTGTGACTGATCATTAGTGGTGATCAGCTCTGTGACTGATCATTAGTGGTGATCAGCTCTGTGACTGCAGGAGGTTTACATGTTTCTGTTGCAGCTGTTGGAAGTCTGTCAGGTTTCAGCTGAACTGCAGTAAAGTGACAGTTTCAGCTCTGATGATGAAGCTGGATGCTAAAACATGGGCTGTGTTTTTAAAGGGGTAGTCTGTAAGTTATGGCCTGAATTTTAGTATAAAACGTGTAAAAAAATGAGCTAACACTCTGAACAGTGTGAAGAAACAGCAGTGTTGATGTCAAAGACGTCTGTGTTCTGTGTTGCTACTGAAGTTAGCATGCTAACCAGCTAGCCCCGGCCCGTCCGGTCTCCTAACAGCACTCTGTGGTGAGTCCCACTGGGAGGCAGCTGACCGGAGACTCCACCCTGACCTGAGGTCCTGGTCCAGGCACGCTCCGGTCAGCTGACAGGGCCACTCGGCTCCACGGCTTACTAAACTAAGACAGCTAGCAAAGAGCAGCAGGCGTCAGGTAGTCCTAATAGCTGATCTACCATCGTAGCTCTTTAGTGCTCTTGATATTCCACATTTTAGTTAATCTAATAAAACTCAGACATGTTTTTCTCATGTATTTATGAACCAAACCGCGGTTTTGTAAAATGGTTAGACTCGTTAGAGTGTTGTTTTAGATCAACGCTGCAAAAACGACCCGCGGACCCAAGGTGGTCCACTGTCAGGTTCAGCTTTGCCTGTCAGGTGTTTCTAATGACAAAAACAATTCAAAAATATAATATGTTGATGCTGTTTGTGAAGTAAAAATGCTTTTTAAATGTGCAGGATCCTGAAGTATGAATCGTGTCATGATGAAAGCGTGGCGGGCAGAGCGACACTTTGGCTCGGTGATCATGCTAAATCTGCGTCGTGGTCGTCATCATGTAAACATTCCTCATATCTGCTGATTGGTGGGTCTGACTGGGCTCCATCAGGTCTCAGAGGATCTGATAACATTCACTGGGCTCATGAGATTAATGCTCGCTGCACAACAGAAGTCCTGACTGCAGAAACGGCTTCGCTCGTTAATCAGAAGAACTCAGTCAGAATAAACTGAAGCTTTAATTAAAGGTACTTGATGTCTGTTGTGTGACTGAGGGACAATCTGCTGCTACATTTCTCATCCTTTGATTTGTTCCTTTCTACTCCTGCATATCTCCACTTGCTCTCAACCCTCACCTGCTCCACTCTGCCCCGCCCCGTCCCGCCTCCACCCCACCCCACCCTCCCCCGCTCCAGGCATGGCCTCCATTTTGATGTCAGCAGTGGGACTCGGCGTGCACTTCACCTCTGCCCCCCTCCCTCAGCAGCAGCAGCAGCAGCAGCAGCAGCTACAGCAGCAGCTCCAACAGCAGCAGCTACAGCAGCAGCTCCAACAGCAGCAGCTCCAACAGCAGCAGCAACCTGCTCCTTTCTCTCTTCCTCCTCCTCTCCTCCCCCCCGCCAGCAGGCCCAGCAAGCCCCCCACCTCCACCACCACCACCAGCAGCAGCAGCAGCAGCAGCAGCAGTTCAGTTAGGAGAGCAAAGAGGCAGCACAGGAGAGGTAGCTACCACGCCACCTGCCCTTCCTCCACCTCTGTTTCTCCATCACAGGCTTGAGGACCATTTCATCCTGCATCAGCCCACCATCATCTGTCCTCATGTGTTCAGAGTGTTCTCACACGGCTTCGCTTTGGTGTTAGTGGAAAAACGTGCTGCTGCAAGTCTGACTTTAAAATCAGACCACCTTTGACTCGTCTCACTCAGATTCCTCCGAGCTTTCTGCTGCTACCTGCTCCAGCTTCATTCCACTGCTTGTCGTCAGTATCAGCTGCTTTTACCCACCATGGCGTCCTGCATCTCCTCGTTTATTTTTCAGCTCTCAACGATGCCACACTTTTTACAATCTTTTAGGTTCTCCCCGGCCATCTTTTGCTTGCTGGGAGTCCAAATAATGTTAAGACAGGATTTTAAGTCTAACCACATGTATACAGATGGGTAACAAACTAAAGGAACACAAACACAGATGCTTCTTCTCAGGATACGAGGCCTCTCTGAATGTTTTGAAAATGATCCAATATTATCATTTTAATGAGGGAACACTGAAGGTGTTCTTGAGTTTCAGGGTTTTACTTGATTTGTCGCCCATCTGTTTATTAATAAAATCACCATCTGGATGCTCAAACATCACTGCTGCAACATAATCAATCACTCATTAGACGGGAAATTAATCAGCAGCTATTCTGATAATCGAGAAGTCGATTTAAAGGAAAAGTTAACACAAAAAGTCAAATCAATCCAGTCAGGCTCAGCCATCATCTCCTCCTGATGATATAAAGTCAGGCTCAGCCATCATCTCCTCCTGATGATATAAAGTCAGGCTCAGCCATCATCTCCTCCTGATGATATAAAGTCAGGCTCAGCCATCATCTCCTCCTGATGATATAAAGTCAGGCTCAGTCATCTCCTCCTGATGATATAAAGTCAGGCTCAGCCATCATCTCCTCCTGATGATATAAAGTCAGGCTCAGTCATCATCTCCTCCTGATGATATAAAGTCAGGCTCAGCCATCATCTCCTCCTGATGATATAAAGTCAGGCTCAGTCATCATCTCCTCCTGATGATATAAAGTCAGGCTCAGCCATCATCTCCTCCTGATGATATAAAGTCAGGCTCAGCCATCATCTCCTCCTGATGATATAAAGTCAGGCTCAGCCATCATCTCCTCCTGATGATATAAAGTCAGGCTCAGCCATCATCTCCTCCTGATGATATAAAGTCAGGTGAAGTCTCGTAGTCCACAGAACATTTCTGGAGCTTCACAGTAAAACAGAGTTGCAGCGTTCTGCTGAACAGCTGAAGCAGCTGGAGATGATTTAAACATCAGATGTCTCCACACAGCTCGTCTGCTGTGATCCATCCACTGTAGCTGCTAAGCTAAAAGCATTAGCGCTCATCCCGAGCGTGTAATTAACGTCTTTTCAGATTAGTTTGGGATCTCGGGGCTTCTGGAGACTTGGATTACATGTTTGGGTGAACTGTTCCTTTAAGTTGTGGTACAACATTTAGCTTCATTTCATTGCTGCTTCATTTTTTTTGCTTCTCCATGACCATGAATCATCCTTCCTCCACTCTCATCGTCCGCCACTTTAAACTTGAATACCTGCACTTGACACCTACAGGAGACACGTCACAGAGGGAATGATCACAACCTCCTTCACTTTCATTCAGTGGAAATCTGTTGTGTAATAAACTCAAAAAGACAAAGATTTTAGTTTCCTCAACAGACTCGACACTCACATTTGTGTAAATGACACAATATGACAGTGTGTGTATCATAATCATGGTTCATTCTGTCACCGTTCATTCACTTTGCGTCTGTGGTTTCATGGTTTCATCCCGTGCTCATGTCTTTATTGTAGGATGTTTTGTTGAGCAGCAGCAGGAATCCAAAGCTTTTGTGTCGAATGTCTGAAATCCTACATTGAGATTGTGAATCATTTCATCTCGGCACAGTCTCGTCTTTTGTTGGAGTCTGTTTTAGTGTCTGGTTCGGTCTCGGCTCGCTCGTCACCTTGTGTTCTCTCTTCTTATCCCTCTGTCAGCCTCGGCTCAGAGACCTGAGGAGGTGATCCAGCGCTACATGGAGGTGGTGGCCGGAGTACCAGATGAGGTAAATGTTTCATGGTCCGAGTGTTTTGTTTTTTTTCTTCTCTCAGACGTCACAGATGGAAACTAAAAAAAAAAAAGGGTTGTCTGAGGTCTTTGTGAGGCAGATTTGTCCCAGTTTTTAAGGGTCAGTTGTGAAACTTTCAAACGCAGAGTTTATTCTTTTATTTAGTGACTGTTACACTAATCATGTCCTCCCTGGTTCCCCCTCAGGACTGCATCATCTGCATGGATCAGCTGTCCAATCCATCCGGCTACGAGACGCCGTCCTCGGAGGAGGGAGGACAGAGCATCCTGCCAGACACTGTGGGGAAGTTCATCAAGTGTGGACATACCCTGCACATGCTCTGCATGCTGGCCATGTACAACAACGGGACAAAGGTGTGAGCAGACTGCATGTTAACTGCTGTGTTTCATTATGTGGCAGATTGTTGGATTGGTCCTTTAAAATGTGTTGCTGTCCTAATGTTTGTTTTTTATTGTAGAAGAATTTAGAAGTTGTATCCAAACTGAAAACTGTATCATGTGCTGTTCATACGAGCGTCAGAGGTGTAGTGACTCTGTGGGCAGGAAACACCAAACTAGAGTCTCATCAGCGGCTCGATCGATGAATATCTGATCAGCTCTACCTGGTTTGTATTGATCGCTCCCTGTTTGTGTTTCCTGCTCAGGACGGCAGTCTGCAGTGCCCCTCGTGTAAGACAATCTACGGAGAGAAGACCGGCACGCAGCCTAAAGGCAAGATGGAGATTTACAGCATCGCCCAGTCGCTGCCGGGTCACCCGGACTGTGGCACCATCCAGATCATCTACAGCATCCCACCGGGAATACAGGTACGTCTGCACCATCAGCTAACACTGTTCAATGATTTTAAATTTCCTCCGTCTTTTATTTCATTTATTTTCTACCACAGCTGCAAAATCTGAGCATTAAAATCTGCTTTACAGATCCAGAATTTCTGCTTCTGATCCTGAAAACAAGCAGATCGTTTTTCATCCAGTCTGAGGAATAATTAATGAAGTTCGTGGAGTTAACGGTGACTGTCACCCTCGTCTAAACGTTTCTGTTCTGCACTCCACCAGTCGTGTCGTAGTGACTCGGCTTCACAGTGAATGTAGTTCAAATTTAGTTTTGAGAGTTTGGACCTCCAGACTTCAGGAGATTAAACGTACCCATCACCTCCAGGAAATTTGAGTTGGAGACACGTTCTGAGGGTCGTGACCCAACAGTACTTTACACTTTCTGTCATAAACAGAAAATAAAGTCCAGACTTTTCGGAGCAGCCGGTTGGCAAAGCAAAAATGTTAAGATGACGTCAACCAGGACAGTGAGGTGAAGCCCAGCTGACTCCAACACAACTTATTAAACTAGTAATTAATAACCTGAATATGCAGATGAGTCGTGTTGCCTCACTAAAGGTTTAATTGGGATGTTCAGCTTCTCCTGCGCCGACTGCAGGCGTGCTAATTATAGGCTAACATGAGACACTCCTCAGGCTTTAGAAATATGTTGACCTTTTGGCTCGCAGCATAACTAAAATAGACACACTGGAGCCTCATCCGTCAGTGAAACATATGAAAAAATAATAAATATCTTTAATTCTGAAGTTTCGATTGAAATGAGCTTTTAATTCAAATCGTCAAACTCAAAAGCAGCTTCCGGTGGAACTTTCTCTTTTTCTCTCTTTGTGTCGGGAAACAAACAAACATTTCAAAGACAACACAGCTAGCTTAGCATTAGCCTGCAGCGTCACGTCCAGACAGATGTCCTGTGTGCAGGAAGACGATCAGCTGACTGCTGACTGGTACCGGAGGAAACCAGGTTGGAAAGGTTTTCTTTAAAGTCTTTTTCTGGGAACAGGTGTTGGAGAAAAGACCGTCATCTCATAATGAGATTCATCTTATATTCAGGCCAGTCTGGTAACTTTGAAACAACATCACTGATGACTGGAGGACAAACTGCCGTCTGGACTGCAGCTCGTTGTCCACACAGTGTTTAGCAGACTGATGTCCACAGTGTCCTCGTCTCTCATTTCTTTCTGTCCTGCTGCAGCAGATAAACTGCTGCTTGTGTCTCAAGTTTAAAAGAACTGAATCAGATTTCTATTGAGCTGTTATTCTCCAAAAACATGTTATGAGATGATTTGATTGTTCCGACTGATCTCTAATATTAAACTTTATGTGTTTCCATTCATCAGGGTCCAGAACATCCGAACCCCGGACAGCCGTTCACCTGCAGAGGCTTCCCTCGCTTCTGCTTCCTACCGGACAACGACAAAGGCAGGAAGGTAAAGAAACATCAGATATCAGCATCTGTACGTGACTATAGGTCCAAATAATCCATAAATCTGCAGAGACCAACCCGACACGTCAGGTACTGTTAACGCTGGACGCTCCGTCAGTGTTTCCCTGTGATTAAATTAAAAACAGGCGTTATAAAGTTGTGTTGTTTCCATGGTGAATCAGCAGCTCGTTTCCTGCTCGCTGGCGACTGCAGCTGCACACTTGAGCCTCTATAAATAATCTCTGCTGTAATTCACTGATGGAAAATTGGATTAAATTATTCCAGTTGTAGTTTGTGTGCTTCAGTCCCGCGGTGTGATGTTCCCTGTAGAACATGGATTAGAGATCGGACACACAGCCCGTCCCACAGCGCAGGAGCCTTTCAGTACTCAGAACCAGAACAGCATTCAGGAAACTGTTTGTTTCTGCCTGTCTGATTAACTGCAGGTACATAATCCCATTTCAGTTAGTCCTCAGTCTCTAACGGCCGCCGTTTACCTGGAGGAGGAGTTCAGACTGCTTCAGTGTTTCTGACATGAAAGACAAGAAGTGTGTTGTGACCGTGCCTCCTGTTGTAAAACAGTCAGAACCTGACGATTCTCTTCATTATTTTATTATTAATCTTTTGTTCTATAAGTGTCGAAAAATCACGTTTCTAAAAGGACATGTGACGTCACCATCTCTGTGCAATAATCCCAAACATCTTCAGTTCGCTCAAAGTCCTTTGAGGCAGTTTTCACCATTCAGCCGCCATCTTGGAAAAGACCCTGGCCCCTTTCTAACTGAATCAGAGAGCCATGATTTGATTCTCAGTGGTCACCAGGACAGAAGAGGTTTGCAGAAGCTCACGTTGGTTCAGTTTGCGTTTGTTGTGGAAACTTTGCTGAAAGTTTGTCTGTAAAATAGAGCCGGAGATATTCAATATAAAACCAAAGAAAAGCAACAGATTCTCAGGAACCAGAGAAAAATTCTGCTTGAAAAGAAACCTAAACATTAACTGAGTCATCAGAACAGCTGGTCCGACTCAAAGAATATTCATAAACGTCTCGTTGGACTTGGTGGTTGATGCTTCTCTCCTCGTCTCTCCGTCTCAAAGGTCCTGGAGCTGCTGAAGGTGGCGTGGATGCGGCGCCTCATCTTCACAGTGGGAACGTCGAGCACCACCGGCGAGCCCGACACGGTGGTGTGGAACGGCATCCACCACAAAACAGAGATGATGTCCAACCTGTCGGGCCACGGCTACCCCGACCCAAACTACCTGGACAATGTTCTGTCTGAGCTGGCCTCTCAGGGCGTGACGGAGGACTGCCTCAAACCTCCGGGCGGCGGCGGCAGCAGCTAGGTCACAGCTCCAAGCTTCACACGCTCCCTCTCACTGCTGAGTTAACCCTTCAGAGTCCACCTGTGTGTCCAGGTGGACCTCGTGCACCCTCTGTTTGTTAGTCAGTTCATGTCAGCATCTGAACGAAGGGGGAAGTGAGCGGGACGGACGTGTTGAAGCTTCATGGAGCTCCGCTACATTCCTGCTCATCACATATTCCAGGAGACAAACTCAGAAACGCTGAGCCTCTTTTTCATCCTGGAGATTGTGCTTCTGTTTTTTTTTTTGTTTTATTTTCCATCAAGAGCCTCATCTGTATCCCCGAGTCCAGCTCCCCTGAGACTGGCAGCTCTCACCGGGGATAAAAATCTCATTAAGCACTTTAGTTCTGACGGTGCATTTAGCTGACGAGATGGTGAAGGGCAGTTAACTTGTTTTCAAATTGGGAGGTTATGCAATTAAAGTGTTTCTGCTGAAAAGCTTTGTGTTCGGCACAAAGACACGCTGAAACTTCTAGTAGCAAAGTGAGAATATATTAGCCTATCTGATGAGACGAGGCAATACTGACCTGATGTAAATACATGAAACAAAAAGTGATGTAAAAAAAAAAGAAGCTGGTCGTGTCCACAGATCGTCAAGGAGAGTAAAGTTGTCTTTTTTAACATTTATCACTAATTTGATCATCTGTTACATTTTACTGACTCACTCACACTTTCATTTCTCGTGTTGACTCTGCAGTGAATCTTTCTGCAGACACGTTTGTCACTTAATGTTTCTGTTGCCGGTGTGAGAAGGGACGAGGTGTCATTACTTCCTTTTGTCCGAACAGATGGCGAACATCGCTGAGATTAAAAAAAAGAACATTTTACAGTGTGACAATCAAGGTCATCGAACTCGTCTTGATTAAACAAGACACGTGAAGCCGCGGCGAGCGCGTTAACGTTCCCGCCGGCTGCAAACTCACCTCCTGTATCCACATGCATTATTCTGCTCACAGTACTGCAGTACAGTCGCTCAACTGACTCGTGTATACAAGCAAAACTGGAAAAAAAAAGTCTGCAATAAAGAAATACAGCAAATGAACCCCGACTCTTTCCTCTGTTGATGTTGGTGCGGTGATGCTTCAATCAGGATCATGAGAAGTGTAAATGAGTTCCTCTCGTGGGGCCGATGATCTTTAAATATGAGAGTTGAAACCTCCGGCCGCTCCTCTTACAATGACCTCATATTACTGTGCTGCTGTACGGTCGTTCAGCGCTAATGGCTCTCAGTAAATGGCGGCCTGTAGCTTTTTAGATTAGCCATCATCTTGTTGAGAGTGCTCTGACCTCCAGAGAAGATTAAAATATCACAGATTTAAAAAAGTCTGCGATTACACTCAAGAGAAAAGAGAAAAGGCAACACGAGGACACAAATCTGATCCTCACTTCAGCTGAAAGCTCGTTCCCGAATACCCTGAACACAAAACATGACATAAAGTTTAATATCCTAAAAATATCAACGAAACTAAATCTGTGCTCCGGTCAACAAAGACAAAATGTAACAAAAACTAACAAAATGAAGACCTGATCCCAAAGTCCCCCTGAAGCCTTAAACCCTGAGCTTTACTGACGTCACCTGCCGAGAGAGAGAGAGAGAGAGAGAGTGACAGGATGAAACGGGGCAATAAGATCGGGACAGTGCTTCAAGTTTTAAAATATAAATGATGTCCTCATGATAAGAACAAAAAACAGAAATAGAAACATATTCAGTCGGAAGGTTTCAGGGATTAAAGATCCACGTTGTGATTTCAGTCGAGAATCAGTGAAGAAAATGTCGGATGTTAGAAACGTTCTCAATCACAACTCGTTTCATATAAAACAATGAAAGCATCTGAACCATCAGTGTGGTTTTTAAAGGTGTTTTCAGGCGTCCCCTTTGTTTCATGTCGCAGTGCTGCGAACTCAAAGCGTCCACAAAGGGCTCAAACTGTCTGAGAGAGTCTCATGAGCCTGATGATGGGAACACGCCTCAAACACACACACACACACACACACACACACACACACACACACACACACACACACACACACACACACACACACACACACACACACACACTGTCCTTCAGTGCTCCTGATCTCAGGATCACTACAGGCAGCAGCGTCTCTGACCTGTGACCTCATGTTGCTTCTTCTCACTTTGACCACGAGGCCGACGCTTCTTTATATTTAGTGTATAAACTACATAAAGTATAGAACTGAGTATTTATGGTACGTATGGTTCGATGACTTCATGTCTGACCGGATCTCCTACAGTCTGAAGCACAGTGAGATGTTTTCAGGTGCAGCAGCTGAATGTTGGAGTCTGACGCTCAGTCAGCAGTTTCCTGAATGAAAGTGTCTTCAACCATTCAAACACTGATGTGTAGCAGAAACATGAACACCTGACATCACTGTCTCTGTGGTGACAGTCTGAGAGCACAGAGAGGCTGAAGCAGGTCAGTCTGAGGACAAACACCGACAACACCGTCTGAGAAAACAAGACGGTGACCTCAGTGAGGATACTGAAGATGTTTCCTGAGAGCTCAGGTACAACGAGCTGAAACTAACCAAAGTCCCTCTGTGTTGAACAGACTTCAGACTGTTTCTGTGAAACCAGCAGGTAAAAAGTTAAACTACAGACACATCTGAGCTAACAGTTACTGAACAGGGACTGTTCAGCAAGTAAGAGCTGAAATGCAGCCGCTGTAACGTCTTCAAAGACATGAAGGACGCTTCCTGGTGATAAAATCCACTCAATGATTTAAAGACACGTCAGAAGATCAGGATGACAGTAAATAGATAAGGTAATAGGTAAGATTCATGCTTTGTGTCCCTTCATTTATGTGGTGGTACTGACAGGAACACACCTGAGAACATGTCCCACACCAGAACCCAGTAATGCATGTAAGATACTTGACTAACTGGTTCTGACTGAAGGGATGACTGGACCAGAGAACTTCTGACTGGTGTGAAGGATCCATTAAACATGTACTGAGGAATGGATGATGTTTTTAACACAGCCACTGAGGTTCAGGATTATTTCATCACCTTCATGTTTAAACTTCACACAGGTGAGCACATGAGCAGGACACACCTGGATCTAATCATCTCTCCTCCCAGCTGACAGTCAGCTGGATCTCTGCACCCGCTCTGTTTCACAGGCTTGAGATTCTTCAACACCAAATCCCTCCATGATGGCGAGATAACGCCTCTTCAGAGGAAAAACTGAAATATGTTCCTTTCTTTTCTACGATGTTATAAAGTTTAACAAATGAAAACAAACTGCAGGTGAAGAAAGGGCTCAGGTTTCAGGAGGCTCAGGTGTCAGGAGGCTCAGTGAAGGTAAGAAACCTGCAGGCGTCAGACTGTCGAGCTGTAATCTTAAATCTAATCTACAAACTGAGACTTTTAATAATCAGTCGGCTGCAGAACTCAAACGTCCTTCAATAAGAAACAAGCGGCAGAGCAGAGTTTCTGTGACAGTCGGTCAGGATGAGGTCCACAGTGGGTCAAACACAATCAGAATCACCAGAACCTGCCGCCACCTTCCTCTCTTAAGCCTTCTCAAAATGGCGTCGTCACACTCTGATTGGCTGTGAGGGGACTGACACCACCTGCTCTGAATCATCTCCTCACCTGAGCACCAGGTGATCTGAATCTCCTGCAGTCAGTCCAGATTCAACACAGTGTCAGTTTGTTGTATTAAAGTCAAACCTCGTGTAGTTTTGTGTTAAAGCGCTCAGTGAACTACATCGTCTCATCAGCACCAGAACCAACACCAACATGGAGCCAACTGGGCTCAGAACAGCTCGTAAACAAGATGAACATCACAATAAATATTGACGACTGCAGTTCTGGTTCCGCGACATCAGCGTGTTTGTTGTTGTTCTTCTCTGTTTTTATTGGCTGCTCATAAAACAACTTTAAAGGTGCATACCGTCAACCAACCGTGTGTAGATGCTGCACTCGTCAAGCCTTTGTATTATCGGCTATAACTTATTTATCTGCTGATAGTCGATAACGTAAATTTACTTTATGTCAGTTATATATCATGCAACATTTTTATGTAGACAAATCATTTTTTTAAATAACAAATCTACAGAGCTTGTACAAAGATGCAGAATAAAAAAATCACTTTTCCTCAAAGACATTATTTAACATTTAAAATACATCTCACCAAAAAATACTCCAGTGGAGTAAAATTAGTTTTTTTTTTCTAAAAAACAATCTGAATTTTTTTTTTTATAAAAGCAAGAATTTTCCGAGCACTCATTAGTTTAGTTAATATTCTCTTTCTTTCTTTCTTTCTTTCTCTTTCTTTCTTTCTTTCTTTCTTTCTTTCTTTCTTTCTTTCTTTCTTTCTTTCTTTCTTTCTTTCAGTAGTCAGACTGAAGTTTCTCTTAATTTATTCATATTCATACAAAACTGTGTCAAACCTTTTAAACCACTGTTTGACAGATCAGCCTTTAAACTGGATGTAACAGATTAAAACTCGTCATGAAGATGACGTCACGCATCACATCAGAAATGAACCGAACAGAGTGAAAGTGCAAGGCAACACATTTTATTTCAAAGGCCTAATTGGCGTTAAGGTACAGCATATTAAATATGGTTAGTCAGACAGTCATCGCAGAATAACATACCACTCTTTCCTTTACATGATACATTCAGGCCGACTCATAATGATATTTTACATGTTGTTAATGTGACATAAAGAGGCTGCTTGCTGAAGGTCTTGTGTCTCCTGACAGGTGAGCAGAGCCTCCACCTGTCAGGTAAACTTCCAGTCCATTTTAATTTCTGATGGCTTCCGGTCGCCACGACGACACCCAATTAAGACACTTCATTGCTGCTGATTAATGTGAGCTCAGCGGTTACCTGTGGTTACTGAGTGACTAGTAGCATCTGTGTTAGTGTTGTGATAGATCCTGGAGGAGCCGTATAACAGAATAATGTATTTTACATCCCTGCACATAATGTTATATTTCAATAAATATAATAAATAAAAAGTACAAATATCTGAATATTATGGAACCAGATCGTTATCAAAGACATTTTTTTTGTCAGTAATACATTGCTGAATCCGACAACGTGACTCGGTGGATGGACACGGGGCAGAAACGTGACTGTAGAAAGTCTTCAGCTGTGTAGAAAAACAATATTTCTGTCATGAAGGAAACAAAAAGTGACAGCTGTCCTGCCGGCGCCGTGTGGAGGCAGGAGACAGACAACAAGCTTTTGCCCTGCGACGTTTTGATCCTCATACATTCTGTTGTTCTCAACACTCAGGACGTCATTCACACCTTCAGCTCTCTATGCTCAGTCTGTTTAGTCGTAGCACTCTGACAAAGTGTTAGTGTCGCGTGTGGAAGAGTCATGAAAATCTCTGTGACAAACTCCTCCGTCATCCCTTTGCTGCAGTCCAGGTTCGTCCTTCAGTAATTGACTTTCCCGGGAACCTGCACATTCACTCCGCTGTAGTCCACCATGTACATGGGCCACTGCTGCAGGCACACAGACAATGAGAGAGGAAAGTCAGTCATAATGGACGAGAAAATGTTTTCATTAGTACAAAGAGGCTGTTGACCTTCCCTCAAAACACAGTTTCACTGGGTAGTCACACTTAAATACACAGTTATGTGTTGAGGGGCAGATTTGGCTCCAAGAAGTGAAATGATGATATTTTAAAGTGAGCTTGTTCTCAGAGATGCTGCTGTGCTTCTATCATTTCTACACATTTTGAGAGACGCATCATTGTTCTGTTTAAAGAGAAATCTGAGTTATTCTATCGTTTCTTTCTGTCAACAAATCCCACGAAACACCAGAACCAACAATGTGCTCGTGTCTCAAAGCTTTCTGACTTCCTGCCTGTCTGCAGCTCACTGGTTCCTGCTGAAGACACATCTCAAAGGGACAGTTCTCCCTAAAATTAAAAATACATATTTTCCTCTTAAGGCTCATTTATTCTCCCTTTACGTAGAAAATAAGATATGACCGTCTCAATCGATGTAACTGTGGCTGCCGACAGAGGTCAGAGAATCGCGACATGTGGACAGAATTGTCTTCACTTATATTTCCAACGAGAGAAACAGGCGAAGAACATCAATTCCAGTTCTTCTGGATGTCCACCACTGTTCAAACTTCATCGTGTCCTGTGGTGATCTCACTCGAACTGTTGGCTACGCTGCCCCCTATGATTCCAGGTGGTGCTGCTCTCCTTCGTCACGTTCGTAAGCTTTCAGAAAACGTGCACAAAGACGGACGAAGTGGCTGCAGAGAACGTATACGTATCTAAAGCTGAGCACAAACAAGCCTCGACCTGTAGAGTTATTTGTCGGTCTTACCTCTCCTCATCAACTCTACATACACAAACCTTCAGACTCACCATCACTGGAATCTGATTGGTTGATATGCCCAGGTCAGAGGAGGCGGGGACTCGGTTGCTCTCCTGGACTCTCTTGCGCTTTCGTCGATTGGTGGAGGCGTTTGTTCCTACTGGAGACACGAAGCCAATGATTTTCTTTACTGTGGTTATGCTTTAAGACACACGGCTGCACTTCATCCAACAGGAGGAACTCAAACACTCACCTGTGTTACAAGCTTGGCTACAGATTTCTGCAAAAGGTCTGTGTGAGAGAGAAAACATGTTTTTATTTTACATAATGAACAATGGAGTGATGTGTTCAGGCTCATTTCAGCCTCAAGAGTAAAAAAAGCAACATTCTTCATGATCTAAGTCTCTGCCTCCATTCTTTCATCACAGCTTAGCTGCTCCGACGTCAAAATATTGTTCACTCGTTCACATTATTTACATTCTCTGCAGAGGGAGATTTATTCTCTGACATCTCAGAGGCTGAATTTAAATCCAAAGCATAAATAAACCATAATGAGCTTAACTACCAAGAGGCTAAACCCTAAATTCCCGGTGGAATATACAGCGTGGTGACAGCCAACAGGCTGCTGAATATTCAGGTGTCTCCACTCACTGGAGCTGGCTCTTGATGTTGAATGTTACTTCGTCGGCGGCTTGCAGGATTTTCTCCAGGCACACGATGTCGTAGGTGTTGGGGTTTCTGAAGGGGATCTCGTCTGGAAGGCCACTAACTTCGACGGACTCCGGACTGCCTCGGATTAGTTTGTAGGGGACGACGACGGAGTGGTCCAAACCCAGAGCCTCGCCTGAACACACAGCACGACGACGTGATCACACACACACACACACACACACACACACACACACACACACACACACAGTGAAGGGGACATATGAGCTGATGGTTTGAGTCTGATACAAAACATGTTTCTCTTTTTCCCTCTTTTAAAACGTGATGCTGCTCACATATGTAGCCTGGAGCTCATTAATGTTCATTGAATGAATTCAGGAAACAGAAGCTAATTCATGTGAATGACAGCACAAAGATACAAATGTTCAGTGGAAACATACAATCATATCAAATACTGATGTTTAGGGCTGCAACTAACGATGCTAACGACTAATCTGCAAACTATTTTCATGGTTAATCGACTGATCATTTAGTCAAAGAATTGTCACAAACTGTTTTCTGTTGTCCAAAACCCGAAGACTCTTCGTTCCCTGTCAGTATGACGGGTCACGGTGGTTCCCAGACTTTAAAACCCGACTGGCAGCTGCTCAAATTCAACAGAACCACAAAACACAAAGTTAATTGATCTATTTACCGTATTTCTTGTTGAACAGTTCCTTCACCTGCTCTCGAAGGACCACCTTCTCCCCCATGCGGTTGATGTCGTCATCGTCTGTCAGGTGAGAGAGAAGCTGTTAATGACAGCTTTTCAAAATAAAGTTCCTGATGAATGTGGGATAGATCATCTTCCACTCACCACTTATGGAGGCGTAGGCCTTCTTTAGTAAAGTGACACGTCGAGGTGCTGATGGAAATGTTGAATCACATGTTACTGTTAATATTACATGACATTAATATCAGGTGTCTGTGCTACACTCAAGTTATTTAATCAGATGTTAGAATGAAAAATAAAATTCTGTTCTCACCTGGTTTTGGAATTAGTCCTTGAAAAGGTCTGGAAAGAACAAAATCACAGGTTTAACAGAAACATATTAAACATCAAGTTAACGTTCAGTCCTCAACTAGAAACGTGCAGTGGACACATTTTTTTTTTATTAAACATAAGTTGCCTCAGTTAAAGTGTTGCTGGGAAGGGCCGATATAAGAAACAGACGTTGGAGCGGTCATGTGACCCGGCGTTCCCACCTGGTGATGGTGAAACTGATTTTGTCGGCGACGGCCAGGATCCTCTCCAGGTTCTGGGAGCCGAAGGTGCAGGGCTTCCTGAAGGGGATGCCGGGGGGAAGGCCCTCGATGATGACCGAGTCGGGGTTGTTCTTGATCCTCTTGTAAGGCACTTGGACCGGGTACTTGATGCCCAATGCCTCCCCGTACTTCCTGTTGAACAGATCCTGGACCTGCTCCCGCAGCGTGTTGGCCAGGTCGATCCTGGACAGTTTGGACTCCAGGCACTCTGGAGACAGAAGACAGAAGACACTTTGAAATGTTCTGCTTTCTTGTGTTTCTTTAGAGTCTGCTGCAGCTTATTCATCCTTTTTAAGAGTGGGTGGTGATAAACGTCAGAACTCACAGCTGATTTATGTTTAAACAAAGTGAAGCTTCAAAGTCTGCAGTGAAGGTGAAACTTGAACCGGAGCGTACCTGAGAATCCAGGTCTCTTGGATATCGCTGCAGTGTCCTCTGTTACCGGCGCTGCGTCCTTGACGTCCAGCTCTGTGGAGAAGCATTTTCAGGTTAAACTTTAGTTTCTGTCGTTTCTTTAAGATTTACTGAGCACAACAAACATTAAGAGCTGCTCCTTGTTCCAGCGGCTCAGCTTTGTCACAAATAAAAAGGTGGAGGCAGCTGCAGGAAATCCCTGCAAGGACTTTCTTTTTCCTTCAGAGGAGCTGTTTCAGAAATAGAGCCTGAACTGGATCTGACCTCATAATTTCATGCAGCATCTTAAACCTGCATTATGAGCCTCCAGATGGTGGAGTTTCCTGCAAACTGTCTGTAAAGACACGACTTCATCTTCAGAGCTTCAGATCATCATGAAAATAATGAAGAGCTGGAAGTTTACGTCTGTTTGAAATCTGCACAGCATGTAGAGAGAAAATGACTTTGCTTATGTGCAGAAAGTTAAATGTTTGAGACAAGAAGGCGAGTTTCTTATTCACAAAAATAACCCCAAAGCATCATGGTCAATGTAGTGTTCTGACTCAATGTGTCTGAACTAAATGACTGAAGACGGCAAAATAATATAACGACTGAAACTGAAATAAATAAATGTTGCAATAAATAAATTAATGTCTTTAAATGCATCAAAAATAATATTTTAAATGAATGTGGGCCTGAATTAAATAAAATAATTTTAGAAAATGAATGTAAATATTCAATATTTCAGTTTTAATTTACTTCTGTATTTATTTACTTTCCCATTTTATTTATTTAATTTATGATATTAATTCCTAATGTTGTTGTATTCTGTACAATGATGATAACTTTCTACTCTTCTATTACTTTAGTCAGTCAATGTTTTTATTTATGTATTCAGTTATATATTGTTTCTGTTTCTCCTCTAAATTTAATAAATACAATAAATACATAGTCATCACAATTTATAATTTAATTAATGGATACATTTATTTTTATTTGCATTTAAAAGCACATTAATTTATTTATTGAACCATTATTATTATTATTATTTTATGAATTTCTGATTTTGACAGTTTTAGTCCTTTAAATTGGAAGAACAAACATAAATAAAACAGATTAATTTCTTTCTCAGCAGGCTTTTAGGTCAGAGAGTTACAGAATAAACTGACTTCCTGTTGTCGTTGTCGTGTTCTGGTTCACTCAAACACTCAAAGAACGAGACTTTAATGTGATTTTTCAGTGATTTACGTTTGAATCGACGTATTCAGGACTCACCTGGATCACAGACGGGGATGGAAGGCATCTCTTGTTTTACTTGATCAGTTAACAGCTCAGGCCTGAAGACAAACACAAAGATTAATATAATATTTACAAAGCAGTGAATCGAGTACGGAAGCCCAGAGAGGACAGGAAGAGAAAACATTTTCTGTCTGATCCAAACTGTTTTCTGTCTCGTGTTTCTGACTGAAGAACAGGTGATAATCTGTCAAAGTCCAGTAAATTTGATTTTGTTAATCTGTGAAACAGGCGGAAAGTTTTGGCAGCGTAATGAATTTTTTCGTCTCATTGTCTCAGAGTCCTTTTTGTTTTGTTTGTCATGTTGAGTTTGTTTTGTTCTGCTCGTTTTGACCACCAGAGGATGAAGTGTGCGACTACATCATCTTCTCTACAGCACTAACAGTGTTTGTTTTTCTTTCTTTCACCTGTTTCACAAAAAGAAAAGAAGGAACCTGTTTTCCACAAACACACTTTGGATCAGACATTGACCAGACTTTCTGTTTGTCACGAGCCTCTCAGGGCCTCCGTATCCAGACACTCACTACCAGAGGATCTAATCAGCTGCTGAGATGATGAACAGCGTGCTTTGACCTCTTCTCACCTCTTGATGACAAACTGGATCTGACTGCTGGCAGACAGGATCTTTCTCAGTTTGGCGGCTCCGAAGCAGTTGGGCCTCCGGAGGGAGATTCCCTCGGGCAGCCCGGTGACGTACAGGTCCTCCGGGTACATCTGGAACTTGGAGTAAGGAACCTTGGCTGGTTCAGGAAGACTGAGAGCTTCGGCTGAGGCAGAGGAGCAGAACAGGCACAGAATTAACTTCAGTGGATTTATGTCTGAATGTGATTTATCTTATTAAGTTTTTAAGGATAATTCAAATTCCAATTAAAATTTGGACGTTATTTCAGTCTGACAATCGTTCCAGTCTTCAGAATCAGTAATAATAAAAGTGTTTTCATTAAATTAATCTGTTCTGAACAAATCTGCACGATCAAACATATCTGCACAACTTAAAACAAGCTCATAAAGTTTTCTTTAATGACATTTATCAAAGGTCAGCGTCAGTTTGACCTCTAAATAATAAGATGGTTTCAATAATCATGTTTAACGCTCAGCTTGTTTACAGCCCGTCACATCATCAGATGATCTGTTGTGATGCTGCTGCGTTCACAAATCTGATCAGTTTCTCTGGTGAGTGAAATATTATTTAAATATCATTATAACCAACAGACAATATGTTTGTATATATGGACAAAACTAAGAAAACAACACAAAGTTTAGGGTTAGTTCTACAGGGCGTCAGACACTATTTCAACATTTATAACCAAATTTAATATTTTTGACGAATCATCTTTTTCTTATTTAATCATGCAGGTAAGTGTAAATGTGTGCAGCATGTTGTCCTGTGCAGGGACGTTTCTGCAGGAATATGGCTGTTAGAGTGAGTTCATCTACATTTAGTCAAGTAAAAACAAGTATAAAGAAAAAAAGTCATTAAACACAGAAGAGTTTCGCTCATTTAGACAAAAATACATTAAAAGATCAATAAATGAAATCAGGTCAAACGTTTGTGCCAATTAAGACCTCACCATTTCAAATGTGAGATTATTTAATGACTTTTAAGGATTATTATTTAGAAAATTGAATTCGAGGCATTTTAAGACTTTTTAAGAACTTCATCACAGCCTGGCTTTTCAAAATAAAATCACATTTTGGTATCAGAAACAAATAAACTAACTAATCAGAGCCGCGATCAGAAAACTCTGGTGCTGATGACAAACTTGTTTTTAAAATTGATTAATCAGCTGACTCTGCCGTCAGCTCGTTAAACGTGACAGCAAACTGCTTGTGAACAAAACAAGACATTTGAGGACGAAACACCGATCGACATTTTTCACCATTTTATCACAACGATCAACCAAACGATCAATTAATACAGAAAATAATCAACAGATTACTGGACAGGCCTTCGCAGTACCACTCAGTGTTTAATGATCTCTGATCCTTGTTCACCGGCTCTAGTTTCACTGTTGCGCTGGTTTAACGTCGTTGTTCAGATGTTTCATTCACACAGAAACTAAAACTGATCCTTGGAGCCTCTTCGCTGAAACTCCTCTGACATTAAAACTGAGATTCGTCCTTTTCACCCCCTCAGATTTGCCCCACACTGGGCCGACTAATTCTTACATGTTGAATTATTTAAAGAAACGTAAAAGTTACAATTGTAATATTAAAACAGACTATACAAGCCTAAATTGCACTTGCTGTACACTGGTAAAGGGTGTGTACACGTGGAGATCAGAGTCTTACTGCAGGATTAATGGGCCCGCCCTCGTATGAATGAGGGTTAAGCTCAGGTATCTTACCGTACTTAATGGTGAAGAGGCTCTCCACTTGTCTCCGCAGCTGAAGAATCATTTCACCAATGTCCTCGACCAAGCTCCCCGCTGGAAGAGTCAAACAAGAGAGAATTATTACCTGAGGGCAGCTGGGGCAGTGCGAGTCTCCCACCTGTGAACATGACCACTTCTCCTGTGTCTGACTTTATTTTGATTAATTGCTCTTGGCCCAGACTGACCTCGTAACGACAAACTGACTGTGTGCCGTATTAATCACTGAAGAAAATAACAAATGCACACAGAGAGAAGAAGCGTAAAGGTGCTAATAAATGGGGCTAATAAAGTTTCTTGGGGTGGACAGATGAACTGAGCTGCTCCTGAAATCAATGCAGACAATATTTCTTTAAAAACTTCCTGCTCTATATACAAATAAACCCGTCCATCAGTGAGACAAACAGACTCCATGTTTCTACTCAAAGACAGAAAGACGTTCATGTTGAACATTTGCTGAATTTACAAGAAGGAACAAATAAGTCAGAATCAGTCAGAGACAGAGTTTCACACAGTTCATAAAGTGTCTCCAACTCAACAACTCACTAAACTGACACATTTGTTAAGGGAGTCTGGGGACTTTCTCCACGGGGACAAAATGATGATGTCAGCTCAGAGAAAACAGAAAACCTCAATTTATGTGCAATTCATCACCCAAAAAGCCAAAAGCAAAATCTGATTTTAAGATTATAAAAAAGCTTTTGTGTTGAACAATAAAGGATGTTTTGTTGTAGTACGAGCTACATTCTGTGTCTGGAGGTGATCTGTGTCGCGTCCTGTCCCGGTCAGATATGTGCAGCTGTTTTATTTTACTTATGTTTCTCCAGCAGTATTTTACATGTTGCACTCGAACGCAGTGGGTGAGTGAGTCTCTACCTTCAGAGGATCTTCTGATGCTCTGTGAGGCGGCGCTGGGTGACAGAGCTTCAGCTGCGGGATGAAAGAAAAACATGAGAGGAGCAAAAACATACAGCTGCTTTCAAACATTTAGACAACAAAGGACTCAAATATGAGATTTATTCTTCAGGTACAAAGATAAAAGACGGAGACGTGTTAACATCTTTGATGGTTTCCTGTTAACTGAGCTCAGGCTTTACTACACAGACTGAAACAACTGCAGCCATTATTATAGTTCATGTCTGGAAAACAACAGGAGCGAGTAACAGTACACAGCGGCAATAACCCAACATCACTTTTATAAAGCTGTTTAAATTTCAGTCCAAGAACATGATGATCAAAAACTGTTCAAACAGTAGAGTTGTTTCACACCAGCTCACCTTCAGACCCTCCAGTTCACGGCTTTGATTTTCTTGAATTAATGTAAAAACTTCTATTAAATTCTTGAGACCGTTTAAAATCCTACAGCTGAACTCAGTTCTGAGTCTTTGAGCTAAACGTCGACATGTTGATCGTCTGTGTCAATCAGCCTCACTAACGTCTTAGTTTTCACTGGATTGGGTTGAAATTTGGGGATCAAGGATCATTTACAACAAGTATTAATTTAAATAGTTGATGCAGAATGTTTACAGCAGAGCCGTCACGATATCAGGTTTTCAGTACATGATTATCGTGGGCAAACAACATTATCACGATATCCAGACTCATAAATACGAGTGAAGGGAGGTGGAGAGAGTCTGTAACCACAACTTTTAATAAAGTTACACTCAATTACTTCGCTGTATTATTCACATGATATCAGTATTTCATTTTTTAATACTACGTTTATCGTGACCAATTTACAGAAATCAAATTATTAACAATAAGTCATTTTCTACTCTAATGAAGAATCTTTGATATCTCCACCAGTTTCACTGTGTTGAACCAGCTGTTGATTCTGTGTAGTGTTAATATATATATATATATATATATATATATATATATATATAATATATTTATGTCTCAAGTTATTTGATGCTGCAGAAACATGACAAACATCTTGTTGTCATTATTTTCTATTTCTTTCTTTACCATGTACTGTATAATGCAAAATAACAACAAATAAACATGTAAATAAAGAGCATGAAACAGCAAATAATACTAAATGTGACATTTGCTGCACTTACCTTCATTTTCTTTCCTTTAGGTGTCATTTTGTGAAAGAAAAGAAAACTTCAACAGAGCACAAATTTCAAATCAACAAAATAAAACAAAAACGCCTCCTGAAAGCCGAGATCACACTGAGCAGACTCCTCATCCTCTGTGCTGACAGCGCTGCGTTCAAATGTTTAAAATGTTTCATTTATGTGTTAATTTAAGTTATAAAAAAACAAATAAAGATCATTTTTGACAGGATCTTTATTGATGGTGCAGGAATCTCTCAGATCTGTGTCCAGAAGTAAAAGTTTTTAGCCTTCAAACAGAAAGAAGAGATATTTTTCCAGTTATTAATTTGTACACAGGCTCTTTAACTGGCATTTAATACCTCTTTCACACAGCTTAAAGGGTCAGTTCACCAAAATCAGAGCAAAGCCTTCAGCTGCCAATGAGGATAAATCTTAATCTGACAGATTATAAATCTTAAAACTTGAACAAATAAAACCAAAACTTACTGCGTGGTCAGATACCAGTCGAGCTACGTCAGAATACATATTTGTAATGAGGCGAACCAACCCTTTAAGGTGAAGATAAATAGAGAGTGTAGTCTACTCAGGTGTCTCGTGACTCTAGTCAGCTGTGTTTTACTGGCGTCTCAATCTACGGACAGCGCCGTGTTAGATGGAGGATTTGGGAGCTTTTAAAGGATCTTTGAGGAGCAGTTTGGTCTCTAACACATGAACTAACTCTAATCATTGTGGGCAGCAGGACTACAGGACAGAGGAGCTCCACATCTGTAAATATGCACAATGCATCAGTTTCAATCATCTAAATGTCAGAAAGCTTAAAGTGTGAGTGTCTGCAGCTGATGCATGGTGCTGGTCACAGATGAGAGCTGGTGTTTGAGAGGCTGGGAGGAGAGAAGAGCTACAGTAGTCGGGGTGTGGAGGTTCTTTAGGTTGGGGTTTCATCTACTGGTGTCTGGGGAGGTTTGGTCGTGGGGAAGTGGAAGAAATCTGAGAAAAGTGTTTTCATACGTGTGCTTTTAGCTCCCTAACAAGCAGCCAGAGAGAGCCGGCATCCCGGGAGCTGCAGTGAGGAGGAGGAGGAGGATGAGGTGAAGGTGGGGGCTGACGGGGCTGAGGTTACCTGCGAGGTTCTCCAGCGGGTGATGGGGAGCAGAGGGAGCAGAAGGAGCAGAAGGAGCAGGAGGAGCAGAGGGTGAAGCTGTGGCTGGACACACTGCAGCTGGCACCGGCTCGGCCACCGGCTCACTGGGCTCCTCCACACCTGAACCAGCGTCTGTGGAGACAAACAGCTGATGTTCACAAACATCCGTCTGATGACATTTAACGTGACATTTTGATATTTCTTGTATTACTGGCTTCAGACTGTAAACATTTGATACTGACAGGTTTCAGGTCTTGTTACAGATACAGATACATTTCCTGCTGCGTTTCCTCTCGTTCAATGCAAACGGGAACTTAAGTTACTGGAACAGAGATTTTAAATTATTATTATTATTGTTATTAATTAAATTTTAAGGTGTGGTTGTCGACATGTAAAACACAGCGCTGGGGAAACAATGATGTCATTAACCCAACACGCACATGCACATTGTTGTTTCAGGCACATGCTCACTACGAGTTTACTACTTAATTTAATGGTTTTCTACATTTTCAGATCATTTTATTCAAACAGAATAAGTGCAGGGGAAAAGATCTGATCATAAAAATCCAACGTCTCCAATTAAAAATTTAGGGAATCAAATATATATATATGTATATTATACCAGATTTGGGGAAGTTTACCAACAAACAATCCTCATCCTTGAAGTCATAAATTGTGTATAACTGAAGCATAATGTGTGAAAACACTTTGGACACGCACAGATCTCAGCTGGCACAGAGCTCAAACACCTCTAACCTGAAGCAAGAAGACTTTTTATTATGTATGGCATCAAAAAGGCAAAGATATCATCTTCATTCGTCAGTAGGCAACTGTGGGACGGACAACAGAGGAAGACGTGGTGCTCATCCTGACTCTAATTTCCTGTCGGCTTCGCACCAGTTTGAGACGGGAAACACATCACAAAGCATCGAGCTGACTGAAGGTTCAACATCTCCCTGATTACTGATGAAGAGCTGGACGTCACCACTCGACCAACGGACTCCATCGTTCTCATGACCAATCACAACTGATGACTGTGAAGCAGAGCCGCAACTAACAGTTGTTTTCATTGTCAATTAATCTTTCGATTATTTCCTCAATTAATCGATCAGCTGTTTGGTCAATAAAATGTCAGAAAAATGAAAATCTCGTCCTCAAATGTCTTGTTTTGGTCTCAACCCAAAGATCTTCAGTTTACTTCTTTACTAGAGGAAACCAGAAAATATCCACATTTAACAATCTGACATCAGATGACTCAGAGTTTGGACTCAGAGAGTCACCTCAACATTTGTAGCACCTCCTGCAGAGGAACGTTGACTTCCTGTGCTGTAAAAGGCCTGTTTGTGTGGACTGAAGTGTGTTTATGAGTCAAATACACTGAAGTCTGCTGATGAACCTCATAGTTTTACAGTTTGGACCAGTAACACTGTATCACTGAGCCGTAATCTGCCAGGGATAATCTATGAAAATGCCTCTCTGGATCCTGTTTATGATTTAAGAAGTGAACGTGTTTCTAATGTGACGGCTGCCGGGCGTGTGCACACTCACCTGGCACCGTCACCTGAATGATCTCCCCATCTGGAGGCTCCGTTTTAATCCTTTTCAGAGGAATGCAATCTCCTGAAGGACCTGCGGGGATTCAACAGTTCACTTCCATCAGTGTGTCGCCGTGTTTCATGGAGCTGCTCAACACATTTAAGGAGCTGATCGAAATGACTGGACGACAAATCATGATGGGAAATTTTCTTTAGAGACTTCTGAGGACCGTCGATATCAAACTTTAATTATAATCTTTTGTTACCTCAGACTGAAAAGTATCAGAACAAAAAAAGTCATTTTTATAACGACGAGAAGCTTTTAATTGAACGTACCTGCTTCACAGTCAGCCAGGGGACTCACACATGCACTCGTTGATCTGTGATGAGAAATAAAAACACGATCAGCTGATCAGACGACCAAATCACAAAACTAATTCATTAAAAATACACGAGCCGATGGGAACAGACCTCGAAATGAAGACTGTTATTTGCATGATTCTGTTTAAATGGAGCTAAAATAAAAACTTTACAGCCGGAGCTTCATTCTTTCTGCAGCGGAACGATGAGTAGGAACGATGTTGATGCAGCACTACGTTACGAAAAACATGTTAACAACGACACGTCGAGTTGCAGGAGGAGAGAAGCAGGTCCATTTTTATGACACAGTTTCGATCATATTATCATTGTTCTTTATTGACTTCCAGCCTTTCAGCTTAGGTTGTACACGTCAGGGATATGAGGCATTTTAAGATTATCCAGGAAACGGTTTCACAGTTAGCAAAAACACCAACGTAGACACGAGGACACTGCAGGTGATGCCTTCGCACTCTGCTCGTAAAAGGAGAATATCTCACAAACTAAAAATGTACAGAGTTCAAATAACTTATGAAGTGTGTTGTTTATATTTCTACATTCAGAAGTTTTGGATTAATTTGTTTTGAATGTTTATTTAGTAAAATGTGATGAAAATACAAGTTATTTATGGCTTCTTAGGTTGTTCAGATTTTAAGGGACTGAAACTAAAAATAAATGAAAAAATAAATGAAGATGTTCATTAATTCATGAAATGTGACATAAATTGATATTTCTGTATTTGTTTACCTTCGTTTTAATTCCTGTTATTTATTTACTTAAAAACACTTCAATTGTATTTAAAAATGTGTCTTTTGCATTTAATAAATAAAATAAAACACATTTAAATAAAGTTACAAAATAAATGTAGCAATACTTCATTTATAAAATGTCTTAATTTGCCTCTGTATTTATTTACCTTTGTATTAATTCACCCATTAATTTACAAACCATTTAATTTTCCATTTAATTTATTAATTTTGGTTTAAAAATAATGTTTTTATTTACGGATTATTTTCTGTATTTATTTCAGTGATATTATTCTTTAGCATTTAATAAACTTAATAAATTAACATAATTTAAGACATGATTAAAATTACAATAACGTGGAAATAAAACTGAATAATAAAATGGAAAATTAAATAAATAATACGGGCAAATTAAAGCAGAAAAAAATAATTAATTAATTGATACATTTTGGTGTATTAAATGGCTTATTAATTTATTTATTGAACTATTTATTTTCATTTACTTTTCTTTACATTTTCTTTCATCTGAACCACAAAGTGAAAACAGGCTTCATGATATCTGAGGTAACGTGCAGCATTTTATAAAGACGCATGTTTGTCAGTTGATTTATTGGATGAACACGATTCTGTCACAAACTGTTATTACCGAGGAGTTCAAACAGAAACAATGAGGCTGAATCACAATCTGAATTAAGAGCCGTCACTACTGTCACGGTACAAATGATAAACTGTATAAAACAGTAAATCTAAACTGTTTCATTCTGAGCACATTGGGAGTTATACATGCAGGATAATCTGGCTGCAGCCCAGCAGCTCATATTTCCTGGTAATAAACAAAGTCTGCGGGGCTGAAGCTAAATCCGTGTGTGGGCCGAGCTCTGACCTGCTGCTGTGAGGATTGCTGACCAGCTCGGCGGCGGTGGGCGGGAGGCTCAGATTGTCGGGGAAGCTGTCTTCGGGCGTGGAGCCCAGGTCATGCTTCCCCTCCTCTCTTGCAATCTTGCCAGCAGCTTGAACAAACAAGACGCAGAAGATAAACAAACAGTGCATCCTATTAGTGGAGAACATCTGCGGGGCGTTAATATATAAATAAAGAGCTGACAGAGCAGTCTTCTGTCGGCCCGTTACTCTAATTAATTGTAGAGATTCTGACAAATACTGCACGGCTAAATGCCCGGCTCACGTTCCACAGAGCACGACGTGGAAACCTTCCAGAATAATTACCCTTTACCCAGAGTTCCCTCTGAAAACACGGAGATCATTTTTCATTTTAATGAAAACGCAGTCTGCACTCGTTTTAAGAGCCAAATTAGCTGTGATTTGATCTAATTTTTCCTCAGTGTTGGAAAGTCGGGGTTTGTGCACCAATTATTATCTCACACAGTCAGCTGGCAGTTTATTAGGTCCATCTGGATAAAACTACGTAAGTGAGATCCAGCAGTCCTGCAGTGAATCTTACAATATTCAGTTATTTTCTTCAAACGTTTAAAGGCCCGGACGCACTGAGAGATAACAGGGATCTCACAGGTTCATGCTGCCGCTGTGTGTCACGCTGTGTGACGTGTGTAATAAAATCTCAAAAAGCATCTTTGATGTTTTTGCCTCACAGATGATTGTTATGATGAATTCAACCGTAACATTCAGGCAAGAAAAGGTCAGTAAACTGTTCGAACACATTCAAATCATCCCTCACAGTTTGCCAGCGTCATTTTTCCAAACAGGAACCTTGAAACTGTAATAACACTGGAACATTTTCAATTATAATTAGCGACATTGGCACGAGAAGTCACAAAGAGGAAATGTTTCATCAACGAGTCAATTCACAGCTCAAACACGACAGAAAATGGTCTTAAAACACAAACAGAAAGAATCTTACCAGTGAAAATCCGCTCGTCAAACATTCTGCAACAGAAGAAGGAAACAAGGCGTCAGTGAGCTTCAGCACAAATCACGATGCAAACACTTTACATGTGCCGTTAACGGCTCTTTAAGCACATTAACGCTCTTTAAACAATCCTTCTCATTCAAACAATCAACTAATTGAGTCGTTATCGCCGAATGACTAAAAATAACTGTGGATGTGAACCGTACTTGCCCGTCTGTGACGTTCCCCTCCTGCTGAGGTCTTAATGAATCTTTACACACGAACATGTCGTTGACTTTTGTTCACTTAAATAAATCTTTGAGATTAAGACTGAGTTTCTGCTGGTGTAGAGGGGGACTGTTTGTTGGTACTTTCATCTATAATTACTTCACCAGCCAGATGACCTCATTTTGTATATCGGGGTCACTGCTGAACAAGACCCAACTGTGAGTCCACAGCTGTGACACCATGTTAATAACACCACAACACAACCAGCTGAGCAACAACACAACTGTTATCAGTTCTTTAAAAAATCTAAAGTTTAGTTTGAGGGAGGTGCTGGAGAAAAGGCAATTAAAAGGGTTTATTCTCTGTACGGCGGCCTTGTTAGGACATTTCAGACATTAACACTAAAGGATGAGGCTGGAGATCTTCTATGTTTTTTTATCCAAACCATCAAAGAATTGATTTGACAAAGAAGTCTTTTACTCTAGTCTGAGTGTCTTTTGCTAAAAACTAGAGCGTCCAGCTGTTTTTATAAATGACTGAGCTTTTAATAAAGCTGAAACTATGTATGTGTAACCAGCTGTGAACGGGCTTAGAGCTGCCTGACTAACGCAGCGTAAGGAAGGTGTAAAGTATTGAAGGACGGGCGAACACACTCGCGTCTCTCCGTGTAATTAGTCCATCGACTGGTCTGCAGCGAATGAACTAAGCTATGCAACGTGTAGTTTTGTGTCGGATAAGTCAGACGGGGGTTATGATACACACTGAAAAAGTAAAGGCTGTAAACAGAGAACAAAACTAGTTGTTTTGTTTTCTCTCTGTAGTTGTTTTGTAGCAGTGGTGACAGGATTTGTTCCTCGTCCATCCCTGTTGGTTTCAGTTTTGGTTGCAGTGCTGTAGGTGATGCAGCGATGTTGTTTATATTCAGCTGTTTGATCAGGACTGAAGGGAGGTGAGATCCACGGAGCCCGACGCTTTGTTTCAGAGGAGGCGGAGGACATGAAGAAGAGACTCAGCTGTTGTTCATTTTGATCTTTTAAAAGGGTTTGTTGATAAGAAGAAAAATATAAAATAACAACGGGTTTTGAGGTTTCTTTTGATGACGTTAACTTTTGTAAAAGTAAAACAGATCAGCCGACTCATAATGATTCATCCTTTGGTGACCATGAGTATCTGTTAATCCGTCCAGCTGCTCCCAAGTTATTCTAGTCAAGCTGACCATCACATCGTCATCCCTCCAGTTTTTAACTTCTCTTTTAAAAAACAAAGCCAGCTCGCGTTGATGTATTTGCTTAAATTTTGACATTGAACAACTCATAACAGAATAAAATGAGGTTGTTATTACATGTGATATCATATTTAACAGCTCTGCTGCAGCTTTGAATGAGAACAAACTCTGTCCGCAGTTGAAGCGGCCGAGCGAATGAACCATCAGTTGGTTTAAAAATGAACGAAGTCTGTCAACACAGAACATCAGGACCCACATCTGGAGCATCTCTCAATGACAATGGCAACGTGATGTAATTCTGGATTAATCCCATTTTCAATCTTTCCTAATTGTATTAACACTAATGAGCTGCCTGCAGGATTCGTTAAGAGATGTGTTATCTCAAACAAGGCATGGCGGCTCATTTAAATTAGCTTAAACAAATGGATGGAGGAGCAGCCGCATCGTGCTGCCAAGGGAGAGTCGTCTGGGAGCTGAGAGGAGACGGTTTAGCAGCGAGCTGAAGGAAACAGACGTTTAACAGACAGATGGTTTAGGCTGGCTGCTTATTGAAAACCTTCTCTAAATAAAGTGTCAGAGGCGATGCCACACTGCAGTGTGCTGGAGAGGAGCTGGACCGTAATGAAGAGGCAGTGGATCAACTATGATCTGCACTCAGTGACTAAATTAAACTTAATTAGACGTGGAAGCGTGCGTATGATGCGTTTCCTTTAAAATCTGCTCTGTGAATTACATCAGCCTGATTTATCTCAGAGATTCACTTGTGCCTGAAAAGCTGCATCGTACTAAAAACAGCAGGAAGTCTTAAAGGATCTGTTACCGTTTGACGATGAAGCGGATCCCGTGGCGTTCGTCCAGGATGCGTTTGAGTTTGGGAACTCCGTAGGTGCAGGGTCTCTTGAAGGGGATCTGGTCAGGGATGCCGATGATCTCCACAGCTCCGGGGTCGCAGGCGATTTTGCGGTAGGGTACAGGCACCATGTGATCAAGACCCAGGGCCTCAGCTGGAGGGAGAATCAGACTTTTATAAAAACACTATGAAATGCTGCAGGAACGAGTCCTGAAACCTGGAGGTGAATCATCATTTTCACACTTCTGGTTCTTCTTCACTTCGGTTACGTGCCTGAAATAAGGTCTGTGGTTAACACACGTCTAACAGTTTGTTCCCACGGAAAGTGAAGCAAATTTTTCAGGTCAAAATAACATAAAAGTCAACACAAAGATGCGAATAGACACAAATTCGCAGCTGTGCACGAACTCAACCGCACATCGAGTGTAAATAACATCTTTTCAGATCAGTTTGTGATCTCGAGGCTTCTACAGACTTGGATCACAGCAGACGAGCTGTACGGAGACATCTGATGTTTTTTTGGTCCCAGCTACTTCAGTTGTTCAGCAGAACGCTGCAACTCTGTTTTATTGTGAAGCTCCAGAAATGTTCTGTGGACTACGAGACTTCACCTGACTTTATATCATCAGGAGGAGATGATGACTGAGCCTGACTTTATATCATCAGGAGGAGATGATGGCTGAGCCTGACTTTATATCATCAGGAGGAGATGATGACTGAGCCTGACTTTATATCATCAGGAGGAGATGATGGCTGAGCCTGACTTTATATCATCAGGAGGAGATGATGACTGAGCCTGACTTTATATCATCAGGAGGAGATGATGACTGAGCCTGACTTTATATCATCAGGAGGAGATGATGGCTGAGCCTGACTTTATATCATCAGGAGGAGATGATGACTGAGCCTGACTTTATATCATCAGGAGGAGATGATGGCTGAGCCTGACTTTATATCATCAGGAGGAGATGATGGCTGAGCCTGACTTTATATCATCAGGAGGAGATGATGGCTGAGCCTGACTTTATATCATCAGGAGGAGATGATGGCTGAGCCTGACTTTATATCATCAGGAGGAGATGATGACTGAGCCTGACTTTATATCATCAGGAGGAGATGATGGCTGAGCCTGACTTTATATCATCAGGAGGAGATGACTGAGCCTGACTTTATATCATCAGGAGGAGATGATGGCTGAGCCTGACTTTATATCATCAGGAGGAGACGATGGCTGAGCCTGACTTTATATCATCAGGAGGAGATGATGACTGAGCCTGACTTTATATCATCAGGAGGAGATGATGGCTGAGCCTGACTTTATATCATCAGGAGGAGATGATGACTGAACTTTACTTTTTGAGAGAACTTCTCCTTTAAGACATTTTCGCGTTTTGTTCTCCAACATAAACTCATCATTAAATGTCCACAGTTTAATTATAAAGCTCTTCATGTGTTAAAAACAGTTAGCGGTTGCTAACAAGCGTCTAAATGAGGCTACAGAGGTTGTCGGGGACATTAAACGTCCTCACAGCGAACACGGAGACTCATCTACTCACTAGTCCGTCTTTACAGGCCACTGTAGTTACACACTGTTCTGACTCTGACTTTACAACTCGTACATTGATCAGTTTATAGAAAACCTGGATAGTAATTGTGCAGTAAGACTCTTAGTGGTGGAGACGTTTAAGTCATGTGACCGTGATGTCGTCTGTTTGTAGCCTAGCATTAGCTTTTTACTGCTACACATTTAATTTACACTTCAAACATCACAGAGTGAAGTTCATCTGTGAAGATTGTCTGGATGAACAGAACCTGGAAGGATCAGAAACTTTAGATTATTTTCTGCAATAATCCAAAATCAAATGGGAAAATCTCGCAGACTTTTTGTGGAGCTAACCAGAGCGATGCTAACTTCAGGATTAGATCCAAAAACACGTCATCCCTGCAGAACTCCACATGATGGTACTGACAGAGCATCATAAAGATTCACTTTAACTCAGAGTAAAAGTAGTTCAGTCAAAACTTGATGCTGCTGTTGTTGTACAGCAGCCAGCAGCAGGAGACACACCGCCTGTAAAGTATTTCCAGCTAAATGAGGAATGAAACTTGGATGATAATCGGTGCAGCAGGCTTTGATAAAAAAATCCCATGAGTCAAAATGTTTTCTCTTAATTTGTAGGAACTTCCTGTAAACACACCAGATCCACTGAACAAACACACTGTAGTTGGACTGCTTGCAAACATCTTTAGAAAACTTTAAAATAAAACAAATATTTCAGTTTTGGTGAAACTGTAATCAGCTGTGTTGTTGTTACAAACACAAGTTTTGTGTTTCGCTGAGGAAAAGATGATCAAACCGCAGCGCTGACCCCAATCCATCAACATCCACAGACGAGCACAGAGTCGTCAGTGAGCATGAACAGTAGCTGGCGGAGGCTGAGGTACCTTTTGTAAATCTCAGCCTTTATGTGACTGAAGCACAAACAAATTACAAAGACGAAGAGTGAAGCTTTTCTTACCGTATCTGCTGTTGAACAAGATCTGAACACACTCTCTCAGAGTGTTGATGTCTTCAGTCTCACGGATGAAAGAATCCCATTTTTCTGCAAGAAACAACTCCCGTTAATCCTCAACGAACAATTAAAAACACAGAGCCGAAGTTTATCAGAGATTTAACATTCAAATGAGCTTTAATTCAAAAGATCTGAAATTAATCTGCTCCATCGACTCCATATCAACTCGGGGAAATGAGTGCAAGCTTCTTATAGGATTACTCTTGACATCTTAGTAGCTGAGCCCTTAATTGCTGGGGGTTAGTATAGTTTAGCCTTTGTTCAGTAAACAATACTTGGCGACTGTACGAGCCTGCAAATCCAGCAGGATACAGAACAAATAGAGGAGAAGATGTTCAGATGAAATGCAGAAATCCTCCTCTGGGAGAGCCGAGGTTTACTTCTATTATTGGTTTACAATATTTATTTGCAGCAACATTTTAACGGCCGACTGATGCAGACTGATGATTTTTATGTGCATTCAGTCTGTTTTTAATAACCTTAACTGAAATATGTTTGTTAAAAACATTTTAAAATCTTAAAAATATCCTTCTTGTTACATAACAGGCGACATAAAGGCTGATACCACAATATTTGTGAGAAGCTAATATTGGATTATATAATGCTCTACAGCACGTACATTATAAAAAGATCCAACAACAGATGAAACTGAAATTGCATTTTAAAACTGTCTTCCAAGTCTTCAGAAGTCCTGAGATCCCAAACTAATTTAGAAATGCACACTTCAGACGGTAGCGACGCCCTAAAGCATATTCTGCTTTGGCCCTTTCTTTCTTTCGTTGAAATACATCAGCCGTCATCTGTCAACACTTTCTTGTTCTTTTACAGGGTTACACTTTTACTGCACTGAAAAACAGTGCACTTAAAATTAGTTCAATATCCTGCTCATTTCTTTATAGACAGGTTTTAAAAATGACTTTAAAAAATGTCTTGTAATCAGAAACCTTGACCATTTCCTTCTGCCTCAGCTGCCTCTCTGATCATATTCAAGCTGTTTTACTGCAGCACTGTTTCATAATTAAATGTTAAAGTCACACAATATACATTTTGCACAGAAACAAACATGGCTGGTCCTCTCTGACTGTCAGCCTCCAACAGAAAAATAATCACAAGCCCAATTAAACCGCTCATGTCACTTGAACACAGGAACATAATGATGTACAATATATATGTATGATTCTGTATTGATGTTATGTTGCAGACATGAAGAAGTGGAGCCGTGAAGCTGACGGATGTTTGACACCTTTCATCTGCCTCTGAGGCGACTCCAGAGGAAATCTGAGGGATTATTCTGGTTTTAGTTAAAACATTCGACATCCTTAAATATGCTTAAATATGCTTGAGAAGTTGTTGTTTAGTGATGATCTTCAAAGCTTGTGTTGATTAATCAGTTAGTGTTTTTGTTCAGTTACACATCCAGACATTGTTGGCGGAGACAAAAGATGTGAGGGTTTTACCTGCTCAGTGTCGTCTCTGATCATATATACAGATCTACCTACGTTACACATTTAAAATGAGGCCACTGGTTATATATCTTCTTGGAAATAAGTTGAACTTACCTGATTTTTCGTGCACGATGGAGAACAGCAGCCTCTTGGAGATGTGGATGCCAGGAGGGCTCTGACCCTGCTCGCCAGATAGTCTTGTTGTCTCGTCTGAAAATGCAAGACAAATTAAATATACTTATACTTTAATTAACTTTCCTTCCAGTCAGAAATGCTCACTTAGCATCCAGATATTCAATTAGTTCCCCTGGCATTCATTAATGCTTATTTAATTAACTGCAAAGATGCAAAAGTTGCAGAATAATAGGAAGAAACAATAAAACCTTTCTGTGTGAGTCTTGTTTTTTCTACATGTGACTTCTCCTCCAGGATTTAAAAATGCAGGTAAGCAACTTCTTTAGAGATATTAGTGTAACACAGACGTATAAAAGTAAAAGTTAAGTGCTGCTTTGAAATAAATAATGAGCCGTATAATAATCTGACTTCAAAGCAGACTGCAAATGAACCGCTGTTCTCAGCAGACTGGAGGCGTCGGACGAAGCACTTAGTCTGAGACACATTTATATATATATATTTATCTTTCTTATTGTTATGATCATTACTTTGATTGTTATGTCAATCTTGAGTTTTACCTCTATTCAACAGAGCAATCTGTTCAAATTACCCAAATACTGGCAGAGAAAGAGCCGAACACAGGTATTCACTGTCACACCAGATAAAAAACATACTCCATGTCTCACCATTGTTGCCGCAGTCCTTGACAGACGTGCTCTTGTCTGTCCCTGACGTCCAGTTGGACCCTCTGTCCTTGCCCAGGTTGAGTAGGGACATGGGCTTGAAGTCGAGCTTCCCATCCGGGTGAGGTTTGGAGGACATGGGCATCCCGTACAGGAAGCTCGACAGGACAGAGTTGCTGGAAGAGGCGGGACTCGATGACGTGACGGCCTGGGCTGCAGCGGGCTTCCCCGGGACGTGGCTGCTCGGTGTCATGACGGCGGAAGAGTTGTGATTGACATCAGTGCTGGTCTTTGATTCTCGAGACAAATCTTCTGCTGGCCTGCACACAGAGGGTTACAGACACGTTATCAACCGTATCACCTCACTCGTCTCTTCTCTTGGTTTATATTAACAGTTTCTTCTTTTAGAAGAAGAAGTCACTAAAAGTTTAATAAAATGATGTTTCTTTGTTATTTCAACTCTTTACCTACGATCGTTATGCAGAATATATTCAGTTAAAAACTCTGTTTAAGCCTCAAATTCTCACAAAACTGTCTTTTCAACTAAATTCAGCTCAGCCGGCAGAATAAACTGATGGTATTTTACGTTTCAAACCACAGATACATTAAATTTGGATGTTTGATATGTATCATATGTTATACCACATTAAGATGACTTTCATGTCAGGACGAGGAGATGAGAGGCCGCTGGTCGAGACAGCATTTCAACATTTCTAAGCGTGAAACCACTGGATATCTTTAACAGGTGTCTGGACGTTTCCCAGCCGTGTTTTAAACGACATAACCAGGTTTTTTTAGTTTTTTATTAACTAGACCAAAATAAAACTGAAAATGAAACCAAAGACAAATGAAGTTTCAACACATCCGTGGTTTGCAAACCTGCACATTGCCAACATTTATTCTGGTGATTGAGTTGACAAAACTGCCTCAACTCCAGAAAATGAGATAACTAATCATTTCCAACAGCTGAATACTGACGACAAAGTCAACCCTTCTGCCCAGGTCTCCTAAAGGTCACAGGAAGTCTTGGATCGACACCCTCTGTTAAATCTACCCTCCGTGATCTCTGGAACAAGATCTGACTCTTGTTGCAAAATGTTTGGTCGGCTCATGTTTCTACCAGCTGAGGATGATTGCCAAACTAAAAGCTGAGATGGAGATCATTTCTGTCCTGCTTCCAAGTCCTCTAAAAGGTCCCATGTAAATGCTTTTTTTTCTCTAAAATGGCTTCCCGTCAAATTCAGATTCTTCTTTCAGATTCTTGTGATCATGTTCAGATCCTTGTATGGTCGGGCTCCTGCACCCCGATATCTCTCGCAGGAATCTGCGGTCCTCCGATCAGAGTTCATGGTCCGTCCAGCTGCAGGCTGAAGACAAAAGGACACTTTGCTTTTGAGGTCGTAGCTCCTAAACTTTTCTCTCCCACCGGACTTTAGATGTGTCGACACTGAACTGTCTTTAGTTTGAGTGTTTTATTTAATATTATTTGTTTCATGTTTTAAGCTTGATGAGCTGTTTCTCTACCTTGGGTCTTTTCCCGGGGAAAACACACCAAAAACAAATCTGAGTGTGTTTTTATATTTAACTTGATTATACAGCTCTAGAGGAATGAAACTCCCAATTTACTGTAGGCAGAGGCATGTGACAGTTGTTATTAATGGAGGAAACATGGAGAAGAGAGTCCTTAAACAACTTTTATGCTCCAAAACTAAAACTGAGTAAATGTAATGAGTTCGGAGATACTGAGTTGAGTTCTAAGAAGCCAAAGATGATCAAATTAAGCTTTAACGATGCGTTCACTTCCTATCAGTTAAAAGAAGTTGTGCTCAGTCATGTGGGACAATCTGATGACCAACGTGACTTAATGCATATATCTATCATACCAACACTCTCCCCACAAACAACATATAATCAATAGATTCTCCTCAGGCTCAGCGTCCACACCAGACTGTCCCCAGCACACAGCTCACTCCGTCGTCTTCCCAGATAAATGTAACTGTAAAGCTGATGAGCGACTTCAGCCGACATCAGGACTGAAAAATACGCTGCAAGTTTTCTCAACTGATCGATTAGTTGTTTGGTTTGTAAAAGGTTGAAAATGTCGATCAGTGTTTTGTCCACAACACAAAGATGTTCAGTTTACTGTCACAGAGGAAAGAAACCACAACATGTTCACATTATCAAGCTGATACATTTCTCAAAAAATTACTCAAACTGATTAGTTGATTATCAAAATAGACAGAAAAAGATTATAACTCAAAAGCCTTATTTCTGCTCATCATCATGATGAAGGTTAGAAAGAGGTCTCTATCTGAAAACAAAGATAAAGTTACTGTTGCCATGACAAAGTTGTAAAATCCTGTTTCATGGTCTTATAAACCTCTGTGAAGTCTTCTGGCGTCTGATAAGACTTCAACACACAGAGCTGTTCTCAGTCTGAACACCCACTCAGGAAACTATTTGGACTTTATTCTGAGTTTTATAGAGTACACATGAAGTCACAGGGATGATGGGAATCTTCTCACTGAACAACATCCAAGAACACTTACAAACACAGTAACAGGGGAGGGAACATGGCACGAGTCTGTTTACTCTCCTCATGAAGCTTTAAATGTGTGTGAGGAGCTTTCTCCATTAGGCCTCTGTGGAGCTACTCAGGCTAAAAGTATTTCACCACTGGAAAGATGGAAGAAAACTAGTCTGTCTATGTTGTAGACAGATACAAGTATTTTAGAAATAGGTGAGCAGAGAAGACAGAGAAATAAACAGTCTCACTGATGAGTGACGTACTTCAAGTTAGCAGTGCTCGGCCAGAATAAATACTCGCTCTTATCACAACTCTGTGCTTATGGTCTGGTGATGTTTGACAGGACAACAAAGGTTAGAAAACATCATGTTTTGGTTTAATATACCTGTTTCTGTCGCTGCCATCACAGATAGAGATGTCGTGAGGTCGTTGCCTGTTTTGCAGCCTCGTCGTCTGTAACTTTATCAGCACTGCCGAGTTTAGACGGTGTGATTGGTGACAGTTTGGTGAGACGCCTCGCACACGATACAGGAGGGAGGAGAGCTGACTCACGGTCTGACTAAACTCTTTGTGCCCGTGGATGCACGCTTACAGACATGTGGAGGAACGATCTGTAGCCCTGAAATCCTCCAGATGATGCCATTTTGTTGACAAAAGAGTTGGGGGGGGGGCCTCTGGGTGCAGGTAAGATGGAGAGGAGCTCAACATTGTTCATTGTATAAACCACCAAAATCATAGTTTACAAAGTTGGCTGTAAATCGTGAATGTTTTCCTGTAACAACGCAGTTTTAATACATGTTATTAACAGGCTTCTGCACAGGATGCTGTTAAATCTTACCCGGTTTTGTTATGAAGCAAACATGCAACCTGAGAGTTGGTTGTTCCACAGCTGAATTAAAACCCTGTCTATCCCTCACTAATACACTGCAGCCTGTCTGCTACCAATAACTACACACAGAGATCCCAAGACAACCTTGTGTGTCTCTGCAAAGCATTAGAGGCTTTTGTTCCATTTTAGATGTGAAACAGCTGCTTTCATGATCTGATACAAGAGTTCAAACAGCAGAGTTTTCTCCAGAACAGACTGTGACTGACTCACCTCTTCACTGTGAACTGGATACGGTGGCTCTGCTCCAGGATCTTCATCAGTGTCTTGGTGTCGTACTCAGAGGGCTTCTTCAGGGAGACTCCCTCAGGCAGACCGTGGGCCACCACACAGCTGGGGTCCTTCTGGATCCACTCATAAGGCACAGGGACCAGGCTGCTCTTCCCCACAGCTTCACCTGAACAGAACACAAGACGTAATCATTACAACTGGCTACAGAAAATCTTTGACCTGATGATTTCAGTCAGTAATGGGTCATACTGAGTCATTATCTCCTCCTCCACATGCTGATGGAAAGTCAGGTGATGTTTCATAACCCACAAAACATTTCTGGAGAAACTTCAGCCATCTCTTAAAGTGAGAGTTTTATGGCATTCAACTGGTTTCATGCTGTGAGTCCTTACTGTAAAGTACAGTGAAGACTTCCTCCACCATCTTCCTCAGGACAAAGATGTTGGACTGAGCGTCTGATGGAGCTCTCGGTTTCCCGTGCTCGCCGTCCTTACTCAGTTTGCTGAGATCGCCTTCCTGGTCTTTGGTATGGGCATTCGCTGTGGTCACGTTTTGCAGACATGGCACTCCTGAAGCCAAATGATAAAAGTCTGATCTTATAAAATTCCAGTAAAGTTAAAAAGACCAAGTGCACAAAAACATTTGAGACGTGCTCAGTAACAGAGTCAGTACTTTGACTTTAACTGCTCCAAAGAAACAAAGAGAAAGAAGATTGAGGATCCGACTCCTGAGAAGTAATGAACACGTTACCTTTTGACAAATGGTGCCATATAATAAACGACTTGTCTGTCTGGATTAATGTCAAGCATCTGCAACAGGGTGATTAAGTCGACAACATGGAGCTCATTTGTTAAACCTGACGACCTGAAACTTCAACAAAAGCTTTGTTTCTGTTTTCTGTCTCTACTAAACAAACCAAACTGCAGCTCGTGTTCTCTGGAAAAACTCATTTCGTCTTTTATTAGCAGTCTGATAAAATTAAACTGCGTAACAGGAGGTCACAACCCTTCAAACTGGAGCGTTATCAGGGAAACATTGTGGAGTCTGAAGACATTATTTGCTCTCAAGGTCAACAGGTGGGGCTGAATGTCTCCATGCTGATTTGTGAAACAGAGCTCAGCTTACACACTTGCATACTAGTTTGTCTGAAGGAACTGAAGGCTGAATGAAAGAGCTTATCGTTTGGTTAAATTAATCAGCCTTTTGTCTAAACTTGCTGCAGAAATCCTGCAAGTTATTTGATGAAAATGTTGGTATCTGTTCTTGATGTAGATTTTTACCTCCATCAGGGACGAATAACTGTGATATTAACTGAAACTGATCTCTGACACGTTTACTGTTCAAAGAATAAAACGACATGAGAAACAACACCAGTTGCGACCAGTCACGTCTGTTATTTTGAATGTGACACATCAAATCAATCAATCAATCAATCAATCAATCAATCAATCAATCAATCAAGCAACCGTATTTATACCTGAGATCCTTCAGGGGTGACCCTCATTTACAACCAACATCTTTTATCTGATATCGGGGAAAAGATGTGAAGCTGCCAATACTTTGTTGATTCGATTATTTTATGATGACGTGATCTGATATCCAGCAAAACTGCACGCTGATGCAGTTACTGAAGATTTTTGCTGAATGTGCTTTTGCGTTATCACAAAACTTGGAGAATCCTGCAGGGACGAGCCTGACGCGAGTGTATTGGATCTAACAGGAGTGATCGATGCCTCCTCACAGAGCAGAACTTACGGCAGAACTTGTAGAAGTCTGTCTGGATTTCCCTCCTGGAGTTGAGGAACACTCGGCCCTTTTCTGTGCCGACCGCGATCACGCTGTCCTCGTGTATGGTGACGCACGCCACCTCAGCGTTCAGCTTGGACATCGCCATGCACTGCAGGACAGGGATACAAGCATCATTTACTCTGAGGAAGATGTGTGAGTTCAGTAAGAAAACAGAAATACAGTGTATTGTGTCTGTTTAAAGGTGGATTTTTACTTGTTCGACCACAGATTAAGAGATGACAGCGTGAGGTTTGATCTAAGACGTACCACTGAGTCGAGCGCAGACACCAGGCTGGTGAGGATTTCCTGTCTGGCCGACACCAGCGGGACTTGTGGCTCGCCACGGGAGTTCGTCCTGATGCCATCACATGCCAGCTTCCTCATCTGAGCCATGCCTCTGCAGGGACACCACGAACACAGTTAAGGCGGGCAGTCACAGTGCCATGAAGACAAAACGAGTAAGTGAGCATCAGCAGTGACCTGCATTCAAAGCAGCTTCTGCTGACATCATTCAGTTTGACTTTAAGCAAATATACGCTTGCATGCATCAATATGATACTGAGGCCTGAGTCTTTGTATCACCGAGGATGGTTTAAGGTTTATGTTTCATGTAGTACAAAGAGAAGCTGCAGCAGCCTTCACCAGGATTTGCACATTGTGGTTTCAGCACTGTATGTTCAGTAGAAATGTTGAACCCACGTGTTCACAGTCTGAGATCTTCAGGTGGGGCCTGAATGTCGCCGCTCAAATCTAATGGTGACGACGTTTCAGCCGGCAGAGCCCTCGGACTGTGAAACGACCCGGCCTGCAGACTCAGTAACTTCTCATAAATCACTTCGTAAAACCGACTTTCACAGAGCTGCTTCTCTGTGAAGTCGCCCTTTATACATTGATTTCTGCACTTTCTATCCTTTTATTCTTTTTCCTGTTCTTAATCTGTTTATCTGTTTTTTATTCCTCTGCTGTGATGTCGTCTTCTTATCGTCTTTCATTGATTTTAATCTTTTATTTATCTCTTTATTTGCATTGCTTTTTGGGGATTTTGCTTGTTTTACTGCTTTTATTCCTTTTACTTGTGCAGTAATTCCTCATATTGACATTGTGTGTTTTGCATTTTGTTTTGTTTTTCAGCCTCTTCTTAGACGACGCTTGCTGAGTGTTTATCCTGTAATATTATCATCCCCTTTGTAAACTCTGTTTTTAAAGCTGCTACATAAATAATATTATTATTATATAAATATAATCGACAGCTTTCAGCTCAGGTCAGACAGCAGGTTGGTGATTTGACTCCTCCTGAACATATGTTTTGTTGTGATTCGGGCCGATATATATAACTGACTCGACTCCGGCACAACTCTGCTTTGAGCTAAACGCTCACAAGATCATGCTAACATGCCTACAGTGACATGTGAGTCACTAGTTTTGCACCTTAGCATGCTAATACTTGTTAATTAGTATTACACACAAAGTAAAACTGAGGCTGATGACAATTATTATCCATTTTTCAGGTGTCTGGTCATAAACCAAAGTACTGGGGAAAAGGGTGGCATGAATGTCTGATCCAGACTCCATGGAAACCCATCTGGTGGCTCTCATGACATTTCAGTGAGAAACACAAATGTCAGCCTCATGTTGGTGCTGGAGGGAAAAGTCAGAGGATCACTGGATAATTAGGTCAGTGAACCATAAACGTCTGGACAACATTCGGGGCCAGTTCATCCAGCACATTTACAGATATCTCACCAGATATGTGACTTTGAGCTGCTGGTGATGCACGAGGAAAAGTCACCAAAGTCAGTGAGACTCATCCTCCGTTTGTACCAAACATATTGCCAATCCATCCGATAGTTGTTGAGATGTTTCAGTCTGGACCAAAGTTGTGGACTGACCAACACTGCCAGCACCAGATCCGGACCTCTCACATCTCTAGCATAGCTAAAAACCAAATCCTTCTGAAATCAGCAGCTTGTGGTTTGTTTTTGTCGTTCGGGGCTAAGTGGAGCACTCGGATGACGTCATATGAGCCTCTTTATACTGAGTTTCTCTCCCTGACAGATGGCAGCAGAAAAACAGATACTAAGATCAGATGGACGGACAGTCCTCTCTTTACACAACTAGGCGTTCAGATCGAATCATCGTTTTAAGTTACAAAGCATTGGATCAGGTTTATGGTTGGATTAATTTAAAAAAGCACTTCCTTCTCTTTCCCTCTCTGTCTGTAGTCTCCTCAGTGTCTCCGGGGCTCGGGTCGCAACTATGGATCATTTTTGCAGTTAATCCACTGATCATTTGGTCTATAACGTGTCAAACCTTTGTGAAAAATGCTCTTCATAATTCCCCAGAGTGACATCTGGTGGGACTAAAGAAGCAATTTGAAGACATCACTTCAGGCTCTGGGAAATTGTGATGAGCATTTTTCAAGATTTGTGACATTTTACTGACCGAACGATTCATCAATGGATCGTGAAAATAATCTGCAGATTAATCGACGATGAAAATAATCATTAGTTGTCTTCAAATTTCTTCTCTTGTCCAACCAAAAGGTCCAAAACCCCAAAGAGTCCTCGTTTACTTTGTCAATGTGAATTTACAGCAACAAAGAAAAGCAGCAAACCTGAAACCTGAAAAAAAGAAAAAAACTACAACAACTGTAGTTCACACTCTGATGTTAAAGTCAATCCACAGCTCACATTAGTGGAGATGATGTCTCGATGTGGAAAAGTCAGTATTCAGAAATATAAAACTCAATTCTTGACATTATGACCGCCTGTAATAATGTTGTAGCACTGGGCTGTAAGTTCCTCGCAGCTGAACCGACTGACGGTGACCATGAAGGAGTCGTGTTTACATCCTGAGCTCGGTTACTTCTTCAGTTTTGGGAGAAAATGGCTGAGCGTGAGCAAAGATAATGAAAATAATCTCTTTGTTTTAATTATGGATCGTTAAAAATACACAACGTTTTAAAAGTAGTCACACGGTGAGAAGGAAGAAATCATAGAGATCAAAACTGTTTCTGCATTAAGATCCATCCATCATTGTTTTATAATCCCATCATGGATCAGAACTGCAGTCAGATGGTGGTCGTGGATCAACGAGGTTCTGTTACAGCACTACACTCAAACACATTTTAAATATATCAAACACAAAGTCATCTAAACGTCGACCACACGACGACCAGTGTGAGTAAAAGTGAGGCGACGCACAGGAAGAGGAAGTGTTAAAGAAAAACGGCTCGGCTAAAGCCAGGCACTATGTTCTCATGGCAACTGAAACCCGTCTCCTTGGAAACTAATCTCGGGGCATTTGAACAATGCAGCTCTGGCCTTTAATCTCTCCAGACACTGGGAACCATTATACTAGCCTCTGGCAAGCCCGACCCACTGACTCAATAGAGAGAGGACAGAGAGGCAGAGAGGCAGAGGGAGGAGGGCGGCTGGGTGTGGTGGGTTCAGCTGCACCAGGCTGAACGGGCCAACTCCATTGGCCGTCTAAATGTGCCTCCCCTGAGGCCGCAGCAAACATTAGCCCCCTCCTGAATGATTGCGGTCTGGAAATAGATGGCCTCTTTCCCTCACATATTTAAAAGGCAGAGGAAGGTGGGGATGAGCTCAGCCTCACTATAACGCCATGTCAATCGCTTTGCAGGCGCGAGCTCAAGCATAATGTCACAGTCCTGTCACGGCTCTCACTGAATACTGAACAGTTCAGGCTGGAACGACAAATAAAGCAGCGAACACGAGTCTATTATAACGCTAACAGAACAGAGGAAACACAAGAGACTCGGATGTAAATCCTGCTGCTGCTCTGTTGATAGTGAATGACGCAAACTTTGTAGACGTGCCAACACGACTCGCTGTGATTTCATCCAAACCGTCACTCTGACAAAAGCTCGTTTATTCTCTGAGCTCACAGAAAGCAGCCGGCGGGCCTCGTTAGTGGAGCGACGGGTTTGTAACAGTCTGACATCGTGGACTCTGGACGCTCAGAGAAGTGTTTGCTAAAAAGATGATGAGTAGAAACCAACAGCTTTCATCGAGATGCAATAAAGGAAAATTAGCTGCCCATGTTTTTGAGAATCTTTTCATCTTTTTAGTCAAAAACAGCAAAAAAAGTCAAACATTTTCTGGTTCCAGCTTCTTTCGTGTGAGGATTTATCTGCTTTTCTTTGTTAGTCACGATAATAAATGAAGAGTCTTTGGGTTTGGGACAAAAGAAGCAATCTGAAGACGTCACTTTGGACTCTGGGAAGAGTTTGACATTTTATAGGCTAAATTATAAATTGATTAATCATGAAAATAATCATTAGTTGCAGTCCTGCACCTTTCTATTGATCTATCTGCAAGTTGCCATTTTTCCTGCATCTTGAACTCTTGGCCAAACTGTCAGAGTCATTTGGATCTAACCTCTGAGGTGAACTCAGATTTACTCAGTAACTTATTATTTGTGGATTATCTGATTAGTTTGTCTTTAAAACGATATAAAATGTTGGAAGATGTCGATCAGTGTTTCGTTTTCAAATGTCTGGTTTTGTCCTCAAACCAAAGATCTTTAGTTTACTGATGAAACGAACTCAAAACAACTGATCGATTATCAAAATATTTATTTTATTAATTTAATCTAACCTATTAATCATTGCAGCTGTAATCTGTAGTGAACAAGGAGCTGAAAAACAACATTATTATCTTCTTGTTGTTCAGATGTTGGAGCTGAGAAACATCTGGAAACAAAAAGTTTATTAAATCGATTCCCTGTCTGCTCTCGACCATCTGAATCTGTGCTGATGCATCTACATCCTGTCAATATCCTGTAAAAACACAAGGTCACCATGTGACATGCACGAGCTTTCAAAGGGTTCAGGCTCGCTGCAGTCTGCACACCTACACAGGTGTTCAGGTTGACACGAGGCTGAAACCAGGTGAGCTCAGACTCTCTATGAACCACAACAAGCGGCTGCACTGTGACTGAGCAGTGTGACGTTACCTCTCTACAAGGTCCCTGAGGAGCTCCAGCAGCTCTCAGTGCTGTGGAGCGTCGTGTTGTTCTGAGTGGATCTCTGTTGTGTTCGTGTCTTGTGAACGCGTCACGAGTTCCTTCACACTGTTCCACTTATCTACAGGTGGCAGCGAGACGCCGGGAAACACTGTGCATGTATTTATGAGGAAGGAAACGCATTCGACACACACACACACACACACACACACACACACACACACGCACACACACTTGATGCTTTTTAGTGAGTAACACTGAATGTAAACACACTCCACGGGGAACGTCTCAGTTCATCTACAGAGACAATAGACGACAGTCGTCACAACAAACCATGTTTGTGTTTATCTGTCTGCACAGCTGACGATCGATCGATTAGTTGCCAACTATTTTTATAATGGATTATGAGTAAGTCTCCATCCATGTGAATGTTTTCTGGTCTCTTTCCTCTCTGACAGTAAACTGAAGATCTTTGAGGACGAAACACCATTTTCTGACATTTTACAGAACAAACAACTAATCGATCACCAAGAAGTGAATCGACAGATTAATGAACAATAAAAATAATAATGTGTTGCTGCTGTGTTTGTCTGAGTTGTTTATGACGCCGTCGGTAAACAGAATCTTTGTGCCACAAATGTTGTGTCTATTTTTCCCCGTGGAAACTAATGTGGGATCAATATCGATGTTTTTCAGGGTATTGTATCAAAGTGAGAATATCGTGACAACAGGACAACCGATTAGGTTTACAGGGCTGATACCGATTAGAAGTAATCAAGAGACGGTACTTCCAAATATCTGATAACTGATATTTGGAAGTACCGTACCTGAGTACGATATTCGAGTACTTCCATTTCCTGTTCATTCATACTTCCACTCCTCTACATTTAATTGATGACTTTAGTTACCAGATAGATTCAGATTCAGGTTCTTCAGTGCTGATCACTTGTGATGTGTAATCAATCAGACAGTCGACAAGTAAACGTGTTTAAATGAAGTTTATCTGCAGTTGGACTAAAGAAACTCAGAGCGACGATGAAAGAAAATGCTGAATATCAGCTCTGATAATCAGCTGATCCCTGGTGAAGACAACGCCCAACGAGCATCTCAGAGATGTCAATCAAGTGTCGTCTCTACATGCCCAAACAGTCCCACAGGTGTACAGGTAGACAGGTAGACAGGTAGACAGGTGAACAGCAGCCTCAAGACTAATGTTTGGTCAAAGTCCTTGTAAGTCCGACGACTGAACAGCTGAATCATAAAGCTTTACAAACACTCTGAACTGAATGATGGTTAATCTGAAGATGGCAGAAGAAAAGTAAAACCAGTGATGGCGTACCTGCAGCAGCGTGCAGGGTGTGGCAACGTGTCATTACAGCAAACAACAACATAATCCTGCTGTTTACACCCGGCGCCTCAGGCCGGCCTGCTGGGAACCGTCATCACCATGGATCATGTTTAACTGCTGCGCTGCCAGGAAGGCAGAGCCTGACAGAGCCTCAGGTCTGACAGAGGCTCAGGTGTGACAGAGGCTCAGGTGTGACAGAGCCTCAGGTGTGACAGAGGGTCAGGTGTGACAGAGCCTCAGGTGTGACAGAGGCTCAGGTGTGACAGAGCCTCAGGTGTGACAGAGCCTCAGGTGTGACAGAGCCTCAGGTGTGACAGAGGGTCAGGTGTGACAGAGCCTCAGGTGTGACAGAGGCTCAGGTGTGACAGAGCCTCAGGTGTGACAGAGGCTCAGGTGTGACAGAGCCTCAGGTGTGACAGAGGCTCAGGTGTGACAGAGCCTCAGGTGTGACAGAGGGTCAGGTGTGACAGAGCCTCAGGTGTGACAGAGGGTCAGGTGTGACAGAGGCTCAGGTGTGACAGAGGCTCAGGTGTGACAGAGGGTCAGGTGTGACAGAGGCTCAGGTGTGACAGAGCCTCAGGTGTGACAGAGGGTCAGGTGTGACAGGGTCAGGTGTGACAGAGGCTCAGGTGTGACAGAGCCTCAGGTATGACAGAGCCTCAGGTGTGACAGAGGGTCAGGTGTGACAGAGGCTCAGGTGTGACAGGGTCAGGTGTGACAGAGGCTCAGGTGTGACAGAGGCTCAGGTGTGACAGAGGCTCAGGTGTGACAGAGGGTCAGGTGTGACAGAGGCTCAGGTGTGACAGGGTCAGGTGTGACAGAGGCTCAGGTGTGACAGAGGCTCAGGTGTGACAGGGTCAGGTGTGACAGAGGCTCAGGTGTGACAGAGGCTCAGGTGTGACAGAGGCTCAGGTGTGACAGGGTCAGGTGTGACAGAGGGTCAGATGTGACAGAGGGTCAGATGTGACAGAGGGTCAGGTGTGACAGAGGCTCAGGTGTGACAGAGGCTCAGGTGTGACAGAGGGTCAGATGTGACAGAGGGTCAGATGTGACAGAGGGTCAGGTCTGACAGAGCCTCAGGTGTGACAGAGGGTCAGGTCTGACAGAGCCTCAGGTGTGACAGAGCCTCAGGTGTGACAGAGGCTCAGGTGTGACAGAGCCTCAGGTGTGACAGAGGCTCAGGTGTGTCACATCTATTTAAGCGACGATGACTTTTGCACTTTATCTGGATAACAGTTAAAAGCTGCTGTTTCAGAGCTGCGTCGACTCATCGACTGTCTGCTGACCATTCAATGAATCTTCCTTTTTAAACTGACGTCAGCTTGTTAAAGTGAATCTGCTCTGGTTTCTTCCTCTGTGGCAGTGAACTGAAGATCTCTGGGTGGAGCACATTTTAGAGACCAAACAACTGATCAGTTAATTAAGAAGATAATCAACAGATTAATGAAAATAACAGTTTGATAAATGTTTCTCAGGGTTTCATCCTAAAACATCCGGTTCTGTCCTCAACCCAGAGATCTTCAGATTTAACAAACCGACGTCAGAGAGTTTCTTAAAAAAATAACTCAAACTGATCAGGGATACAAAATAGTTTGCAATTAATTTTATAGTTGACAATTAATCAATTAATCGTAGCAGCTTTATATTCGATACGACATTAACAGTTAATAGAAACAACGCAAACCCATCAGTTATAGTTATAGTTTATAGTTATAGTTTATAGTTATAGTTTATAGTTTATAGTTATAGTTTATAGTTTATAGTTATAGTTTATGTTTATAGTTTATAGTTATAGTTTATAGTTATAGTTTATAGTTTATAGTTATAGTTTATGTTTATAGTTTATAGTTATAGTTTATAGTTATAGTTTATAGTTTATAGTTATAGTTTATGTTTATAGTTTATAGTTATAGTTTATAGTTATAGTTTATAGTTTATAGTTATAGTTTATGTTTATAGTTTATAGTTATAGTTTATAGTTATAGTTTATAGTCATAGTTTATAGTTTATAGTTATAGTTTATAGTTATAGTTTATAGTCATAGTTTATAGTTATAGTTTATAGTTTATAGTTATAGTTTATAGTTTATAGTTATAGTTTATAGTTATAGTTTATAGTTATAGTTTATGTTTATAGTTTATAGTTATAGTTTATAGTTTATAGTTATAGTTTATAGTTATAGTTTATAGTTTATAGTTATAGTTTATGTTTATAGTTTATAGTTATAGTTTATAGTTATAGTTTATAGTTTATAGTTATAGTTTATGTTTATAGTTTATAGTTATAGTTTATAGTTATAGTTAGTTTATAGTTATAGTTTATAGTTTATAGTTATAGTTATAGTTTATAGTTTATAGTTATAGTTAGTTTATAGTTTATAGTTATAGTTTATAGTTTATAGTTATAGTTTATAGTTATAGTTAGTTTATAGTTATAGTTTATAGTTATAGTTTATAGTTTATAGTTATAGTTTATAGTTATAGTTAGTTTATAGTTATAGTTAGTTTATAGTTTATAGTTATAGTTTATAGTTTATAGTTATAGTTTATAGTCATAGTTAGTTTATAGTTATAGTTTATAGTCAGTTATAGTTTATAGTCATAGTTATAGTTTATAGTTTATAGTTATAGTTTATAGTTATAGTTTATAGTTTATAGTTTATAGTTATAGTTTATAGTCATAGTTAGTTTATAGTTATAGTTTATAGTCAGTTATAGTTTATAGTCATAGTTATAGTTTATAGTTTATAGTTTATAGTTATAGTTTATAGTTATAGTTTATAGTTATAGTTTATAGTTTAGGCCCAAAATAAGTTACTCCTGATAATAATTAGTGTTTATAATCCTCATCACAGCCACTGAACCTGGTGTTGTTAGTTAATTCATCGCAGTCATAAATATCCAGTTGCAACAGTTAATTAACAGTAAATAAAGCTGATGGTCGTTCAGACGTTTATAACTGACACATCTTTTTATATCCTCCAGTTACAACCAGGTAACATCACACTGTCACACTGGGACTGGACTCTGAGGGGGTTCTGGTCTGTGGACTCTGAGGAGGTTCTGGTCTGTGGACTCTGAGGGGGTTCTGGTCTGTGGACTCTGAGGAGGTTCTGGTCTGTGGACTCTGAGGGGGTTCTGGTCTGTGGACTCTGAGGGGGTTCTGGTCTGTGGACTCTGAGGAGGTTCTGGTCTGTGGACTCTGAGGGGGTTCTGGTCTGTGGACTCTGAGGAGGTTCTGGTCTGGGGACTCTGAGGAGGTTCTGGTCTGTGGACTCTGAGGGGGTTCTGGTCTGTGGACTCTGAGGGGGTTCTGGTCTGTGGACTCTGAGGGGGTTCTGGTCTGTGGACTCTGAGGAGGTTCTGGTCTGTGGACTCTGAGGGGGTTCTGGTCTGTGGACTCTGAGGAGGTTCTGGTCTGGGGACTCTGAGGAGGTTCTGGTCTGGGGACTCTGAGGGGGTTCTGGTCTGTGGACTCTGAGGGGGTTCTGGTCTGTGGACTCTGAGGGGGTTCTGGTCTGGGGACTCTGAGGGGGTTCTGGTCTGTGATGTTGAGCCTGAACATGTTGGCAGCAGCAGAGCTGTTAAACTGACATCACATGAGAGTTGGAGGGGAAACCACAGAGACCCGAGACAACAAACACAGGACACGAGTCCAAATGTGTCCTGAGAGCACAAAGTGGAGAACACAGCTGAGAAACTGAGTCCAGTCAAAGGAAACACCTGACAGACACACACACACCATAACTCACAGAAAACACAGTCAACGAGTTGTTTGAGTTTGATTCTCGAGCACCTGATGTTTTGAGGTTTGACAAACTGCCTCAGTACCAGATTACAATGACAGATAACAGTCAGTCAGCGAGCTATTGTGTAAGTTTGAGCACTTTACTTCAGTGTAACCAGGCTGGACTGAGCTCAGCTGTAATCTGTGTGTGTTCAGCTGGAGTTTAAACGTGTTGTGCTGTTTGTCGTTTAGCTCCTTCAGCTAGCTGCTTTGTTGTGGCAGCTCGGTAACCTGATCACTGCTCGTTAGCACTGTGAGGGGTAATTTAGCCGCAGACAGACGCTGTTTCATGATCACAAATCCAGACTAACAGTCAGTCACAAGGTGCCAGAGGCGTCCTCTCAGCTCATCTACCTGCTGACCAACAACGACCTTTCTTCGCCTCTGGCCGTCTCTGTCTAATCAACGCTGGCTAATTAGCTAACGGCATCATAATAACGCAGCGCTAGCTGACTAGCTAGCTTAAACTCGTTAGCTCCGCTGCGTTAGCCGTCTTGCTAGCTAGCGCTAGCACTTTCCTTTCATCTGCTCCCCCGGTCCAGAAACGAGGTTATAATCTGTAATTTCTGCTCGTACAGTCACAGAAAGCGACACGCTTCATGAGAAGACACTGCTGAAGAGTTGATGAATATAAAAAGAGACAGCCAAATCTCACCGTAATTAGCGATTAAATAGCCTTGTTGCTGCTGTCAATCCCGGAATAGGTTTATTCCCCGTTTTAATCCATCAGAAACGCTCAGTTCCCATCCACAATGTCTCCGCAGCGTCCGCTAACACACCGTAATCCGGATCATCGCCCTGTGGACTTCGACGGCCCGAGTCTCTGTCTCTGATCAGTGTATTTATTCTGAGTTTATTTCTGTTTTCCCTGAACAGAGCAGGGTGTCCCTTTCCCCTTTCTTTGTTCTGTAATCCAGTAAAATTGAAACTCATTCGCCTCCTGCTAATCCCAGCCCAACTCAACAACAGCATCTATTGGCTGCGATTTGCATGCAGGATTACCGAGGAGCTCTGGACAAACCCTGGGCTGCTGCTCCAACATGCAGGGAGACGATTTCTGATTAAATCACAGCTGAACTTCGTGTTACTGCGGGACAGACGCGGATTATTTATAGTGGACACGGCAGAGACGGTCCCGACAGGAGACACTGCAAATACATTAATGTGGGCTGAAGTTCAGCTATTATCATCAGCTGACAGCCAGAATAAACATAATCCACCTCATCCTGCTAATCTGCCCACTGTCACCTCCGTTATTAACAATAAATACACTTTATTTAAAGAGCAACTTTAAACACAGTTCACAGAACAATAACTCATGAGAAGGAAACTGAAGAATCAGTGAGTCGTTGTAACTAAAATAAATAAAAGTGATTAAACAGGCAACATAACTAAATATATATATATAAATAAATAAAAATTGAAAATAAAATAAAAGCAAAAATTGAAATAAATAAAACAATAAGGATGATTAGAGGACGACATCACATCAGAGGTATTAAGAACAGATAAAGAGATTTTGAGCAGTAAAGTGAATAAAGGACAATAAATAGATTAAAGACAACAAATAACAGACAGTAAGAATAAAAAGACGTCACGAGGGAGGAATTACAACAGATCAGTGGTCTGAGCAGTAAAATGAATGAAAGTATAATCATATAAAAGCAGATTCAGTGTATGAAAGTGTTTCACTGTGACCTTAAAGGGGGAGTTCACCCAAACAGAGAGCTTCAGTGGTCGTCTCCTCCGACTGAGTCAGGTGAAGCTTCACTGTAACTGAATACACCACAACTTTAAACTCCTGTACAGGTGATTTACACACTCATCTAGTTTAATGCTCTCTTACTAACATAATCTGCTGCAGTCTGTTTTTAAAAATGTCTTAATGTAATTATTCATTAAAAAAGATATTTATGGCTTTCTTTAAAGTCAGATAATCTTCCAATTGAAATAATAATAATAATAATAATAATAATAATAATAATAATAATAATAATGATGATAAATACCACAATAAAGCCCCCCCCCTTTTTTTTATTAATCTGCTCACATGACTGATATTAAACATTAAAACAATAATAATAATGTCATAATGTTAATATGTTTTCACTGGGTGTAAATCAGATTCTGTTTCTTTGAGGACTTGTGATTTTATCAGATGTGGATCTCGTTTGTTTGAAATGCTGCAGATCAGCTGTAGATCAGATGATCAGCTGTAGATCAGATGATCAGCTGTAGATCAGCTGTAGATCAGCTGTAGATCAGCTGTAGATCAGCTGCAGATCAGCTGTAGATCAGCTGTAGATCAGCTGTAGTGAACCACTTCAGAGTGTCGACATGTGACTCAAGTCTGAAGTCCAAGTCTCACCTGAGTCATCTGATCAATACAAAGAGAACAGATTAGATATTAATACGTCTAATAATGATGTTATTGACCAACTGACCAGTGGATTGACTTTGTTTGTTTGTTTGTTCTCAATCAGGAAACTTCTCTCCTCGTCACGTGAAACAGGACGAGTCGGAGTCGAGTCTCCGGTCAGTTCTTTCATCATCACACTGAGACTGTGGACCTTCACCTGACTCTCCATCAGCACAGGGTCAGAGACTACTGGTCACTGGTCACTGGTTACTGGTTACTGGTCACTGGTCACTGGTCACTGGTTACTGGTCACTGGTTACTGGTCACTGATTACTGGTCACTGGTTACTGGTCACTGGTTACTGGTTATTGGTCACTGATTACTGGTTACTGGTCACTGATTACTGGTCACAGGTTACTGGTTACTGATCACTGGTTACTGGTCACTGGTTACTGGCCACTGGTTATTGGTCACTGGTTACTGGTCACTGGCCACTGGTTACTGGTCACTGGTTACTGGTCACAGGTTATTGGTCACTGGTTACTGGTCACAGGTTATTGGTCACTGGTTACTGGTCACTGGCCACTGGTTACTGGTCACTGGTTACTGGTCACAGGTTATTGGTCACTGGTTATTGGTTACTGGTCACTGGTTATTGGTCACTGGTTACTGGTCACTGATTACTGGTCACTGGTTACTGGTCACAGGTTACTGGTTATTGGTCACTGGTTACTGGTCACTGATTACTGGTTACTGTTCACTGGTTACTGGTTATTGGTCACTGGTTACTGATTACTGGTCACTGGTTACTGGTTATTGGTCACTGGTTACTGGTTACTGGTCACTGATTACTGGTTACTGGTCACTGGTTACTGACTTTTTGGGAGAACTGTTCCTTTAATATTCGAGGTTCGGGGTAAATTAGTGTAACTTTTCCTTTAAGTTAAACTAAATTTAATTTACGTAAAGACTGAATGTAACGCTGTAAAAATATTGATTATCATTATTGATTATTTGCTGTAAGAGCTCTGAAACATGATGCTGATGACAGTCTGGTTTCTAACTGACTTCATAAATGAAGAAAAAAATAAAAAATGATTTAATACTAAAAGAGGTTTTGAATCTGGAGCGTGAACATGAATATAATCCACGATCACTGTGTTCTGGTCAGTTGATGTTCATGTTCATGCTCTCATGTACCCACAGACCACCAGGAGAGACTCAGTTTAACTGTGTTGAACCTCCAGCTCACACTGCAGCACTGCAGCAGCTCTTTCTTGTGTGAAGACATCTTGTCGTGCTCGGCTGCTCACGTAAAGACACAAACGTAACCCTGAAGAGTCACTTGATGTCATAAATGATGAAGACTGAAAAGAATAATCTGGATCTGTATGTTTCATGTTCGAAACAGAAGCATTAGACTCAGCACATTTACACTAAATCTGGTCTGTTTCATTTACGTTTGCACACATTTACCTCCAAACCACAAAGAAATAATAAGTCAAACTCTGTTTCAGCTAAAATTACATTTCTTCCTGCACGTTTCTGCTTCTGCATGTAAGTAATCACTTATTTATTCAAATGTCACCAGCAGAACCAGTCTGCCCTCTGGCAAACAACTGGGACGTGTGGATAAGACCTGACATTTACTGAGACCAGCGAGTCAGCGTGATAAATCTGGAGCCGAGAAATCCAAAGATTGTAAATAAACATGCAGAAAAGTCTGAATGTTTCATCTTCAGCATCGAGGAGCTCGTTCTGCACACCGAGGAGCCTCCTCCTCGTCATCGATCTCATCGTCCTCGTCTGGTCCACATGCAACAAATATTTGCCTGAGACGAGTTTATGATTTACAACAGGACTTATTTCATCTGTGTGTGTGTGTGTGTGTGTGTGTGTGTGTGTGTGTGTGTGTGTGTGTGTTGAAACCTGACTCCGCTCTGTGGACACACACCTTAATATCTGCTGAGCTTCGCCCTCAGAAACAAACAGAAGGTGACAGAAGTTTGAAGGAGTGTGAAATAAAAACACCAGCAGGCCGAACACACATTGTTAATATTTAATGACTCAATCTCCGAAACCATTGCAGCAATAATCCAAAGGGTCTGAGCCCTCCAGCTCAAAAGTCCATGTACAAGATCCAATGTGAAATTTAGCCGAGCGCTCTGCGTCGCGTCTCCTGTAAAGCAACAGCAACTCATAACTGCAAACAGGATCTCTGAGCTTCTAGCCGACAGACGGATCAAACAATAACTGGAAGACTTACAGTATAAATTCTATACATGTTTTCAAATTAAATCCAGATGTTGAAACAAACATCTTACATCCATAGTTTGGGTTGTAGCTCCTGTGGCCCTTCAGTACCGAACCGAAGGTCACACAGAACGAATTAATACTGGACTGACACTGTTAAATAAAACAGCCAGAGTGAGACGTGTGTTTAAGATACTTCACTATATTCACTCTATGAACAGATCTCAGACCTCAGGGCTCGTTAATATGAAGTCCTAGAAGGATGTGCAATGTCTACAAGGGACTACTTTTTTAGGAGATCGGCCACATTAGACACCTGAAGAGAGGACTGGTGGTTAAATCATGTAAACGACTTAAACATTCAGGTAAATAGTTGTTGTGTAACAGAAGTGTGTGTTCGTGTTGCAACACGTCCGGCAGCGTTCACCTCCTTATATGTTTCTGCTGTTTCGCGCTCGCTTCTGATCCTGTGGTTGTTTGTTTGTGTGAATCACACGACTCTCGTCTTGTTATTCACACTGAGGCCAGACTCCTCCTGTGACCCTCTCTTTTTCTAACTCTGCACAATTTGCTTCTTTTGTCTCGTTCTCGTCTTTCTGCTGCTTTGTTTTACTGAGAAAACAGAAAAGAAATGACGGTTTTCCTCAAATTACACTGCGAGTAATCAGAGTAGCAGTAAGTGTTAAACTAAATATACAAAAACGAAACGTATTTTGATAATCAGCTGTTATATAAGTGTGATATGAAGTCAAAGGATGCCTGAGGGAACAACAACACTCTGCTCCGTGTTGTGAATCCACCACCTCCACCTTTTTTATCGAGGCTACCTTTTGTGCCTGACTGCCTACATGAAGACCAGAACGTAACCCTGAAACGATCAGAGTGATTTCTTTTATTGAGGACGCTTCAAGAGTGCTTCAGTCTGTTCGTGATGACAGTCAGACAGCACGGAGTGGTTCACAGGTTTCTTCACCGATGACAAAGACAGAAACAAATGATTGTGAGTGTCTAAGATGGTTATTTTTCAGTATCATCGCGGCTGTACGTGAGGTTTGAAGCAGAAGAAGAGTATCTTGTAGTATTCTGGTGAAAGAAATAGTGTTCGGGACAGAAAGACTTCAGAAATAAGGTACAAGATTTTCTGGAGCTCGTGGATTCAGGTCTTTGTGCATCTTCATCAGAGTTAAACAACACAGAGACTCACATCCTCTTAAATCAGGCCGTCCACATGCACACATGTATTTCTGAAGACGCAGTATATTTCCTGTGCTTTCACCTTCTGTTCACGTTAACAGACTGTGGGTCACTGAAAGTGGAGCTTCTAGAAAAACTCCTTCCAGCGTGAAGATCAGATTCAGAAACAGACTTTTGGAAAGGAGGACGTGGACACACACACGTTCACGTCCTGATCAGGTCTCATCAGTGTGTGTAGCATCACACGTATATGAGTTATGATACTGTGTGTATTTTAGTTATAGTGTCTATATTAGAGACACAAATGGACGTTGATAATGAGACAGAGGCAAACTGCCTCTCTGACCCGCCGCCTCGGTACCAGCCCTGATACCTGACACTAATACAACAAACACTAGTTCACGCAGCCAACCACAGTGTTTACTCTGCTTCCTGTATAAACTGGTACTCGTGTACATGAACGGTCATGTGATCTGTGTCTTCAGGTGTGGACGGAGATTATTTCTTCATTTTAAAACCCCATCATTTAAAAACTACTCGTGTGTGTTTGGACCAGGCCTCAGAGTGTGAATCTCTCTGTCATTGTGGTTTTCACTTCCTGTCTTCCAGCCTGCGCTGGATTCAGTCCTGATTGGAGGTTATTTAAGAGGATGTGAGTCTTTGGATTATTTGACTCGATGAAGACACAGCTGACGTCGAAACGTTAGTGTTTCAGTAAAGTTTGGTCCAAAACGTGTTTCGTGACCTCAGCTCTGAAACCAGACTGCTGTAAACGGTTTGAGTTACACTTCTTCCTTCAGAGTCGGGAACAGACAGCCTCTTCACAGGCCTCTGTTTGTGTTTTATCACATGGGTTTTTACTTTTTAACATTTCCAATAAGTAAACCACAATTATTTCTTACACTGTTCACTAAAGCAGGAGTGTGAACGCTGGACAGAGCTGACTGTGACGAGCGTTACCAGTCCTCTCTTCAGGTGTTAAGGTGACAAATGAAAGAGTCGGTGTCGTCGTTGCTCTGAGTCTCACTGGCCAGGAGGATTATAACAAAGCTGAGGAGCAAAGTAAAAGTAATAAATAAAAAACAAAGTAAGCGACTGAGACCCAGTTCTTCACTTCTTCACGTCGTCATCCGCCGGCCGGATCAAAGTTCTGAATTGTCACAGAGTTTCCGGCAACTTGAAGATTCAAACTTTCTAACTAGAGTAAAGCTTCAGAAGTTGCCGACTGTTTGTTCTCAGGAGTTGTACCGATAATATCTCTCCGTCCATGTTTCCTGTGTATATTTTATAGTACTTTAAGCGGTCTTCATGATTGGCTAATAGGTGCTTTCTGCAACAAACACATAAATTCACTGGAGATAGAGATTCGCTGTTTTGGTTTTAACTGTAAACTGAAATGTTCCTCAGGCGTCCGTCGCAGGATCAGGAGAAGGTGGAGCTCTGCACGTCCAGTTCAGTCTAATCTCTTCTGCTCAGATCAGTGTTGTTCCTGAAACACAAAGAATCAGACGTCTTAACACGGCGTCAGTGACATCTCCTCATCCATGATGGTTCAAATACAAAGAAAGTATACCAACATCTGGAGGAATGTCTGACTCCTGGTGGTGAATCCCATTGGATGAGTTTGCACCATGAGCCTGAAAAACATGAAAACACATCGAGAGAGAAATAATAAGATTCATTAGACATTTTGGAAAATAGATACCACTCTTTGGTCTGTAAAGGGAAACAAGCCAGTTGTGATCAGATCTCAGGTTCACTGAGACAAACAGACTCCATGTTTCTACTCAAAGACAGAAAGAAGTTCATGAAGAACATTTGCTGAATTCACAAGAAGGAACAAATAAGTCAGAATCAGTCAGAGACAGAGTTTCACACAGTTTATAAAGTGTCTCCAACTCAACAACTCACTAAACTGACACATTTGTTAAGGGAGTCTGGGGACAAAGAAGTCGCCTATACTGGTTACTGTTTAGTGTATCTGTAAAATGTGACATGTTTAGATCAATAAAATGTTTCTTCTTTCATAAATTGAGTGTAAATGGTGAAATCAGTGTAAACAGTGTGTTCAAACAGCTGCTAAATGTTGGCAGGTCAGACTTTAGCACTTTAGACACAGAAGCAGACAGGCTGGTGCAGCCATGCTGCCACAAACTGACACTTTTTACAAGGAAACACACAACTTACTGTTTTCATTTAATGCTGAATTTACAAGAAGGAGACAATGATTCAGAGTCTGTCAGAGACAGAGTTTCACTACGTTAGAAAGTTTGTTTTCATGCAGCAACACTCAAAATTGTGTGATTTGTTAAGGGAGTCTGGTGATGTTGTGGTTACTGGTTCAATGAAACAGACAGTGTGTTCACAAACATCAGCAGGTTAAGAGAGCACAAACACGTCATTATAATAATTACATTGTTACATTAAGTAATCTGATACATCTACTTCTTTCTAAACTTCCTGACTCTAAAATAACTTTTGTGTTTTTTCTACTCAGATCTATGAAAGTTCAGCTTCTTCTCAGTCTTACCGGGCTTTTCTCTGGATGCCGGCGCATGGCCTGGACCAGCTGGTCGACCTGCTGGTTGTGCTCCAGGGCGTTCCTCAGGGCGTCCTCGGTGCTGAGCAGTCGCTGGCGGAGGCGGCTCACCTCCGAGTCCAGAGCCGAGGGGTCCAGCATGGAGTACCGCCGGTGGTCGGGTGAAGAACGCTCACGACCCTGAAACACAAACAAGGCAGGAGGATAAGAGTTAAATTATTCACATCATGCTCCAGAATATATGAGATTAACACATTTTCATATTTATATTTCCTCTCGGGGATCAGCTCCGTCTGCACACAAAATATATGAACCAACAGCTGCTTTTATAGACTCTGTGAATGTCGACTAACCAGCTCTGAAATATGACTTTGTGCAGTTTATGGTGCAGCTTAACACTGAATCCCCCGACTATCATCCTGATAAGGGCCCATTCTAGCTATAAAATGATGTGTTAGTGCAGTGAAATTATGGTTCAGTCGACAATGATAGAAATTACGTTGATTGGTGGAAACATTAAAGTATTTTAAAGGAAATAAATTGTCATTAGGAGCCAGGAAACCCCCCGACCGGCCAACCAATCATAAAGTGTGGAGAACGTTTAACGGGCAGTCTGCGTCTCAAGTTACTGGTGTTAGCTGTGTGTTATCAGGCAGTTAAACAAATAGATGCTATCGAGTTGCATTATGGGAAATGGAGGATTGAGCTTTCTCTTGTCCTCTCTTGATGTTCTGGCTGTCACGTCTTCCATGTTTATATAAAGTCAATGATTGTAACGCTTCATAGGTTAAGTAGGTTGAAGGAATTGGACATGTTTGGGAAAAGAAATGTCCTTGTTGCTGAGAGTTTAAGAGACAATATCACTATTTCTCCATTCAATATGAAACTGGAGGATTTATTTTATTTAGTTAAACGGAGCGAGTTATGAAGCTCGTCAGCTGAGAAAAGATGTTCAGTCTGACTTATATTTTCTTTTTCTCAACTAAAATGATTTCTTGACTTAAATCTCTCCTCAGTAAACCGATAACAGATGTGTGGGTGAAGCCTTCGGTGCAAACAGGACCTGCTGAGGATTAAACTGGAAAAGAACAAGAGTAAACGTCTTAAACTGCAGATTAACAGTCTTCTCACCAGGACAAGCAGCTTCTCGCGCAGCGTCTTGATGTCCTCCTGCAGCTTCTGCTCCTTCACCTTCCACTCGGCCTTGTGCACCTCTCGGTTCAGGTCTTTCTCCATGTCCCGAGAGTGACGGTGAGACTCCAGCAGTAGCACCCTCAGCTCATTCAGGCTCCTGGGAATAAAAAAGACAAGAAACGATTTTCCACACGTGTTTTTCTCGCTCTGAACTCGACGTCTCCACACACAGCAATGAGACAGAAGATCTATGAGTCATAGATCAGCACATTATAAAGATACCAGTTCATTATGTGAATAATATGTTATCCAGTCTGACCAGTGGGGCTTGTGGAGGCGGCCTCATCCCAGTGCATGTCAAACAATCTGTGACTCCCGGCTGTTTGCCTGCATACTAACATCAGTCACACCACATGTTAAGAGGTTAGCTGGTTTAACCTCTGCCCTCTGTTATAGTGATACATATGTATGTGTATATATATATATATATATATATATATATATGTATATATATATATATATATATATATATATATATATATATATATATATATATATATATATATATATATATAATGTCCCTCTGGACAGATGATTTTCAAGCTGCTCTAACAAATATGTTTATATTAATAATGCATCGAATGTGTAACATGAAAGAGATGTAGAAGAAGTTAATATACCAACATCATGGTCAGAACTTGTGTCTGCTGCCCCCAAGTGGACAAAAAATCAGGAACTGCAGCTTTTAAAGGAGCAGTTCACCCAAAAATAAAGTCAAAAATCATCTACTTTGTGGATTTTTCCCTTTTGCCCTGATAGCAGAAGACTTAGATGAGATGATGACTGAGCCTGACTTTATATCATCAGGAGGAGACGATGACTGAGCCTGACTTTATATCATCAGGAGGAGATGATGGCTGAGCCTGACTTTATATCATCAGGAGGAGATGATGACTGAGCCTGACTTTATATCATCAGGAGGAGATGATGACTGAGCCTGACTTTATATCATCAGGAGGAGATGATGGCTGAGCCTGACTTTATATCATCAGGAGGAGATGATGGCTGAGCCTGACTTTATATCATCAGGAGGAGATGATGGCTGAGCCTGACTTTATATCATCAGGAGGAGATGATGGCTGAGCCTGACTTTATATCATCAGGAGGAGATGATGACTGAGCCTGACTTTATATCATCAGGAGGAGATGATGGCTGAGCCTGACTTTATATCATCAGGAGGAGATGATGGCTGAGCCTGACTTTATATCATCAGGTTGTTAAGATTTTAGTGCAGAAATGTTCCTCCACTGTCTCCTTCAGTGCCTCAGGCATGAAATGACCCAGCTTGAGTCACCACAGCCTGTGTGCTCTGTGACTGCATCGCTGTTTGTTTCTAAAAAAATCATCCTCTCTTCACCCACGTGACCTGATAGTAGATCAACCTTTGCTAATTGTCTGTTGTCCTTAAAGCTCGCCACAGACTGAACTAGCAGCAGGAACATTAACGGAGCTGACGATGCTTCCATCCAATAACTCCACCTCGAGGGGACACCCACTGATCTTCACACTGATCTACAGTATATACACAACTTTTATTGCATACAACATAATTGCTGCTGCTGTGATAATACACAGAAACATATTCTGCTTCAGCCAGAGGCTGTTATTTTAGAGCCTTGTAGCAGTTACTAACATCATAACTGTCATAAATGTAAGAAAGTCAATAATGTGACACCATCGAGCATCTGTGCACCGTCTGAATGTGACTGTGCGACTGTTTAATAAAGCTCTGCACGTCTGCAGCGACACCGTTACAACCTTCTCTTTACACCCGGCTGGATAAATAATGACCTCAATTATCAGAGTTTTACTGATTTGGCAGCTCGAGCTGCAGCAACGAGAACAAACCTGGGAGGTGAAACTGTGCCAGAATCAACTGAGTGTAATCTGAGCGGTGGACGTTGGACAGGTCTCTGCTGCCTCTGCCTCTGGCCTCTGGTTTACCGTCCGCTGGTCCAGTGTTACGTGCTGGCCGGTGGCAGCTTGTGCAAGGCTGGCAGTTACACACTGGAAAGGTGGGACTACCTTAAAATAATGAGCTGCACCGGTTGTTCCTGCAGCTGCCACTTCAGCGACAGAAGTGTGATCTATCAGCCACAGACAGAAACTAATTACCTGCAGCTGCTGACAGAAAGCTGAGCAGAAACACTCAGTCTGTCAACTCAAAGCTGCATTTTCACACCAACAACGGATCAAATGAGTTCCTGTAATGTGAAACTTTTAGTGACGAAACCTGAGAAAAATTTAATCCGACTGTACGGAGCTTCTGAACAATTATGATGAAAACGTTTTCAACAAACTGAAACTCTTCAATCGTTTCAAGGAAATCACCGAGGTGTAAAATGTGTTATTGATTATCACTAATGTTAAAGGCCTGAGAGGAGAGAGAGGACGACTATTCTCCTGATCCAGTTTCTATTTTTAATCTGGATGATTTTCTTTTCTGGTTCTTGCAGGATTAACTGGTGACACTTCATTTTACAGGTCTGAACATGTCACAATAAGAAGGTGGTAATTACCAAGCAACATATTATAAATTACCACAATAATTACCTCAACATTACTGGATGTGCCTCAACATGGACAACAGTTAATAAACAGCTGCTGATTTCTATAAAACATTTCCAGGAAACTTCAGCTGGTTATATTTTATCTTCCAACAGCTTCAGTCAAACTTCTGCAGGTCAGTAAATTAAAGATCAATGAAGTGCGACTGATTAATCTCGAGCTTCTTTCATCTGTACACCAGGTGAGGAAAGAGTTTGCTGTTGTAATAATCGATGGGGCAGAAGCAGAGCAGGTGTTTCCGGCTTCACCTGGCTGTCTGGTGCATGAAGGGAAAGTCTAAAGAGGTCAAAACTCGCCAGCAACACTTAGAACGACTGGACGTGTTTCAGCCTGTGGCCTCGTCAGGGTCACGCGTTTGAGGCTGTCCATCATCACTGTTACTACGGAGACCCGCCCTACTCCACTCTGTGTCTGAACAAAACATAACTTACAAAAAAAAATGAGGCTGGCAAACATTTTATTTTCTCACCTGTTTCACAGACAAATTAAACATTTAAGAAACTATTTTTAAATTATTTTTCCACACATGTTCTTTAGTCCCAAACACGTGAGAGAAAACGAATAGAAAATAAAATAAAACAAAGAAGAAGAGAAATAGATCTCAATGAATACTTTCTTTTCCTCCAAGAGAGCAGCTTCATCACATTTTGTTTGAACTTCCTGACTTTTCTTTCTCGACCTCGATCAGACTTAGAAAACGGATCACCAGGTTTTCCTTTTCTCTCTTGCCTCTCGTACTGACGTCTGTCATGAGTCTGCAGGAGATGTGTTAAATCTCCTTTGCCTCTGAGGACAGTCGACCTGTTGACTCTGATGAGTGAATGAATGTGAAAACACCATCAACCAGCACTGAAACATATATATTATATTATTATATATATATCTGTTATATATGTATGTATGTATGTAATGTTTTTTAAAACACTCCTGAAGTAACTGAAGATGTTTCCCAGTTCTTGACTTCATCCAGCAGCACCTCAGCATTAATGGATCACATCATTAGACCCCACTGTGCATCCATGATATTTTCCTCTGAGGTCACCGTCAGCACACAGGAGCCCTACAGCTGCTATGAATAAGTAATCACATGAACAGTGTAATATTCATAATGAGGCTGTTAACACCGTCTACTGCTGTGAGACGAGAGGCCGAAGTCTCCTCATCTCCTCGCGCTCAGTGTGTTTGTACAGTTAATTGCTTCATATTTCTCTTTTACATTCGTCTGTTTTTACTGCGAAGCTGTAAATGTACAGAACAAATTTCCCTTGTGGGACAGAAACCTTTTTTAAATTAAAGTGAGAGTTGGTCACGAGCTGGACGGTAAAATTGTATTTAAACTCGTTCAAAAGTTTAAATGCAGCAAGTTGCTGAAACTCGAACAATTAAGAGAACGAATCTCAGAAGAAACATCAAGTTATTTACTGCAGCGGAGGAGAAGAAACCTCCTGCTGTTCATGCTGCTGAGAGTGAAGATAACAACCAGTGCAGGTTTTATCCAGTCCACAAATAAAACTGTGCAGCTGGACAACATGTGCGATCAGATCGATGCTGAGCCTGAGGGCTCCGACCCTCCGTCCAGTAACTGATTGATACAATGATGTATTTTTATATAATAGCTGGCTCTGAGTGCTGAGGCAGATTGTAAAATCAATGCCGCCTCGTCTTCATACCTCTCTTTCTTCAGCAGCTCCTGGCTGATGTGGACCAGCTGCCCCGAGGCATCATGGGACTTCTTGGTCATGGCCTCCAGCTCCGCCTCCACACGCAGCTTCTCCTTGGCCAGAGCGTCGACTTTCTTCTCCCCGGAGCGAACTTTGGCCTCCAGGGCTGACGAACGAGAAGAGAAGACAGTTGTTTTTGTATATTCAGCTTTCACATGTTTTATAATGTAGATTATTATATTTTTGGCCGTTTGTGAGTGTTTACTCCTCTTATGAAGCAGTAATAACTGGTGCTTAATGAGATGTTTATTCACATATACCTCTACATAAATCCATCCTCTGATGAAGGCCAGGAGACGTGGCTGAGAGCTCAAAAGTACTCCAGGAAGTAGAACTTGATTTAAGAAGTTTATCATTTCAAAGGTGGAGGTACGGAGGATCAGTAACGGTCCATTTTACCTCATCTTAAACCCGAACATGTCTTTATCATATGTCATATATCATTAAAGGTGTGATTTGTGAGAAATGGGCAGAATATCAGCAGAGTAACGGACCCCTGCTGCTCAGTATAACACCTCCTGTAGCTTTCTTTGGCTATAACCAGCTGCAATTAGCTAATTAGCACAGTTAGCCGTGTAGCTAAGTGGTCCTATTAGCTGACTGGAGTCTGCCTTAACCCTTGGATGATGTGGGAGTCACCACAGGCAGCCGGGCTCAGCTGGACCGCAGACTGGACGGAGGTCAGTCTGAAGACGGGGGACGCAGTACAGAGGTGATTTACAGCGGCTCTGAGCAGGACAATATTTTCACTTTACTCTGTGAACTGAGGATTTATTTGGACCGAACCAGAGGTGACTGTGGAGACAGACCAACACTGTTCTGGTGACTGTGGTTCAGCTTGTGTCCAGTTTGAATGAAGTGTGTTTGACGGTGAGTTAACGAGGCGATTAAGATCGTCTGAGTTCAGTCAAAGAGAGAAACTTGAGTTCAGACGGTGTACAGTTGTATTTTTCTGTTTAGAAGCAAAATAGGTGTCAAAATATTTCCTTTCTTCACATTTAGTGAGTTTTGTTGACTTGTTAGACTCAGGAGTGAACTGGCTGCTTTTACATCTCCAGCTGAAACTACGGGGCTGTCAGACTATCACCTCTGAGCTACAGAGGGCTGTTAGGAGAAGGACAGGCCGGGGTTAGCTGGTTAGCATGCTAACTTCAGCAGGCAGCACACAGACATTTTTAACAAGCTTCATTCTCCTTCTGTGCATCTCAAAGTTTATCTGCAGCAGCTTGAGTTCGCTAAATCAAGGTGGTTTCCTCCGAAGCTGCAATCTCGTTAGGAAGAGAACTGTTCCTGCCCTGCAGCTCAGCGAGACTCCACAAAGACGGGAAACACAGTGATTGAACTTTATACTAAAAACTATATAAAGTAGATTCAGACAGGGAGGAAAGCCCCGACTTGAACCAGGTCGATGAGCTCTCAGGAACGGTGAAATGTTATTTTCTAAAAAGCAGCGAGCAGAGAAGACTAATGAAACTATTCTTCACTTTGTGCCTCCCATTGTTCTTCTCTCTGTTTAAATTATTCACAATCTATTCTTCAAAGAGTGTCACTCTGATTATCTGAACTACATGACGTGTGTTTTGGGCTCTTTTGATGTGCTGGAACTTTAAGTTTTCAAAAGACAGCGAGTCGACAGATTTCTCAGCGATGATCAAAGAACGTAACGTGAAGATGAACACGATCCACCGAGCGGTGAACTCAGCGCGACGGCTGGGAAGTGAAGAGAAGTCTGCAGTCCCGACACGCAGAGGAGCGCTGAGCAGACGTTCACTGACGATGGTGATTATCTAAAGGGTCAGTCCACACCGACTCATGGAAACCTCCCGCTCATGTCAGGGAGTTTCTTTATCGAGTGCGTCCCTCAGAGCTAAACTGCATCATGTTAGTGAGTCTCTGTGTAATAATGTGTATTATCAGCATCACCAGCGTCTGACATTTGTCCTGATCATCCAACAAACCCTGAAGATCATTTACAACATAGATTCATTTAAATACTTGTGAGAAATTGTGAAATAATGTTTGTATTGAGCCGAGGAACAACGTGACATCATCCAGTCTGCAACAAACCAAACCACTACCAGCTGTGGCTTTAAAAACAGGCTCAGGAGGTATCAGACAGAAAAACCCTGAAGTCAACACAGTACAAACATCATCTATTAAATAAAACCACTGAAATATATCAAAGTAATGTTACAGCCAGTGAGAAGAAGGAAACATTAGATATTTTCCCAAAACATTAAATGATGAAGGAAGTGATGAGAACATGAATATATCTGAGTTTTTCTTATTTTTCACTGGATTGGGCTGAAATGTGTCATCTGATCAAACAAATAACGAAGAATCTTTCATTTCCAAACACTAATACCTCCACTAGTTTTCACTGTGTTGTGTGTAATGTGAATAAGTGTGTACTGAACTACAGAGTTAATTAGTCCACAGAGAACGACATGACATCATCTCGTCTGCAACTAACTGAACCATTACGAGCTGTAACTCGACCAAAAACAGGCTCAATCACACAAAGACAGAAAAACGACCTATTTTAAATATAAAACATCTTTTAATTTTTCATATATATGCAATGAATATTAACACTGTCATGTAAAAAGTTTCAGGTAAATTAAAATAATCCTTCTTGCGAGAATCTCCTGTCAAATTCAGTTAATAAGTTAAGTGTGTTTTCAGCTCTGAAGCGTCGCTGAACAGGACGTGCGTCACAGTTTCTTCTGCTGAACCAAATAACTGAACTACATTAACACTCAGAATCAACATCTGCCTCAACAAAGTGAAAACTACTGGAGATGTTAACGTGATCTGACCTCGGAGTGAGAACTGTGTCATTTCTTTCCAAAACCAAACCTAAATTATTTGCAGGATTTCTAAACTGCAGGCTGAACACAAGCTCTGGTTTCTATTCCAGCTGCTCTCGTGTGTGAACAGTTACGATCTCTCTGCAGAGATTTAAATATTCAGATGTGAGAAACTTTAAGAAAAAGACGAGAGAGGTGGTGAAAGTTCACCGACTGCTGCTGGACATGTTCTGGAAAAATTGACATTTACCTGCCATCTGGGATTTGAGGGCTTCGACCTGCGATGTGAGAGTCGAGACCTCTTTTTCTCTTTTCAACAACTTCTCCATCGTTTCTGAAGAGAAGCAGAACAACAGGAAGTGTCCAAGAAACAACAACGCTGCAGGTTTAAAGTCACATTTCATCTGATTATGTGGAGACGATTCAGAAGAAACCATCCGAAGAGTTCTGCTTCCATAACAGGTCGCCTTTATGCTAATTAGCAAATGTTTAATTTATATATTTAGACATCAAATATCAGAAAACCTGCAAGACAAAATGTTGTTTTAATGTGAGGAATCGACTGGGAAACTTTCATGATGATATCAGAATCTTCATCCCATTATCTCCATCAGCATTTACAGAAAACAAACTTTCATTTTGATTTCTATCTTTATTCTGCAGGTTTTTACCGGGAGCTTTGTTCATGTATCACTCACAGCCTGAACATTTTAATCATACAAACATGGGGAACATTGATTTGTTACGGCTGCTGACAGTACTTTAAGTTCCTGTAGCTTTCTGTCAGTTAGCAGGAGATTGTAAAATCTTATTAATTATGAAACAGAGATAAAGAATGTTTTTTTCCTCTTCTTCAAAATACGAGATTAATAAAACCTGCTCTCAGTGAGTAGATTTACCCTCCCTGACACAGTCTAGCCTCTTCAGTTGAAATAATTTAGTAAAACTTTGATATTTTGAGAAATTTAGCATCCTCTGAAGCTCAACAGTTAACACGCTTCCTGTCTTTATGCTAAGCTAAGCTAACCTGTTTAACAGACAGACAGTATTTCTCTAAATGTTGAACTGTTGTTGTTGCTACTCGGTCAAGAAATATTCAGACACATAAATCATTTGTACAAATTAAACGGATCCAACACGAGAACTTTAGAGGATGACAGCGTTTTATAAAATATAAAAAGGAAACTTTTGTCTGAAGGGTAAAAAAACACCCACTGCTCCACCAAGAAACATTCAACCTGTTTAAGAGCAAATTGTTATTTTTAGTCTTTTGTTTTGGACAAATTGAACAAAGAAGATATAAAAAGTAAATTACTGAGCTTCAGGGGATTTCTTTAAATATCAAACTCTTCTATTGTCGAACTAAAATTTAAAATAAATCAAATTTCTACTAAAACTGTCACCTTAAATTTAACAGTGATCAGAGTGGAATTAATCTTTTCTTCAAACTCTCCTCAATACAAGTATTTCACAAGATGTGGAACTGAAGAGAACTTCTCCTTTCAAAGGTTTGTGGTCGACATGCTGAAGAAGACAGAACAGTGAACTTACTGAATAACATAAAATCAATACAATCAGTTTAACTTTGGGGGTGAACACATGGAGCAGAACATCATGAACAATCATAAACACGTAATAAAGCAGAATAATATTAACAGATGTTGGTACCTTCGATGTTCTGCTTCAGCTTCATCTTCTCCTCTGAAATCTCGTTATCTTCTATCACCTGAAGCAGAATCAGTGTTAGCACAGCTGAACCTGAGCAGCTTGTTAATTACTGAGAGGATTTCTTATCTCTCCTCTTCAGACACTCACGTTTGCATCATGGGACGTGTAGCGGTCGGCCTGGATGGCCTGCAGCTGGTTCGCCGTCACCCTTAGCTTCTCCTCCAGTTTCTGGATCTCCTCCTGGCTCTCGGCCTGGGCCTTCTGCAGCGCCTGGTAGTCCGTCATCTTCTTCTCCGACAGCTCCAGCCTCTCTCTCAGCTCCCCCGTGCCTTTCTCCTGCTCCACCTGCAGCTTGTCCATCTCCACCAGCCTCTGCTCTGCCTTCTGGAGCTTCTCCGTCGCCTCCTCCAGGGCCTGCCTGCTGCTCTTGGCCTCCACCTTGGTCCTCCATGTCTGGTTCCCGTCGGTCATCTGCTCCTTCACCTCCTGAAGACGAGAGCACAGGTCTTCACGCTCCTTGGTCAGAATGGCCGCTTCGATCTTGTGTTTGGCCTTCAGGTTCTCCATCTCCAGCTGGTGCTCCATCTTCAGCCCCTCCAGAGTGGCTCTCAGCTCCTGGGGGTCCTGCTCCTGTCCTGCTGCAGTCGGATGATCACTGCTCAGTGAGGCCTTCAGCTCCTCCAGGGACTGCTGGTGGTCACTCACTAAAGTGTCAAATTTATCCTGCAGAGAGAAGAGGGACGAGTTATCAGGCTGTACGGGCCAAAACATGAAACTCACAACATGAAACTTCTGCGAGATGTTTCCAGATGTTGTGTGTGGAGGGCAGGGCACGGTCGGTGCACATCCAGAACTTCTGGAGGAATAAACCCCCAGAGTCACATCAGATTCTGCTCTGACCCGGAGCCGTTCACAGCCGGGAGGAGAGCTCAGAGATGACTTTATTTTCTGGTGATCCATTTTCTAAAAGTATTTCCTCTCGTGTGTTTATGACTGTCGATCTGGAGGGAAAAACGTTTGCCTGCGTTTCCTGATCTGTGAAAACACACAAACTCTCTTTTTACTTGATTTCAGACATAAAAAGTTTTTTCACATGTTGTCACAAATGGAAAAACAATTAAGGAGCTTAAATGGTTATTCTGGCTTTTTCCTCATAAACACAGGAGAGAAGATCATTTGGATCAGACGTAGAAAATGGGTCACCAGAAAAAGATAACTCTGATTTTCCCCTCGGGGCGTCCGGACGTCGCAGAGAGGAGAGAGAACCAGATGACTTAAAGTTTCCTTCTCGTTATGTTTCGTCTCGTTCTCTGACTTCCTCCCTCTCTGACTCTCTGCTGAAGTTACAGCGACAGACGATCAGATGAAACTCACCGTCACCTCGAGGACACCTGTGGATTTCTCTGCTTTGAACATTGTTGGAAACATTTGGGATAATGTGAGAACACAACTCAACAACATGGAGAACAAAGGTTGGGTTGTTTTCAGATTTTGATGCAGAGTTGTTACATATTTAATCTTTAATTCACCCTGACTGAAATGTTTGGGTTAGATTCAATATTCTTATTGATGTCGTTGTTTTCTTGGTTTTCTCTGTTTTTGCTCTTCCTCTCTGCTCTTAGCGACCTGATAATATTTCAGAATGCAAACTATGAATTAATCCAGCGTGTGCTGTCATCAGAGCTTCACAGAGCTCTGCTGCAGTGACCCTGCTGCTCCTGCTGAAGCTCTTTGAACTGTCTACATCTGAATACCTTCCAGCTGTCCATCATCTCCATGTTTTCCTTCGTGGCCTGTTGGAGTTTCTGCTTCATCTCACTGATCTCCTGGTTCTTATTATCCAGCAACGCCTTCAGCGCCTCCACCTCCTGCTGGTTTTCTTTGAGCTCGCTGCTCTCCTTCAAGAGGGTCTCCGGCTTGGTGTCGGACCCCGCCACGGCCTCGCTGTCGTTGGCCTGCTGCGAGCTCGCGTCAGATCCTCTCAGCTGAGCCTGGAGCTTCTCGATCTCAGCTCTCCGGAGGCTGAGCTCCGTCTCCAGCTGCATGATGCGACTCTGCTCCTCAACCGTGGTTTGCTGATGAGAAAAAACAACATCGGTGGTCACTGCTGCTGAAGGGTTATCTGACAGCAGAAACATGTCAGCCTTTCAGGAGAATGACCTTATTACCGTAACAGGTGGGAGCCTCTGAAACAGAATGACGTCATTCAAAAGAAAAGGCGACTTTAAAGAGCAGAAATCAGGAAAAAGGAAATCAGAGGAAACCCAGAGAGTCCTTGAAAGGATCGGAGACGGTCAGACGCATTCCAGCAAATAATCAGTCCACATAAAAACACCATGATGGTGGACAGTGACACACTGAGTGAGAGTTCGGCTCCGACACACATGAAACTCTTTATCTTTCTGTTTTAGTACGAATGATATAAACTGGATGTTAACTGGTGACCTTCAGCTGTGCAGGTAGGTGGTGAGAGAAACAGATCTGTTTCTGTTGTGACGGACACAAAGGACTCACGTCCTGCAGACAGCACTGCAGCTGACAGATGTTTAATTCACACACGGACTGAAAGGATTTCTGTAACCGAGGCTTCACCCACAGGAGCAGTTTGTTCACCATCTTCTGTTCACATACAGTGAAGATCTAAAACTGTGTTAGATATCAAAGACAGAAACACGTGGAAATAAAATATTAACCTGCCAGGAAACTGTCTGACTTTAAAGCTGCATCACAGATAGATGTTTTCTGGGGGAGGAGAACAAACTGAAAAGTTAGTTTGGATGATGTTTGAGCAAGAAACAATTACTGACACTTCCAGCAGAGAAAAGAAACCTGTTGGTGTTTCTGGACATGTAAGTCCGTCATTAACTCTCCTGCCAGCTCTGTTTGTTGTCTCCACCATCTTCTGGAGGAAATATGTTTCTCTTCAGCTGCTGGACACTCCACATTCTCCTCTAGCTCCTTTCTAACGTTGTCTTTCTGCTGAACACTGAGTTTATCAGAGCTCTTTCACTGTGAAACAGCTGCCTGGCTCTGCTTGAACGAGACTCATCAGGAGATTTCAAACAACGTCCTAAAAACATACATACATGTGATACAAATGTGTCTGTTGCTGCTTTTACGTCTCCTGGATTAATCTTTTAAACTAAAGTTGTGTCCTGATCTCACAGCCGGCTCTTTTAAAAACACCTGTTAATGGTTTAAAAGTCTTATAATTAAAATAATAACGATATTACAAATCCATTGATCGAGTTTAACTCCCCTCTTCTGTTCTGTCACTTTTAAAGCTTCACTAAGATTTGTTGTTGCTTTAATAAGTTTATACTCCATTTATTTTCCATTGACTACAGATGTATTAACAGTTAACTTGATCTAAAGTGAGAACAATGTCTTTTTAATGTTAATAAATCCTTATTATAAACTTACTAAAGGTTTTTGGGGCTTTTGTCTTTGTTGGATTATTATTATTAAAGCTGATGATAGAAAAGACGCCCGGTCGGGAATCGAAACCCAGACTGCTGCAAAAACACAATAAACATGTTTATTAACACATAATAATGTTAATAAGCATCTTATAACGACTCACAAGTGTCTCTTTACCTTTAACTCACGCTTATTACAAGCATCTTAATATACAGTGACCATCAGCCTTTCCTTCTGAATCTCTTTTCAGATCTAAAACAGGAACGATGTCGTATCAAAGGTTAATAAATCCGTTATTACGCTCTTTATTATCAGCAGCTTATTGAGTTACCTGAGTTGTTGCTGAACTCAAATATTCCTTTTCTAGCCGTTCTGCTTTTTATTTTTGAGGAGTTGCATCAAAGCGCCGGCAGCCCGAGGGGCTTCACATTTCACAGACGATAAAAAAAAGTCCAAACAAACCATTAGACTCAGAGTACGATACCGCTGTCGTCTTATTAAAGCTGACAGTCGCCTCTTAAACGTTACAGTCGTTGTATCGTTTCCATCCGAAGTAATAAAAAGTGAAGGAGCCAAAGAATCAATGTGTCACCGCCCTGATGTTTGTTCAGCTCGCTGTGTGCAGAGACGTGAAGACGAGAGAGCACAGCCATTCTGATCATCTAGAAGCAGCCAAGCAAATATCATAAAGCCCACAGCAAACCTCCACACACACACACACACACACACACACACACACAGTCATATCCAATTAAACGAAGAGGAGATTAAGAAAGAGGATCCGCTGCACAGTGCACAGATGTTAATATCAACCATGTGGGAAACAATCTGAGAGGTTGAGCTGATTCATGTCAGAGATGTTTCCTGAGCAGGTCACAGCACCACACACAGGAGTGAAGGAGTAAAGAGAGTTAAAGTCCTTGACGACACTGACGTCGACTTGAAGTCAAGAACTGAGAGAGCTCGGCAGCGGATCAAAGCCAAAACAAGATCAGATCTGTTTTTTTCACCTTGGTTCTCTTACCCAACCTCAAGGATACTGCATCGTGAGTGCATCGCCCCTGTTGGGAGAAGCATATAGGAATCCACTGTTTCAAAGTCTTTTGTTATCTTTTGATGCCTGAAAATTGAAAGCACAAGCCTGATGGGTTTGATTTGTGATACTGTGGTCTATTATTGAAGGGACTTTTCTCTGTGAAGTGCAGCGCTGCACGTCAGAGCGGTGCAGAGGACGTCCTCCGCTGCTCTCGGCCGCTGCTGGCGGTCCCGTTAACAACGAAGTCATTTCTCATGTGTCACTAATGACATTACTGCAAAGTAAACTACAGTGGAGACATTCATCCAGAGAGTCTCACGGTGCAGCTGATCCGAGAGTCGACCTTTAGACCTTTAAATAAAAAGATTCATCACAGTTTCACAGTTTCTGCAGCAGAAGGAGCTGGAGGAGCTGACGTTACGTGTCCTGTCAGAGATGAACGTCTCAGGATGTGATGGTGACGGAGTGAGGATCAGTGGTGTGTTGGACATCAGAGGCTGCTAGTAACAACACGTCTGACTGTTTAATTATTGTGTTACAATTTGAACTGGGAAATCACAGATTCTGGATTTTTGTCTGAAAAAAATTATGGAAATGTATAAAAACTGATTTTATGGGGTCTTATTAACGTGTCCACAGCGCTGAGGAGAAAAATATTTGGATGGACGTCGATGTCGGTGGATTTCTGCCTGCGGACCAATGAAATCCTCTGATGTCCAGGTCAGAACGAGAGAATTGTACGTCAGTGATGGTGGACCACCGATCATATGCGTCTCCTTTGTGTAAAGAAAGTTTCCCTGCAGTGTTGAAACGTTCTGCTGGATCATGAAAAGACACCAGCAGTCATAAAAACGTCTGGACTGAGACTTCAGTCTCCCACAGAGACACTACAGAAACTACAGAGCCTACAATCACAAACGTTTCTTTGCTTGTTCCACTTGAAGACACAGACGTTTAAAAATGAACAAATTACATTTAGCTTCCATTCAGGTTGTTTCCTGAGGACACGCAGCAGATAACACAGCTCATCTAATGGACTCCTGCACAGCTTAAACTGAGGGACAGTCACAGCGTCACTGCAGTGGAGCAGATATCTGAGGGTTTAAATCCTCACGTCCTGCTCGACGTTTGTCCCAAAATCTCTCCTTTTCATGAAACTCTGTATTTCTGAGGGAACAGCTGCTGTCTATCAGCTGCTGAGAGGTTCGAGTCCAGATCATCGTCCCTGCTGAAGACGTCACTGAGCTCCTCGTCTGAACTCATTAATCCTGTTGAAGACGTCTGTATGTGGTCGACAGGAACCTCATCAGGTATAAATCTTCCTTCTCAGGTTGCTCGATATTAAAAGTTACACCTACATGAGTGTGTGGAAGCACGTTCATGACATCACTGATACAGCTAGTGACGGTGATAAATACCTCCAGGTCTCCTTTAGTGATGCACTCCTCCTCCACTCTGAACTGGAGGTCCTCCACCTTCCTGATGTCACAGAGGATCAAAGCATCAGAGTTAACATGTGAGTCATCAGGTCTTTATCTGCTCTGTATGCAAACATTAATGTATCCTGCATGAACACAGTTCACACCAGCAGCTCTGTAGCGTGACAGAACGACAACGTACCTTTTCTCTTCTTCAAGCTGATTGGCCAGCTCCAGTTTATCCTTCTGTGTGCTGGCCAACATGGCTTTGACCTGCTGCAGGGTTCCTTCATTCTCCGTTATGTACTGTGGAGAGGAGGCAGAAACATCTCTAACAACACTGTTCCTCGCACACATCGTTATCTTCTCTTCCCTGACAGTTTCATCTGGTCGTTACCTGGACGTGCTGCGACTTGACGACGTTCAGCTCCTTCTCCACCTCGCTGATGTGGCTCGTGGCCTTGGCCATCTCGGCTCGCTCCAGGTCTCTCTCAGCCAGCAGCTGCTCGATGTGCTGCTGCTTCTCCTTCAGGGCCTCCTGCAGCGCTGTGGTGCCGGAGATCTTACGGGCGTAACGTGACGACGTCTCCGTCAGCTGAGGAAGGAAAAGGACAAAAAACATGAGGAGAGGGTGAGAGTTAGAGTTAGTGGCAGAGAGGATGAAGAGAAAGTGATAAAGACTGGTCACAAGTTAATCATCACACGTTCCTCTCTGATCCAAACATCTTCTCTGACAGCAACCTTTCATTTATTAACATTCACAGCAAACAGCTGTTCTGTGATCTTTGCTTTCTTGTGATCTCTAAGAAATATTTCACGATTACAGTTTCGTGATCAAAAACGTGTACAAACTATTTTCTGATCCTGACAGAATGATTTCTTTCATGTTGTCACAGATTGATTATTTCATGGTCATTATATCTGAGAACTCAAACACTGAAATCAATAAATAGTATAAATAAATAAATAGTATCTCCTCATCTTTGAAATCAAACACTGAAGCAAACAGTTTAAGATTATTTAGACATTAAAATTGTTGTTAAAGTTATTTTCTAAAATGCTGGAAACATGTATAAATACTTCAGTCTTTAAAAACCTCTTGGTTTCCTGGAAGATGCAATATCTTCTTTGACCACTAGAGTGTGCTGCTCGACAGGTTTCTGACCTGAAACTTCAGATTCATTCAGTGGATTTATTTTTAACAGTAAAATAAAGAGAATATACTGTAAATAAACACAACATTTTACATTGAGATGCAACAATTAGTGTTCAAAAGAAGATTAATTACCAACTTTTGATAATTTATTAATTGTTTCAGTCATTTTTCAAATATTTTCTGGTTCCAGCTTGTTAAATGTGAAGATTCGCTGCTTTTCTTCTTCATCTCTGACAGTTAATGAAGAGTCTTTGAGTTTTGAACTGTTGGTTGGACTGAAGAAGCGGTCTGACGTCACTTTTGATATTTCAGAGACTAAATGATAAATGGATTAATCACTCAAATGGTCAACAGTTTGATGGATAATGAAAGTAATCGTTAGTTGTAGCCGTACGCTGATCTCATGTCATGAAGAACTGATGATCAGTGGCTCCTCTTCCTGCTGAGCAGCTCATCGTTTGCATTTCGCTGCTCTGATTCGCTGACTCTGCAGTTTTGTGCCGACCTGCAGCTGAACGAGGACTCGAGCAGCTCGTTCCAGCTCGCTGCAGCTTTAAGACTGAAACATCTTCAGGACGGCTGGCAGCAGATTCAGTTTATCTCACATTGATTTTAGCTGCTGGTCTGGAGCCAGATCTCTGATGGAGGACGCTCCCCTTTACTTTCCTTAATTGTTGGCAGCAGAGTGCGAGCAGCAGGTCTGAATCATCAGGCCGAGCTCTTAATACTCTGATTACTCTGACTACTCTGACTTACTCAGTACTCTGACTGTCATTACAGAGGTGGAGGAAGGACTCAGCAGTATTATCACAGTGTATAAATACTCTGGTTGTGTATTTAAATGTTTACTTATGTAAAAGAACAAAAGTATTTAGATTAAAACAGACTTAACGTACCTGTTGAATGTTTCTATGATTGAATCATTACTGTGTTCATCACTTTAACGTTGAAGCTGATAAAGTTGATTTATTTGTTGGGGAGCTTGTGAATTTCTCCTCTGGGATCAACTCAGTTTAATGTTAATGTAGAATATAAATACATCCTAAACGATCCATTGATCTTATTTTGTATCATCAAACTTAATCTGAAAGTAAGTCAAGATGTCGAATAAATGCAGAGCAGGAAAAAGCTCCATATTTGAGCAGAAGTAAAAGTATAAAGCAGCAGAAAATGAAAATACTCGAGTACAAGTACCTTAAGATCGTACTAAAACACATACTTAGTTACTTTCTACCACTGGATGATTTCAGAGACTTCAGCTCATGTTTTCGTTCAAACGGGTGGTTTAGATTTATCACAGCGTGCAAACGTCAGTGAGTTTCTGTTTTATGGTTTTGAAAATGAAGGCAATAAAAAATCTTAATCAAAATATCTCACATTTAAACATTTAACAGGAACACTGCCGTGGATTTAATTACAACATACAGATTCAATAAGTAAAAATAATAAAAAGAAGAGTTGAATTTGAAAGTGTTTTTTTCTTTACTCGATGAATAAGGAAAATTATAATAACCTGAGAGGCGTCTTATAATAACGTTAGATGTGTTCTGATTCTCGACCCGTTTGTGTCACTGAACAGAACGTGTCACATGACATCAGCACCTGTGAGTCACCTGGTGACTCAGAAATAAAGTCTACTTACTCATTTTAAAGGAAGAAGTTTGGGAAATATTCTTCTTCAAGAGTTAGATGAGAAGATTAACATCGATCTTTTCTTCTAACTCTCGTGAGAAATCGAGCACATTTATCTCCCAAACAGTTGAACTATTCCTTTAAACATCGTCTTACCAGTCCAGCTCGGCTCGGTCGTCCGCTCACGGAGGAGGCCACCGAGCTGACTGAACTGATGGAGGAGCTGCTGGGGCTGTGGGCCAGAGAGGACACGCCCATCGCCACCCGCTTGCTCTTCTTGGCCTTGGCCGGGCTGGTGGAGGGGAAGCCGATCCGGATCACCTTGTGGATCGGAGCGAACAGACCGAACTTGGGAAGACACTGGAAGTATCTGCAGGGAGAGAAGGGAGATGTCGGGGATTACGTTCAGCACAGAACAGCTTTATGATGATGAGGCCGACACGATCAGAGTCTCAGAGTCTCTTTGTGTTTGTTTGAGGATTCAAGAAGCTTTATTGGCTACTCGGGAACTTTACTGAGCAATGAAAGGAGAAAGATGCTGATAGTCTGAAGACATTAGGGAAGATTATCTCTGTTTCCCCACCAGGTGTGAATTTGCCCCACAGCTGTCGCTGCATCGCTTAATTAAATGGCCGATCATTAAAATCAGAAAACTGCAAAACAGAGTCCAGCCCAGAGTCCCGACAGAGCGGGAACGCAGTGGGGCAGGGACAATAACGACACGAGGAAACTAATAACGACAACAAGAAGTAAAGTTGAGTCTGAGAAGAAAAACTCAAACTCATTTTCTGATATTTATGTTTAAATGTGTAAAAGAGACTCTTTAATTAAATATGTATTAATATACATAAATACCCAGAACAGAAATCTGATTCAGCTTCTGAAGTGATTTACTGCTCGTCTTCGTCACGTGTGACAGTAAACAGAGAATCTTTGTGCTCTGGACTGTTGAACAGACAAAACAAGTCATGTGAAGGTTTTACTTTCAGGCCCTCGGGAGGAGAAATATCATTATTATTATTATGAAAAACGTTTTATTGATAAACCGATGAGGAGATTAATACTGACGGTCCTGTAGAAATATGAGTGTGATCTCTTCTGTATGTTGTTTTGTTTTCTCTCTGAGCTTTAACAGTTCTGGTTGGTTTCAACAGAACGTGTGAAGTTTCTTCTGTTTGATTTTGTTTCATAGTTTTTTCTTTGTCTGTTGTTGAAACTGTAAACACAGTAAAGAGCCGATCACTGAGCTCCGAGCCTCTCCTCTCTGCACACTCTACTTTCTCTGTCTCGTCGGGTCCTTTTAATATAAACTGGTGCAAATAAACTATAATTCCTGAACTGTTTGGGAATTATCAGGTCACAAGGGGACAACCAGACCAAATCTGTGGTGTAAACAGATAAATGCAGGCTTCTGGATTTTTTTTCTCTTTTGGCTTTAAGTTGAGCTGAAACGCCAGAATGTCTGCACCGTATTTCAAACTGTTTCCTACGACACAGAGAGAAGAATGTGAGCTGTGCCGAGCGGAAACTCTGCATTCCTGGTGAGGTGAGAATATGTCAATGATATGATAAAATGATAAATGTGAATTAAATCTGAAGCAGTCGACGGTGCAGAGCAGCTCGGAGCAGCTCGGAGCAGCTCGGAGCAGCTCGGAGCAGCTCGGAGCTCCAGGCTCACTTTCATTTCATGGACAACAGAAACGCAGCTGAACAGACGGATCCTCGGCCTCCCCTCAGCTTCCTTTTAGGGACAAAACCAAAGGAATTTGGGGAACTTGAAGTATTTACATCTGTGTGTGTGTGTGTGTGTGTGTGTGTGTGTTTACCTTGTACCAGCCACTGCTCCATCGTTCTTCCCCAGAGGCTCGTCCAGCTCGACCCCACACCACTCACCCTTAGCGAAGTCTGTCTCCCCCATGTAGCGAATGACTCCCATCTTAGAGCCTCCGACCTTCAACACACACGAGGAAGACGAGTTAATGCGTCTCACAGCTGGTTTTATTTACATCATCAGCTGTTCTTATAGAGCTGAACACACCACCATCACATTACATGCTATAGTTTATGTTTATCAGAAGATCAGCACCACTCGTCTGTGCTGTAACACATGGAGCTACAGCCAGCAGCCAGTTAGCTTAGCTTAGCACAAGCACTGGAAACAAGGGGAAACTGCTAGCCTGGCTCTGTCCAACAGAATCATAATCTGAGCAGCTGCCAGAAAACCAGTGAAGACTCCAGGAGACAGCCTGAAAACATCATGCAAACGTGTTTATTTCAGCTGCAACTGTGACGTTCAAAGATCATTAAAGAGAAACTTTAACTTCTACCTGCAAGTTATTGTAAACAAACACTGTGATTGGCTCTATAATGAACATCACCAGCAGAAAACTGTTTTAACACTTTGGTGATTAAAAAAGATGTCTGGTGATAATTAGTGACCGTTCATCTCCATCCAATTATTATTCATAACATAATACATATTATAGTCTACTAATGATAATGATTTAATTTACAATTCAAAATCTTTAAATATGTCATTTAAAGATACGTTGAGAGTCCTGTTGAGTCAGCTAGGAGGAGTGGACGAGATTTTTAGTTAGTTTTTATTTAGTAATGTGAAGTAATAACTAATCTAATGTTAACTGTCTGTTCACAAAGTTTATTTAACTCAACAAATAATCATAAACATAGGAGACACACTGAGACGTCCTGGGCTCGCAGGACTGGACACAGAACTACATTTAACATGAAGAGACCTTTTTTCTTTCCAGTTTTCTTGAATATATTAACTAATGATGTTGTGCAGACGCTTCACTGAATGCGACCTCAGTTATGATCCAGTTTACTGCAGCACTGAAAGCAGCTGACATAATGTTTTACAACACAGTTATTTGTAACTCTGCGTGTCATTACCGTGAAAATCAACAAGTATTTCAACAATGTTACTTGAGAAATATGAGCTCTGGTTTAAAGTTAAAATCATCTGTGCGCTCTCAGTCAGGATCACTGGTTTCCTGTTATGAGGACGTCCCTGTTGGATCAGCCAACATATGAAAGTGACTCGTACAGCTGCTGACTGTCCTTCACACATGGCGACCACATGTGGAAGAGACAGAAACTCATCCACAAACATCCCACGGTCACGACTTCCTTCAGTCGACGCACTGCAGAGACGACGTGAATCATCTGAATCAGATTTTACTTCTCTGGTCAGTTGTTAAAATATGTTTCTGACATCGTGCTCCTTCTTCATTCATTATTAAAGAGGTCGTATGAGGCTTCTGGGTTTTTGCCTCTACTTTGTTGTGTTATGAAACATTCTTGTGCACGTTAAAGTTCTGCAAAGAGAAAAAGCCCAAAGTCCCAAAGTTCAAACCAAAGGGAGGAGTTACTGTCCTGCACTGCCTGACACACCTGGTCTGGAGTCCAGTCTAACTTCTTTAACTTATGTATGTTACTATAAAAATATATGTTTATATATTTATTGCAAAATATATTCACTGCAGTCAGTCAGCAGACAAACAGTTCCTACTGCTGTAGCAGCGTTATTTTGGATCACACTACCTTGCCCGGCCTGACCCGCCCTACTCTGCCTCTGATTGGCTACATCCTGCCGGTTGAGTAATGTGCATGTGCAACTCTCACCAAAGATTGAACAGAGGCGAGATGTCTCACTCTGTAGCTAAAACGGAGCGTTCACAGTATAAAGAGGGAAGCTGCAGTAATGCATCATATGAGAAAAATAATGTGTTTATTGTAAATTAAAGTCTGTAAACATGTTCTACTACGACCCCGAATAAAAGTAGGAACCTGGAAATTAGCAGAATATGTCGTCTTTAATCAACCAAACGATGACTTCTGATTATCAGACAGTGATTCTTCAATGTGCAGCACAGTGAAACTGTCCAGTGTCCTCTGAGCAATAGTCCAAAACCACAACAATATAAAATGTATGATAAGAATAAGTGAACATGCAGAATATACAGAAGGTGGGTGAGTGCAGATGCTTCAGCACCACATCTGTTTTGAATTTAATAACACTAAATCTTCATTTAAGAACAAAACTAAGGTTTCTTATATAAATACTGACTCCTGGATTTAGCGTCTGATGGAAGTGAACACAAGGACACATAAGAAGGGTGTGGTGTCGTGGTGTCGTGGTGTCGTGGTGTCGTGGTGTGAGTCATTACTCTGCTTCCTGCTGCTGAAGTCATCTCCCTCTGACTCGTCTGAACCACTGAGGCCAAAGAAGAAGCAACGCTGTGGCGTCGGAGGACATTACAGTGAGACGGGCTGCTGTCCTGCTGCCTGTGAGATGTCTCAGTGACTCAGTGTCAGAGTGCCAGCAGAGCTGCGACAGCCAGTCAGCACAAACGCCATCTTGGCTCCTGTTAGTGTCAATCTCATCTAAAAGCTCTGAAGGTGGTCGAGACAGAACGGTTGAGTATAAACTGATACGACTGAAACATCATCCACAGGGAAGTCCTGGTGACCGCGACCACAGATGTTGGTTTGTCTCCTGACGTCTCCTCTAGCGCCACCATGTGGTTCATATCTGTTGCTTTGAGTGAAATGTTTAAACAACTATTGGATGGACTGACATGAAATTCAGTTCTCACAATCACATCCCACTCATTAAATAAACATTTAAATTTAAATAAAATCAATAAAACAGAATCACAGCAGCTGCAAACATCATAATAATGAACCAGTGTCGAGCTGCAGAGACGTCCTGATCTAATGTTTCTCTCCACATCAGGATTTTAATAGTTTCATCAGTGAAAGAGAAAACTGTTGTTAAAATGACTAATCATGAATCATATTGTAACATCTGTCACAATAATCTCCATATGATGATTTTTCTGACCACATCGTGCAGCTCTGATGATGTCTTAACTTTTCCTCTTGCACCATTATCAGGTCAAATCTTTAACGTGTCCAATCATTTGGTTTATGGCTGAATATCTGCAAAACTAATGACATCATCGGCCACAGCTGTAGCTTCTGTTTAATGCTAATGAGTAAATGTTACAGGTTTGATTGTGGAAGATTCATCAGCGACGCAGTGACAAAATGTAATTAAGAGTTTTCAGCCTGAACAGAATTAAAGACTACTTAACAAAAAAATGTTTTATAGTTTCAAGAAAAGTCTTTGAATCCAAAGAGCACCTGTTTTTTTTATACTTGAGTTTGTGATGCAGCTATTTTCTGCCACGTGACAATAAAGTTAAAGTTAAGTTAGCGAATGTTTCTTTTATATGTCGGGAGGTGCATCTGGACACATTTTGGATTTTATGAACTCGTTGGGAAACACAACATGGACTGTGTGAAATCTGCCTCACAAAAATGAGGCCACTTTGGTTGTACAAGAAATTCGAGGAAGCACATTAACTTCTTCTCCCCGAGCCAACGATGAAGAGTACAGCCAGCCCAGCTAATCAGCCACGACTTGAGGAGGTGCTGTCAGCTTTGTCGTCCGGCTCTGAGAGGTGTGAAATTAATCATGTTGATGAAGTCGGCTGTCTGAGAGCGGCTCTGTGAAAACCTGATTACTGTAGATTATGTTTAATGCACTGCAGACGGATTTATGATTTGTTTTTGTAATGTTGAAAATATCTTTTCCTGTTTAATGAAATAACTCAGACTTCATGTTCAACCAACTGTTGCTGCTACAACCTGCTGTGCTTCTTTTAAGGGACACTTTAAGTGACTATCAGCCGTCTGAGTGGATTTCAAACTGTCTGAATAAACAGCAGCCGCATCACATGCAGCCCTGCAAGAAAACACTCGTTAACCTTCATCAGCCTCTCCAGCAGCAGAGACGGCCTCGGGTCAAACGCTGAGCAGGTTTGCGCTCACATCAAAGGCAGAGGAGACAGTGAGCATGTGTTCAGCTGTGAACTCGTCTCTGTGGTTCATCTTTTAAATATTCACATTAACTTCCTCTGGAGGCGATCTCGACACAAACCTCTGCCTCCAGCTCAGCGACTACTGTGTGAAAACACTGTCCTCTCTGCTACTATCACATCATTTAATACCTAGCAGAGAAAAAATAGACCTCGCTGTGCGTAATCTGAGTTTCACACTTTGTGCTCATTTCACCAGATTTCTGAGGCGGCGTTGTGTTTCCAGCAGCGGAGGAGGAGCGTGAGACGGATAGATTACACAGGAGAGGCCGAGGAAATAGATGGATTCACTGATCAATGTGTCAGCAGTGGTGTCTCCTCTCTTAAGTGCTGAAAGTAATCCAGAGTGATTTACAATATTGACCAGGAGGAAGGCTTCTCCAGCCGCCTGCTTCCAGCGGAGCAGGGATCTGATGTAACTCTCCCCTGTGCCCATCAGTTAATGGAAAGCAACGTGACCCGGCCGATAATTGTATGCTGTGAACGTTGTGTACACTAATCGAGCCCGATGAGAAAATCAGCTAAAAGGAGAAATAAAAGATCTTTCTGTCGAGTTTACTGCTTGTTTTGTTGTGCAAAGATAGACTGCAGGATAAAGACGTAACAGAGGAAGGATGAAGGATGAACTCTGGTAATAAACACAAAGAGGAAAAGCAGAACTTTCCTGTGGGATCAAGCTCGTCTCACATTACACTGCAGAGTCCATCTTTACTGAGGCCTTCATAAAACTGTAATTAGCGTCCCCTGGGACTTTAACAGATCAGCTGCTGTGGACGATGTCTTCCTCAAACATTTACAGAGAATCCTCTTAAACTTTCTAAAATGTAATTGTCAGATTTACACAGATAATGAAATCATGTATATTCACTCTTGTTACACTGGAACGTGTGTGGACTGTTTTCAGAGCTGATGTGATATTCAGCATTTTCTGATCATCGGGATCAGTAAAATGTGCCCTTTGGCTCTGATGCAGCCTCATCTCATCAGTGTCACGCCCACAACACTATCTGATAACTCGTCACAATCAAAAGCCTCTGAATACTCTGAATCTGCAAAGTAACTAGTAACTAAAGTTGTCAAGTGACTGTAGTGGAGAGGAAGTATGAAGTAGCAGAAAATGGAAATACTCAAGTAAAGTATGTGAAAACAGTACTTGAGGTTTATTTAATTACTGGTCGTTTGATTTTGACACAAAGAGTTTCATTTTTACTGTAAATGAATATCGTCCCCCCCACACACACACACACAGACTACAGTAATCTAGATTAAGTTACTGAGCCTCCACCAGCTGTCAGTTAAATGCCAACAGGGTGATTAAAACCCAAAAGTAGAAGCCAGCTCAGTCGTTTCCTCTACAGGTAGATTCATTTCACTAAATATTGACACTTTATGACTCATTTCTGTAGAAAAGTGCAGCACGCACCTCGTCTAAAAATACAAAACTAGAAGGCTGGCCTGTTCGTACGCTGGCAGAGCAGATCTGTCTCACTGCTCTCACACCGGGTGTATCCAGGTTCATTGATTACAGAGGGAGAGTAGTGATGCAGCTGCCATGGCAACAACAGCACTGAAGGTGCTGCAGCGCAGAGCAGCGCTGAACAGTGTGGACCGGCCTCCTGGTGGCTGTGGAGGTTCTGACGGTGTTTACAATACGCAGATAAAAAGTTCCTCATGTTCACTTGTATACATTTGTTTGAAATTGTCATAAAATCTATCAGATTACATTTTTACATCGAAATATTAATCACAGCTGATGAAATGAGGAAGTTAAATGACGTGTTTGTCTGACCTAGTTTATCTGTGTTGTGTTGAATCCACACCAGACTGATCATCTGACTGAGGAACAGACACAACATGTATCTTATAGTGATGGTGGATGATGGAGAGTCGCTGTGATTAAAGCTGCTGGAGAAGACGACCATCTTTCATCCTTCAGGTAATATTAAGTCAATTCTTTGACATTCCTTTGATCTGTTTGAGATATTTTAAGATATTTTAAGCTTTCCAGACTTTTCTTGTCTGGATTTATATTTTCTGTGGACTCCTTCACTGGAGGGAACCCCACCAGAACTACTCACCAGAACTCGATCTCCAACTCTTAGATCCTTGTCCCCTCCTTTCTTAACCGACCCGCTGTCAGACATGTTGGACCCCGACTCGTTTCCTGTTTTCACTGCGCTGTTGAGCAGGCCCTCTCTGAGCGTCACCACCACCCTCTGGCCAGAGGGGGCGCCGCTGCCGCCCTGCTGGGTCTGATTGTGAGCAGAGACCGAGTCAGTGGAGAGGCTGTCGCTTCCCTCTCCCACCGGCTGTCGGGTGAGCTTCGAGGGTCTCGTGAAGATGCCCTGCAGGGGCTGGCACTCAAAGTAGCGCACTCCGCCCACCGACCCATCGTTTTTTCCAACTAGGTCGTTCAGAATCACGCCTGCCCACTGTCCCGGGGCGAACTGGGTCTCCCCCAGGTAGGCGATAACTCCTGGTTTGACGCCGTTGACCCAGACGTGTTCACCGACTGTGTAGTCCCCCAAAACATCGTCGCCCTCTTCAGAGATTTTAGTTGGAGTGGTGGGCTTCAGTGGGATGTCTGCAGGACAGAAAAACATTATACAGATTATTATTTATCATGTTGCAGAGACAAACTAACACCAGCAAGGAACATGAAGACTGATGCTGTAAAACGTGCGTGATGATCAATACTTGTTATTGTCATGAGACTGTGTCGGCTCCTCACTGGAGGGTCATGTTGGAAACACTGCATACATTGTGAGAACATCCTCATTCACAGTCCAGCAGAATCGCTTCACACCATTCATCCCGTTCACCGCGTCATACTGGTGTAAAAAAAAACTGCCTGTGTGGCAGCACAACAGTGCAGTTTGTGCAAGATTAGGCGTTACTCTAATTCCTCCTGAAAAGTGGGTCAGAGAGACGGTATCTGTGATGTGCCGGTGATTAACCGGGCCATGCAGCGCCGTGATATCGCCTGTTTGACACATAGATGAGCTGGACCCCTGGTTTTTTCCACAGCAGCCTGTAAACTGAGCAGGGCACCATTAGCACGCGGTCTGCTGCACCGCACTGCCAGTAAAAGTCTGTGTTTATCTGTGTGTGTGTGTGTGTGTGAGTGTGTGTGTGTGTGTGTGTGTTGGTGCCAGGGCTGTCTCCCCGACACCCTGACAGAGGGCCCGGGGCTCTGTGGGCCCCTCTGGTTGGACTTTATGCCTCAATTGCTGCCATATGTTGAGATGTGAGACACATTCTGCACAAATACAAACGCTGTGACTTCAAAGACGCTTTAACTTGATGATGGTTGAAGGTTTGGAGGAATGTGCTGCTTCTGGTGGTTTATTCTGGGGACCAGCTGAAACATACTGCAGGCTTTCAGGCGACACTTGAAATACTGAGTCCATTTATGTTTGTGTGATCAGACGAAAGTTTGTTCTTCACGTATAAACTAACACATATCGACCATCATAACGTGGGAGCGCTCACGCCCTTCATTAATCAGCGATGTGTCAGATGAGTGTCGCCCGGGGTCAACTGTCAAACAGCATCAGCGTCAGCCATAACTCACTCTGTGTTTGACCCATATTACTGTTCACTGCAGCTGGAAGCACAGCTGGACCACCAGCTCTGTCCAGAGCAGCAGAGATGGGCACGCACCTGAGAAACGTCAGCATTCAGTTTGATTTAGGTTTTATTATTTTAGGTCTCTTCTGAGCTGCTGTCTGACTGTGACTCACTGTTTCTTATTAATCCAGCGCTGTAGACAAACACTGGACACAGGTAACATGTTGTATCGCCCCGGCACTTTAATTTGACCAGACAACTACAACTACTACATTTCACACACGTCGCCGTAGAAACTATCACGACTTATCAACATATTCTGCCACCTGCAGTTGGTTTCCGTTGGTTGATCTGTTGCTAGCGGCAACCATTACTGTCACAGTTCAATGGCAGTTAAAGCTTCAAAGTCGTTATTGATCACATGAAAACCTCTTAATGTGTCATTTCATCTCCTCCTTCCACCGTATCACACCACAACACCGCTGTTAACCTGATCATCTGCCCCTCAAGAGGTCGCCAGTGTGTGCCCTAGCTAATGTCGCTAACGCTAACTAGCTAACAGTACAGTATGCTGGATGCCACAAACTGTCAACAACCAAGAGACACAGACACCACGTGGCTCCAGCGCTGTTTTCTATTGGCTGACAAACGTTGTTAGAGGCTGAAGCAACAAAACGATCACGTGAGACCCGACAGACATTTTGAAATGACTGATTCACAGTCATCATCATGTTTTTAAGGAGAGGAGGGACTTTAATTCTGCACCTTTCTAAGCTCTGCAGATGGTTTTATTTTTAATCAGTATGACCTATGTTACTACATGAAAATGTCCAAAACCCCTCCCTCACCAGGCTGTGCTTCCTGCTACACTTCAGGTCTTTATGGTCCAAATTTGCAAACAGTTGTTTACTACAAAGTGCCGTCCGAGCGTCCACAGTGTCCACACATGCACACTTCTTCTTCTTTATCTGAGAAATCTGTTTTCAGTTTCACAGTTGCTTCCAGTAAAGACCTTCAGAGATAATCTTCTGTTTTATTGTATTTAAAGCAGTTCAGCTCTGTCCTCACTGAGGGCTGAAGACCTATAATTATTTTTTTGCGAGGAACACATCAGATCAACCAACTCAACATGTGATCCGGGCCAGCAGACCCGTGCAGGGCAGCGTTTAAAACCTGAGCTAACCCATGATTTGGGTTGCTGAGGCAACAGCAGAGCGAGGGTAAAAGGATCCTCGGCAGAAGGAAGACTGGAAACACAGTCCTTACTTTCACTATTGTGCTTGGCCACCTCCCACCACCATCTGAATCCAGCTATTCATCAGCTCGGCACAATGAAACCTCCACAGCTTCCTCCCGCCCCTCCTCCTCCTCCCCCCAATTATCCCCCCATCTCCCCACACACACACACACACACACACACACCCACACACACACACACACACACACACACACACACCTCTTTCTTTGGCCTCTTTAACTGCGTATTTATGATCATTTGTACAAAGGCTCTCATCTTCCTCTAACTTGCTCTTTTTGATGTAAACCCGGTGAGTCGGCGCTGACATTGTGTTGCTGACAGCTGTGCACGGACTCTAACAGATGGACCGGGTTGAGCCTCAATGTTTTGGACTTTTTCATGAATTCGTTGCCTTTAAATGTTCTGTGTTTTAAGGTTATATCATTTTACACATTCAGGGACAAACAACAGAAGTATCAGGACCGACTTTTAAGATCTTTTCTTTGAGGTTTTTGGTGCCGTTTTTATTTCTTTAAAGGACGAGTTCATCATCTGGAGGTCAAACTTTTGTTTTTGTTTGAAGCAGAAGCATTTATTTATTTTTTAATGTGTTTGCATCATGAAGCCAAATCAACCAAATACAAAGTTTCAGGAGATCTGAGGCTCACGTGGACTCACATGGTTTCAGAGTCCAGAAGACGGAGAGCTGAAGCGTTTTACTGCAGGGTCCCTCCACGTTTCACACAATCAAATTCAAGCACTTCTCAAGCACTTTCAAGGCATAAAAAGCATTTTTCCAGCACCTTTCAGCTGTAGTAAATTATACTTATACAGAAGAGTGACAAGTTTAATTCATATATAAAATAAGAAATAACATGTCCCAACTCCAAGCACTTTTCAAACCTTTAGTTACACTAAAATTCAAGCATTTTCAAGGATTTCCAGCCCCTGCACAAACCTTGTAGTGGCTGATGAAGCGAGATCAAAACAAACCTGATTTTAATGTTCATCACTTTACAGGTGAGCTCTGAGCCGTGATTTACCTTCTTTAACATTCACATTACAGCTTTCACAGGTGTTTGACCTGTTTTGAGGGATTATTGTAAAAAATGTTTTTACATATGAAATAACATCTTGTTATTATTTTGCTCCATTACACTGCTATCGGCATTGGCCAGAATACCGGGCTTTACAGAGATCTGCATTAGAGGTGCAGGAGGTGAAGGTGTGTCCCGTGTGGAGACTCAAACAAATGGTTCAAGATTTCTGTCTCCAAAAAGGCAACAACACCGACTGTGACTGAGATATTTCTGCAGAGAAACTTTGTTCGGAGGTCACAGGAGACGTGGCGTCCTGAAGGGCGGCACCGCTCTGTTATTTTCACATCAAAAGCAGCGAGGAGGAAGCTGATGTACCTCCCTCCATCCACTCACTGGCTACAGACTTCTTCTTTAGATTCACTAAACTCTGCCAACTCCGACACAGAGGCCCCTTCTCAAACCTCCACAGCTTAAAGCATCAAACAACCAGAGGGCTGAGATCTGGAGCAGGAGGCCGGGTCAGAGTTAAGACGAGTAATCCCTCCGTCAGCTCACTGAGGCCTCAGTGTTGTCACAACAATCTCTTACCACTGTTTCATAGCTAACTTGGATCAATAAGGGTAATGCCACTGAACATAACGTGAGTCATGGCAGTCTGGCTCCTATAAAGAGGCTCATATGTGATCGAGGTGTTGCATGGAATTTTCAAGGACTTTCCAGGCCCAATATTCAAGGACCCAAAATGGCAAAGTGTGAGACACAGACTGAGGTTAATTAGTGAGGCAGCAGGCCCTAAAGTTAGCTTAGCTTTCTCGCTTGTTTGCTGTCACCTGCCTCAATCGACTTCAGTCACTCGTGCACGCCCGTGAACATTTTCTCAAGGCAAGTGGCACGCTCAACAACGACTCTGCAGGAGACACACACGCAGGCAGCAGGAGACACACACGCAGGCAGCAGGAGGCAGCCCACATACGCACCTGAAGTACAAGTTAATATCAAAAGAACCGTAAACTTTGTTCCTGCACAAAATGTATAAATTCAAACACTTTCACAAGCAAATTCAAGACCCGTCTCTGTTTATCTTCATCTCCCCTCAAATTCACAAACTTCCAAGGGTTTTTAAGGCACCGTTGATTTTAATGGTAACATCTAGCAGTTTCTCCCTGTTTACAGTCTCTATGCTAAGCTAAGCTAACCAGCTGTTGGCTCCAGCATTATGTTTACTGTGCACACATGAGAGTGGTGTCAATCTTCTTATCTAAAGAGAACAAGAGAGCGAGTTTCATACCAGCTGCTCTCAAAGTGGGTTCAGGGGCTCCAGGGCATCGCTGGCAAAAAGGTGAATGATTCATTTCCACTATAATCCCATCCTTAAGAAACAGCAACACGCTGCTGATGGGTTACAACGTGACCAGTGAGAATTAAAATTGAAGGTCCCTCCACACACACTGTCGTCAGTCGTGAATGAAATATTATCTGCGTCGTGATGAGCAGAAACAGCATCGTTAGAGAATGAAAGCTGTGACGATCATGACTGTGTTTTCTTCTGTGCATCGACAGGATGTGAGCGAACTGACGAGTCACGTCTGACAGAAACAAAGTGTTTGAACCACAGGACAGAGTTCAGACGTCACACGCGCTCAGCAGCTACCTAACAGCTGACGAGCCTGCGTGCAGCGCGGAGGGATTAACTTTTTGAGCCGGTAATGGACGAGTTCAGGATGATTTCAGAGACAATCTGAGCTCTGCTGCCTTCAACACCACAGAGAAACACACATCACCTCCAGGCCCAACATGAAACTTCAGATGGATGAAAAAAAGACATTTTTGTTCAAAACACCAACGAAAACAAAACGTTATTATCTTCAGAGATGAGTCAGAACGTTTAAAAGCTCCTCAGACTCTCAGCACATAAACAGAGCTCACAGATATGTAATTATCATGTCACTCCTCAGAGTAATGACACGGCTCAGCTGAGGCTGGACCGACCCTTACTCTCACTATGGATTCATCCGATTGTGAAAATTGACATCAGGATTTCCCAGAGACCAAAGTGACGACTTCTAATTCCTTCTTTTGTCCAACAGCCAAAAACCCAAAGACTTTATATTTACTGCAAACTCTCACATTTAAGAAGCTGGAACCAGAAAATATTTGATATTTTTTGCTTGAAAAATGACTTGAAACATCAGCTGACTATCAAAAATAGTTTCTTCTAATGACTGCAGCTCTGATTTTAATATGTCAGATGTTTTGTCATTTCTTGGAGGCAGAAACAAAAGACGAATATTAAAGTCTTTAATCTTTAATCTCACATTCACAGCCTCTAGGAGGAGTGTTCCTGCACTGGAGTATTTTGGAAGTCATTTGCAGCCAGTTTGAAGAGAAAACCTTTAACATGTTATGAGACAGCATCTCTGTCGCTGCACTGGAGTAAACACAAACTGTGTCAGGAAACACTTCCTGTGTCGGGGGCACATATAACCACAGCTCTGTGTTTTCTCTCGCTGGCTCTCGTGGAATTCCTCCGTCAACATGAACCGTGAACCCTCGTATCTGTCTGATAAAGGCCTCACACTTACTGACGCTAATGAGACGGCAGCGTACGACCGGCCTGTCCTTCGGTTGTGTTCGCTGCGAGCTGTAATTTAGCAGAAACAGAACTAACGTGCGTGTGAAGCTGTCGTCATGTGAGCTGAAGCTGAGGAGGATAAACAGTCAGAACAGCTGTGATTACTTTTTGCAGGCAGAAGCTGTAATTTAGATTTTCAGACATGTCTAATTTTGGTTTCAGTCGTCCGTTTTCCAGTAGCTGTACGGTCACAGTTACGTGTTCTCAGTTCAACTTTTTCCTTTTAGATTTCTGGAAATATTCTGTATTTTTTTTACTGTCAACAAATCACATTAAGAGCCCCAAAAACCAGCAGTGCATCATTTCTCCAGACTTTATGAGTTTCCTGAAGAAACAGGAACACAGTCCGGCTCTCTGATGGTCCTTTAAGAGTTTGTGAACAACAATGAGGCTCTATTGCAGAAGATAGCAGGAAGATATCAGACTATACAACAATACTTCTTTTTACCATCAATTTATTAGTTTTGACTTGTTGACAGAAAGAAAATATATAGTACCAGATATGATCATCTTAATTATGTAAACACTGTGTTGTGTTTCCTGCAAACTGAAGATAATACTGTAAAAATCTGCCCCTCATACTTCACATTTTAATTTGAGTTTTCTTTGCACCTCCTTCAGTTTTACACTGAACTTCTGTCTGAATCATGGATGCATGATATTGGATTTGATGAAATCCTATACGCTGATATCATTTTGGCCGGTTGCAGATGCTGATACCAACACATGAACGTATATCTTTACATTAATGCATCGACATCATCATTATTACGCCTACTCTTATTGTGATGGCCCATGAAATGAGAGAACTACTCAGTCAGTGGTCCGTGTCATCTAACTGGTCGTATCGGAAGAAATGTTTATGCAGATATTTGATTTGAAAGTCTTAAAACAACATCAGCTGATGTCGATGTCGTGCTGACATGATTGTGCATCCCTGATCTGAAAATAATCAATCTGCTTTACAGTAAATCAATTCTGAATTTGTGTCAAGCAGCAACAAGCTGTAAACACAACACTGATACATTATCATCTTATAATACTAATATGCTGAACATGTTAGAAAGCAGCTGATTATTTCCACATCCAGCAGACACAAAGCAGCACGATCTTCACTCTGAGTCGTGTTTCTGACCTCCTGACACATATTCACTCTGCTTTAGCTCTGGTTTGGTTTCTGACAGCTCCTGAAGGAAACATCTGGATCCTTACCAGCTCATTTTTGGATTTTTGTGTGACTTATTGATCTTCTACAGTTTCTACTTCATTACACAAAAACTACAGGATGGATTTCAACCAGACTTGGATGGAGGATGAGTCTCAGTCCAGAATAGATCACATGAACTTTTGGTGCAGATGTGGATAAAGGGACAGATCCAGATTCTCTCTGTCTTTAACATCGTAAAGCCTTTTTCACATTTTTCATTAATTTCTCAGGGAATAATGGATCCTGATGAAAAACCCAGGTGTATTTCGGTGGCAAAGGGACTTCTGGGTCTTCTAGTATATTCTTATCTTATACAGATTTAATTATTCTCTCTAACTTTCTCTATTCATCTGTACTTTGACTGTCCTTCGGCTGACCCTCTGGTCTGGGGATCAATGAAGGATTATCTCATCTCATCTCATCTTAAATGCTCCACTTTGTTCACCAGCTGGATTCTCACTTCGTCCGTCCGTTCTCAGTGCCGGACTCGTAACATACAGCAGGGTTTCAGTCAAATCAGCAGTAAAAAACTAAAACAGAGAAACTGCAGAGTCATGTGATAATATAGTGTCAATTTATCACCGATACTCTTTCAAACGTCACATTAATTCAGTGTTTACTATAAAGAACTATTAGTGCAGCTTTGAGAGATCCCGACACAAGAAAACGACTGCATCAAACCACAGAGAATGTAAAAACATAAACCGAGCGTCTCTGCGGCTGAAACATGATGACTGTTGTTGTGTCCTGTATAAATATACATTATGTTGGATGGAGACTGCTGAAGAGTAAATAGAGTTAGATTAAGTTAAAGAAAACACTTCCCAGCCTGAGTGTGTATGTAATCTACTCCAGCTGTTCTCCTGAGTCATTAACACAAATAAATGCTCTCAGCCACTTCCGCTGATGAGAAAGAAGACATTCCTCTTATTTTTCCACGGGGTCAGAAGCAGGAAGTAACTCACTGTCTTTAGGGACGACGGGGCTGGACGATCCCCCCGCGGAGGTCCTTCCCACTGGGCTGGAATGTTTGGGCCCCCGGCCAGGGATCTTCAGTCCGCTGGACTTCAGCATGTTCATTCTACAGTAGCAGGGAGACGGCAGGGACCTGAGAGCTCCTCCCCGGGCGATGAAGGCTTCTGGATCAGGCACTAGATGTGGGAGTGGTGGCTGTCGCTCTCCATGTTTAGCTGTTGGAGGGAGCAGGAGGGAAGAAGTGGTCGTAAATATGGGAACAATTACAGAAATAACAGGTGAAGAGGCAGAATGAGGGCTGATCTGGAAAGATGCACGTGTCATTTAAGCTCCAGATGTTTACAGAGAGACCAGACTCTGGAGGAGAACAACTGATTTCCACAGGACAAACACAGCGTGAATAAAATCTGAGTCTGTTCGTTCAGCCTGCAGCAGAACAACGTGACGGATTTCAAACATCTGCAGAGCTGCAACAACCGATCAACTGATCGATTGCTTGTCGACTATTATTAAGCATCATTTTAAGACAAAAAAGTCAAAGTTATCAGATTCTTACATGTGAATATGTTCTGGTTTCTTTGCTCCTCTGTGACAGTAAACTGAATATTTTTGGGTTGTGGACAAAAAAACAACAACAAGACATTTGAGGATGAAACACTGACACTAATCGATTAATCAAGAAAGTAACTGGCAATGAAAATAATCCTGAAATATTATGCAATTTCCAATCTTTCCATGACTTTGAATCTCCAACTATGTTTTATATTTTGTGAATACTTGAGGATTCATAGTTCACCAGACGATCAGCTGAGGAGTCACTAAATCTGGAGGGTCATGAAGGTTTCTCTTCATGGTTCGGTTGCTCATAAACGTGACAAGAGGTTCAAGTAACAGAAACATTCGGGGAACGGACTTACACAGAAACTTCAGGCCTCTGATATGATTTAATAGTATTTGGTTTCCATTTATATTTCTGGTCCTTCTGTTTTACTCTCAACCATAAAGACAAGAAGCAGATAATTACAGGCCTGTTGGGATTCATTTACATTCAGGAAGCTGAAATACTCCCACATTATATTCCCAGTAGGCACCAGTAATGTAGGAGACTCCACTATGAACACTTACAGGAGAAATACACACTTATTTCACGTCTGTTCACGTCTGTATTTTTGGCTGCTGGTTACAGCAAACACAGAAGATTATTAGACGACGGCTCGATTCCTAAACTGTAATACCAGAACTGCACCACTGCTGTCGTCCTCTGGAGTCACACTGGAGTAAAAGTGAAGATAAGGTGTCGTAATGTTACTTTAGTTAAAGTGAGAGTGACCCGAAGTCACCTCAGTGTCTGAGAGAGTCCTGCAGCTCCACTGATCTAAATTCAAGATGAAATCATCTGGCTCAGATCAGGCTCGTCATGATCCCACCACACGTAAACACTTCATCTCTGAACTGGTCGTTGTTGTTGTGTTTTAATGATTTCAGCTCTCGCTGCTGTTGTTGGAGTTGCTGAAGTTGTTTTCAGTGAATGTGAACTGTCTTGTAACAGATGTTGTCTCTGTCTCCTGCCCAGAGAATACAGATGTTCGTTAGCTTAAAGCTAACGCTGGTACAGCGAAGAAGCCGTGCACCGTCCCTGTCAAATAAACAATAAACATCCAATGTACCGAAGTATCAAAAGTCATGTTGTGGCAAAAAACTTATAAGAATACAAGTCAAAGTCAATTATAGATATATTTACATGCATGCATATATTTTATACCGTGGGACGATTGATTATTGATCCATTATCAGACACAATATTCAACATTTTTCTGATTATCATTCAATCAATCAAACAATCTTTATTTGTATAGCGAACACAGAATCAGTGTTATTTTTAACCAATCGCTGATAAAATAAATATGTTTAAAAAATACACGGCTTTGGCTGTGATGCAGCAGGTAATCTGCAAAGTAACTAGTAACTAAAGCTGTCGAGTAACTGTAGAGGAGTGGAAGTGAAGCAGGAAATGGAAACACAAATAAAACTAAAACTAAAGCTGTCAGACAAATGTAGTGGAGTGGACATATAAAGAGAAAACTCAGCCTCAGTATCACACTGAAGCACAATACTTGATTAAATGTATCAGTTACATTCCATCAGTGGCTGCAGTGCCCCTGAGCAAGGCAGAAACACTGTTGTAAGAACAAATCTGACCTTTTTTAAGTGTAGCAGTGTCTTTTTCCTCGTTATATTAACCCTGGTAACACCTGGGAAACATCTGGAACATCTGTAATTACTACAACAAGCCTGTTATTACAGTGATGCTCAGTCACAGCTAATGTATTATCATTATTATTATTATTATTATTATTATTATTATTATTATTATCAATAACGCCTCGTTGCTTCATATATTTATCCTGCTTCATTCAACTTATCAGACTGAGCAGAGTAATAGATGGCTGAGCTGATGTAGGCCGGTGCCCAAGTGGAGCATGGCCTACAAATCATGGCCCAAAAGCCATCATGAAGATATAATGCTGTTAGAGCCACAGCACACACACACACCTGCACACACACACACACTGGACTGTGTGTGTGTGTGTGTGTGAGCAGCTTCATCATCTTACATCATGTTAAACCTCAATTACATCATGAAGACATGAGCATCTTCATGTCAGAGCCACCCTGTCGAGAGGATGCTTTCTGTGTGACTCCAGTCAGAACCGGGCCTGCTGGCTGCCGAGCCTCCATCCGTCCTCAGCTCTGCTTCACGTGCACCTGGGTCCATTTCCACCTGATCCCGGTGAAAACAGGGCGCAGCGGCGCGAGGATGCTGCGCACCTCCACAAAATGCAACACAACGCCAGTGTGGTCCATTGTTGTAGCGACTGCGGCAACGTGCTCCAGCCTGCCCTCCAGTCTCAGCCGCGGTCCCGCCCGGCGCAAAACACACAAAAGCATATCAACACCAGAACATACTCACCTTTCTGCGTGAAACGAGAGGTCCGAGGCTCTGTCCGACAGCCGGCCGACTCCGGGTCTCCTCGCCAGCAGACGGGGGCGAGCGGCTGCCACTCCCTGGATGCAAATATGGATGCTGAGCAGGAGCTGAGCGTCGGCGTGGATCAGGAGGCTGCAGCCCGCACACAGCCCGCACACAGCCCGCACACAGCCAGCGGCTCGCCGGCGGGGCTGGCGTCGGTCTGCAGGCGGAGAGCTAAAGGAGCTACCACACAGCCGACACCATCGACGTGGATCGCTGTCTCAGCGGCCGAACTCTGGCACACGCACGTCCGGACGGGTTTCCGAGACGAGCCGCAGCATCAGCAGCACTGAAAAGCAACTTTTCTGTGTCTGGTTCTGGTTGAGCAGGCTCGGTTCGGACTCCCGCAGGACCTCAGCTGTTGTGCTCGGCCTCGCCTCGCTGCTGTCGCTGTGGTGGTGTGGTGGTGTGGGTCTGTCGGGTTAGCACAGCCTCCCTCTGACTCAACCCACCGGCCAGACTGAACAAAGGGGCTGGGAAGCGGAGCCTCCTGGGGTCTGATGGGAGTCAGCGACAGTCTGGCTCATCGCAGTGACGAGCTCCGTTTAAAAGCATGGGAATTTAACCCGGTCACTGCTCATCGGTTAAAATACATGACTCATAAATCATGACTCAGTACCGTTTAGTATCAGCGGTGCTACTTTTTACTTCGGCTTCAATAAAATCCACAAAATATTTTTTTTAGCAATAAGAAGCCCGATTAATGACGCGGACCCCTGTGTTTTACACACGCCTTCAATGGTGCATCTTCACCTGGAAAACATCTGGTGTCCTGATTATAAAATGCAAAAAAATTACACAAATACAGTGTGTTTAAATATTATGCGTACGCCGAACTGAAAAGTGGTTTATAATGTTTCACAATAACATTTTAAATCACATAAAACTACAATGTACTTTCGCCAATAAGTAAGGAAACATTAAAAAGATAAAATTCCAAATGAAGTTTGGTTTAATGTTCTCTGAGCCCGAACACTGGTTCGGTTCGGCTCGCTTCAGGCCGACCCGAGCTGTCAATCATATCGATATGTGACACAGTTAAAGGGGCAGTCTGCAGTTTATGCTCAGTGGTCAGCACGTGACCCCACAGCCCCGCGTGGGAGATCCATTCTCATGTTCCTCTCATGATGTGGGCGGAGCCAGACCCGTTCAATGGATCCGTTCGGCTTTTAAAACGTCCGGATTGGTCAGTGGAGCCGGAAGTCGACACCGGGGAACGCTGTGATTGGTCAGCTGGTGTGCTTCTGGGCGTGTCCCGGTTTGACAGCTGTGCCGCGAAATAGAGACCTCTGCTGCTGCAGGACGCACTGCGCACGCGCACCTGATGTGTGACGTCACCTGCCTCAGAACAGCAGCTCCTCCTGGACCTGGACCTGGACCTGGACCTGGACCTGGACCTGGACCTGGGCCTGGACCAGGACCTGGACCTGGACCTGGACCTGGACCTGGGCCTGGACCTGGACCTGGACCTGGACCTGGACCCGGACCTGGACCTGGACCTGGACCTGGGTCAGCTGGTGTCGGGGTTCAGGTGTTCGGGGAGACACAGTTTTGTAAAAAGCTACAACTCTCATACAGTTTTTAAAAAGTACCCAAAGTCACACGAGTAAAAGTAAAGAAAGTGAAAGTCGCGTACAGTAAGTACCTGATATTACATGTACTTAAGTATCAAAAGTATTCATACAACAGTATAAATATTATAAAAGTGCAAGTAAAAGTAAATTATACACAGTGATGAAATGTAACTAAGTACATTTACTCAAGTACTGTACCTGTGTACTGTACCTGTGTACAGTTTTGAGGCACTTTTTCTACTTTCTACTTCCACCACATTTTAAATATTGAACTTTTTACTCACTAAATACATTTATGTGGTAACTTTACTGACTAACTGTGTGCAGATTACATGCAGAGGTGTTTTTAACTTCTTCTATTTTATCAACAGTTGAAAAAACACAGAAGAATAATAGAATAATCGAAAAAATGCTGAATATCAAATCCAATAATCGACAAGGACGATAATCTGTCACCCCAAAGCATCCAGTCTGTACTTACATAGTAAATATATGTATAATCGACTTGTATTAGTACTTTTGATACTTGAGTACATTTACTGCCAGATACTTAAAGACTTTAACTCAAGTGCTACTCTTGCTGATGACTTTTACTTTTATGAAAGTAATATTTTAACATATCTTTACTTTTGCTCAAGTATGACTTTTGTGTACTTTTCACAACACAAATGTTCAGATGAAAACTGTGTGTGTACTGTGTACTAGAGGGAGTCAGTATTTAGCATTTTCTGATTATCAACAATCAGCCCAAAATGATATTTGTACTTGTATTGAACAGCAGCTTCTGGATTAAATGAGTTTACCGAAAATAATCCACCTGCCAGAACCCGAAACTCCAGATACTGGTCGAATGAGACAAACTTCTTTATATTTGATTTTACTGGTTTTTAATCTTTTAATTAATATTTTAGACTTTGTCATAATTTTTATCCCTATTTTAATGAAAAATCATATTTTTTCCAACTAGGTTTGATGTAAAGTCATCAGTTTTTCTTCAACAGCTTCTAGGTCACGTGACCCATCGACTCATAATCAATGCCGAAATGTCTCCCTACATTAATATTTCTAGTGACAACAAATGCTGTACCAACATTCAAATAAAAGAGTTGCGCCTCATTCAACCAGGTGTTTCACTCTGTTGTACATCCAACAACATGAAGCTGACACTTAGCAGGACTTCATTAAAAGCTACAGAAGAGAAGGTGGTGTGAACCTGGACCAGATTATAAAAGTATAATAACCAATAAAGAATGAGCAGCAGTGTTGGAGCATCGTTCAGCTCAGCATCAGTTGTTTCGTTGATGAAATAACCAGCAACACATTTTGAACATCAGCTGGATTGTATTTATTCAACAGTGCAGTCTTTCATCTCGACCACTAGATGTCGCCAACGCTCTGTAAAGGAGTCAAATACAGCTGTTTCTGTGAGACTGTGCAGTTCACCTGACTGTGATCACACCTGAAGCTGAGGAGAGTAATGAAGCCAGGTGGTGTGCAGGTTGCAGTTCACACCTGAAGCTGATGTGGATGACTGAAGAGCTGAGTCCAGAAACAAGTTTACGGTTCAGAGAGCGGAGGAAGCTTCAATGTCCAGAGAGCAGACTGTTTCTTATTGATGCTACTGTTTTTAACACCTTTAAACATAATTATCAAAATGTCTATTTTCATATGAACAGATGAGAAACAGAACCGGTCCCCTGAAGCCTTCACATTTCCTGCTGTTCACACCTGAAAATAGCACAAATGAAAGAAATCTAAACTTGTCACCTTGTTGAACTGAGTGATGCTGGTTTCATTCATCAGTCTCAAAGCTGATCTGAGTGCAGAGCTACAGTCACATGACATGGACGTAAAATAAGTGGGCTGAGCGATTATAACAGCAACAACTCCTGTATATTGTGTTTATCTGTGTCCTTTAAGCTCTGCTGTGTTCATCCATCAGGTAAAATCACATGAAGGTTCATCTGAAAACATCTCACTGGAGAAACTCTCATTATCACCATCTAGTGACACGAGACACAAACTGCACCCTGATCCTCCAGCTGCAGGTGTCAAACCTTAAATATACGTATATAACACCTGATCCACAATCAATCCCAGGCAACAGCTGAATGAGTGGAAGATGTGAAGCAGTCGATAATGTTTCCCAGCTCACTCGAGCTCTAATATCAGTCATACTCGGTGTGTTGACTGGAGAAACATCAGATTATAGAAGTATATGTACAACAACACTGAAGAGTGACAGCTGCCAATCAATAATCAAATCCACTGAATGGAAAACATCTCTTTCATACTGAGACTACAAAATGCCCAATTTACAGAGAGATGCTCGGTTCTAGCTTGTCTTACCTGAGAGTCAGACACACCTGTAGATGGAGGCACACCTGTAGATGGAGTCTGTGGACATGAAAGTAATTATAGTAATTAATACTTTGGAGTTATCCTCTGTGACTTTGTGTTATTGATCCGCAGTAATCTGCAACATCAGGAGGATTAATACGCGCAGTATATTTCTCAGGTAACATTCTGCATGTATGCACCTGAGACACAGAGACGTGTCCGTCCTCAGGTGTCTCTGTGTCTCCTGTATAGACTGTATATATATAATGTAACATACAGAATGTTTACTGGAAACTTTGTATCTAATAAACATACGTTGCAAAAAAAGACAAAACATATTTACAAGATAAATAAAGACAGCTGAACACGTTGTGTTTCTGTCTGTGTGCTTCTCTGCTCTGACTCGAGCTGTTTCTGTTTCTGAAACAACAAGAGGATTTAGAAGTCGTTCACCTGACGCAGATTACTGATGCTGGACTGTAGTTTGAACACTTGTGGCTGAAAGTACGTGAACTTTAGTTCCTGCTGTAGTTTATCTCAGTTGTGTTTATGTTGTTTCCCAGTTTGCTGTAGAGGAACCTGATTGGCCCACACGGTCCTGACCTCGGCTGGACCTCAACACCTTTTGGATGAGCCGACCTGACTGAATTTCATCGCCCAACACGGTCGGTGACCTCACTAATGCTCTTGTGACTGAATGGGAGCAAATCCCAGCAGCTAACTTCCTAAATCTTGTAGTAAGCCTTCCCAGAAGAGTGGCCCCTGTTACAGCACCGGGTCAGTGCTCCTGGTTCTGGAGCGACATGTTTAACGATGACACAGACGTGTGATGTTCACGTGTACACACACTTTAGTTGCACCATTTTTGATGTTGAGGATGTTGGATGATTACATTGTGTGTTCCTCTCATTCACTCGCACTGACTGACCAGCAGTCCGTCTCAGAGTGGAACAAAGCTCCTGGGCTGCCTCATTAATATGCAGCGGGTCCATAAAGCCCCTCTGTGATTTATAATAGAGGCTCAGTGTTTGGGACTGTGTGGACGTTGCCCTCTCTGTCCACTTCATGTACGGGAAGTGACTGGATTACAAGCTAATCCCATTATGATGCTGCTGCTATGTGAGGGATTAGAAACTAAAGGCTGCGGCTTCAGGACGGGATCAGCTGCAAACTGGATCACTGTAACCACCGACACTGATACAGACACTGATGGAGCCTGCAAACAGCTCAGGTGACACCGACTGACCGACTGACTGACCGACTGATGGACTGACTGACTGACTGAGGAGGGAGACATGAGTCTGTATCTGTCATCTGGAGACACGCCGCCGTGGTATGTAGGATCTGTTGTAGGATCTGTTGTTGTGATCTGTTGTTGTGATCGGATGGTGTGATTGGATGTTGTCGTGATCGGATGTTGTGATCTGTTGTCGTGATCTGTTGTTGTGATCTGTTGTCGTGATCTGTTGTTGTGATCGGATGGTGTGATTGGATGGTGTGATCGGATGGTGTGATCTGTTGTTGTGATCTGTTGTTGTGATCGGATGGTGTGATCTGTTGTTGTGATCTGTTGTCGTGATCTGTTGTTGTGATCGGATGTCGTGATCTGTTGTCGTGATCTGTTGTTGTGATCGGATGGTGTGATTGGATGTTGTTGTGATCAGATGGTGTGATTGGATGTTGTCGTGATCGGATGTTATGATCTGTTGTTGTGATCTGTTGTCGTGATCTGTTGTTGTGATCAGATGTTGTGATCTGTTGTCGTGATCTGTTGTTGTGATCGGATGGTGTGATTGGATGTTGTTGTGATCGGATGTTGTGATCTGTTGTTGTGATCTGTTGTTGTGATCGGATGGTGTGATCTGTTGTTGTGATCTGTTGTTGTGATCGGATGTTGTGATCTGTTGTTGTGATCTGTTGTTGTGATCGGATGTTGTGATTGGATGTTGTCGTGGCTCTCAGCAGCAGCAATCTTTAAATGGACGGCGAGCAAACAGCTGATGGATGAGGACGTTGGAGAGGCGGCCAACTTCAGCGTCAGCTTAACTGAGCAGTAAATTCAGACTGTTATGATTGAAACTGTTTGTGTGCGGCGGCTGAAGCTGCCATCAGAATAACTCAGACATTCACAGTGTTTCATTATTTTATATAAGTCTGGTAGAAAACTAAACTAATTCATTCAAAAAAGTTTTATTTCTGGATTTATTTCATGTAATCAAACATATTAATCAGTGATTTGTACTTAACTTCAGCTCCTGCGAGGGAAAATAGTCCTTCTAACTCTTAAACACACTTTATATACTTTTTTACAATACAAACTGTTGTATGGAGCCACCACAATGTTACAGACATTTAAATTGTTAAATTATAATCAGTTATGACAAAAACTGATAATTTAGCTTTTATAAATTGATATGATTAATGAAAGAGTCAAAACATAATGAAGACCATTAAATGTGCCCGTTTTAATTCCTTATGCCTTTAAATGATTAATTACTAAAGAAATATTATTAAACTTATTTCTTATTATTCCAATTATTTTTGTTTTCCATATTTCATGTCACACTTCATTTGTTTCTTGCTTTAATATTCTAACACTTTAATATAAAGATGTGTAAACAGTCGACCCTCAGAGCAGCTGTGAACGCTCATTTTATGTCCGTTTATTATTTAATATATTAATTAAAAGTGTGATATATTTAATAATCCTGAATTATTGGCCTAATGTTAAAATGATCAGCTGGTTTACCTGACGACACTGACGTCATCTCATTATTATTTTTAGGGAGGAATTTATTTTAACAACTTGAGGAGAAATTTACATTCAGTTATATAAGTTAACTGTGGTGGGTTTAGAGGCTGATTCTCATATATATATATCTAAATTCTAAACATCTTTAAATTTGACTGTTTTCAGGCAAAAATACAATATTTTAATTTCACAATAAAAATGGGGATTTTGTATTTCCCCCACTGACGCTGTAGAAAAGACTGACGCATTTTAAAACATCATAACATTCATATAAAATACAGAAAATACAGCAGGACAGATAAGAGAAAGAAAAATCAAATATTTTTAAAGTAGAATCATCAGAAATGTTTGTTTTTTTGTGGCTTGTCAGAAATGTGTCGCACTGATTGTCAGCAGTTGTAAACTCCTGTCTGCATTACACGATTTCATTTACTGTCATCGCTGATCAGTCGTCGTTATTCTGGATCTATTTCAGGTAAACAAACATGAAATCAGTGTGAAGCAGCAAACACAAAGTACTTCTTACTTACTCTAAAACACACTTTAAAAGAATTAAAATCTCCTGTTTCATTTGCTGAAGTGTTAAACGTGTGTAGTGTTAGCCTCTGGCGTTTAATGAGTCAGTTACTGTAACAACAACATCGACACTACAGACGATTCAGTTTGTGTCACCTGAAGCTCACCTGCTGAATCAGAGAACAGAGTCACTGACAAAGAAATAAGAAAGAGGAATAAAGAAGGATACAAAATGAAACCAAAGCCTGGTTAAATGAGTGTAAATGAAGATAAGAACAATAAAGCAGGACTCTGTGAGCTCCGTCTGGCCTCAGGCGGCTTTATTCAGCCGCTCATTTTAATTCAAATTAAAAAAGCTCGGCAGCAGTTTTTTGGGATTCCTGCAGACTAAACGAGACGTAACATGAAAGGATGTCTGTTCTTTTCTTTTCACTAAAGTGATGTGAAGCTCGCTGAATTAAACATTTCTCACTGATGTGCTGAAATATTCATACGAGTCCTCTGAATGTTCTGTTCTGCAGGACCGACCCGCTGTGGATGGAGCAGCGTCTGTGTTGGAGAAATGACCGATGAGACAATGATTAACCTGCTGGCAGTGATGATGTGTGTGTGTGTGTGTGTACATGACAGGAGGTGAAAGTCTGGGTGAAGGACAGAGATCACTCACTGACAGCAGAACATCAGGCAGAGACAACATGGATCAGGACCACAGCCTCTAACTGGGTCTATTGTCCTGCTTTACTGCTGTTTTAATTGGCCAGCCTCCTCCAGCAGGCAGTAAATCAAACTTAAAGGACTGTGTTTCCTCTCAAAGTGTTTTCTGGCTCGCTCGCTCGGTCCGATGCAGCCGGCAGAGTGCGAGTGCCATTTACAAGTAGAGCAGCAGCACAACAGCTGCGACTATGTCAAAGTGTGAGGAGGCAGTCAGAGTCTGATACAGCAAGAAGAAAGAAAAGCATTATTACTTCTCCTGGAGGAGCAGCAGGTCCAACAGTGCTGAACACAATCTGTACACACTGCAGGCTCCTCAGTGTCTTCATCCTCCACCTCCTCATCCTCATCCTCATCCTCTGCTCCAGCTGCACCTCCAGCTCCTGCAGCAAACCAACGTCCTCCACCAGCCCAGCGTCCGGCTCGTCCTCAACCTGCAGCACGCTCAGGTAATGCATGCAAGTGGGCTGCGTGTGTGTGTGTGTGTGTGTGTGTGTGTGGTACATGGTATTTTCAGGTGACAAGATGTTTTGAGTGTTTGAGTCCGAGCAGTCGGCACAATAATGTGAATACTTCATGGATGCAGCTGAGTCGGCAGAATTAAATTTGGGTGTGTTCAGTTTGTAGCTGACTGACGAGGTGGAGGCTACCAAGCCAGTGACCACTGTTCAACACTGTGTTTCCACACTGGCAGGTCTCGTCCCAGTTGTGTTCGTGGTGACAGAACAAGATCTTTTCGTGTGTCATTTATTTAACATTTATTCTGCTGATTGTTCTGCAGTTAGCAGCATTAAATGATGTTTGTTTGTTTTAGCACTTGAGTTTTTAAATCAACATGATAGCCTCTCATTAACACAGCTCTCACTAACACAGCTCTCACTAACACAGCTCTCATTAACACAGCTCTCACTAACACAGCTCTCACTAACACAGCTCTCATTAACAGTTTAAACAGGCTGCAGCTGCACTGCTAATAAAACTGTGGAACAATCTTGAAAATACTAATATTTAAAATGTAACCTGCACCGAGTCAGAGGAAGAAAACTTAAACTAACCATCAGTGATGTGCTGGACACAGTCTGTGCTGTTAACCTGCAGTCTGTGACCTCTGTGCTGTAACGGTGAATCAGTTTTCCACAGTTAAGGTCACTGTTCATGAGGTGTTGATGTTCATTTGTTCACTTTCCTCTTTATGAGAAGCGTCTCGCCTGACATCTAGTAGGTAGTTGGGGTGTTTTAGCTTAATGCTAACGTTAACTGGGTCAGTGGGCTCAGGCGGGTGGACTTTGCAACGTTAAACAACACAGAGCCCGGACACTGATAATACCACCTTACAGGTCCTCTTCAAATAACGACGCTCTCCGTTTACCAGCTGACACTCTGGGACGACGGCCGACCAGTGCTATAATCCCAAAGTGTTTTTGACGAGTTGAGAATGAGACTCAAAAAATGTCCTTTAACGTGATATCTTACAGACACAAAGTGGTGAAACCCTTTCACAGTACCTGCTCACTGGATCTAAATCAAACTTCATGTAAATACTAGCAGGCCTACAGGGAGCTCAACCTATCTAAAAGGAGCTGAAGTCAAGTTGTCTCTGATTTCACTTGTTAAAAGTAGCTACAGGTCGTCAGTGAAAGTGCCAAAAGTCATTTTACTGTATTGATAAATGTTTGTTAGCTTGTTAACTAGCATAAATCAGTGTAACATCAAAACAAAGCCACCATTTGCTAGCCTGCAAGCTAACAAAACCAAAAACCAGCTGCTAGTTAAGGGTAGCATTACAGTTAGCACTGATTAGCATTAGCTAACCTTGTTCATCTTAACTGACCTGAAGCTACAACTTCTGACAGTTTCCTAAGAAGGCTAGACCTTCAAAAGTATCAACAAAAAGGTAACGCTGGCAGTCACATCTTAATAAAATGTCAGTAGAAAGGAGCTAAAATCAGTTTGTATGTGATGGTGAAGGCTAAGCTATCAGTAAAATGTACCTGAATATCCTAATTTTACCGTAATGATGAATGTTTGTTCGGTAGCCAACCAGCTTTTATGTTTGCTTTATGTATCTAACATACAAACAAAGCCACCGGTTGCTTGTTCAGGTTAGCATTGAAGATAAGGTTTACTGCTTGACAGTTAGCTAGCAGGCTAACAAAGCCATAACCAGTCACTTAATTGTTCAGGTTCAGCTGTTATCTAAACTGTTAGCAAGTTAACAAAGCCAAAAAACACTTATTTTTTCAGGTTAGCGTTAAAGCTAACGTTGGGTATCGTTGAAGTTAGCGTTGAGTAGCTAACTAACCGTGTTCAGGTTTGCTGACTTTAATCTACAACAGTTTTCTAAATAACTGTGGATCAGCCTTCATGTAACTGGCAGGAACAGCCTCCATCTTTCAGGTACACGATCGAACCAGTCAGGTCACCTGAAGGGACTTAACTGGAAAGTGATTTTAATATTCCCAGGACGACAGCTCCAGACGGTATGACTGCAGAGTTGGTCATGTGATGGTTAAAAATACCCTGGATTGACAGAATAGCCCATTAAATGTGGGTTTAATTACCCGTAACGAACAGAACCTTCAGTGTGACATGAATTCATCCCACCTGCTACAGACACATTATTATTTGTGGGTTTAACCGGAGCAGGTCTGACGGGTCACTGTGTTTCCTTCTTGGTCTCCTCCATCACAGTTGTTGCCATGGCGTCAGCAGCTCTGGAGCTGATGGGCTTCTTCCTGGGCCTGCTGGGCCTGCTGGGTACCCTGGTCTCCACGGTGCTGCCGTACTGGCAGATTTCTGCACACATCGGCTCCAACATCGTGACGGCGGTGGCCAACATGAGGGGCCTGTGGATGGAGTGTGTCTACCAGAGCACGGGGGCCTTCCAGTGCGAGACCTACAACTCCATGCTGGCCCTGCCCGCCGACCTGCAGGCCTCTCGAGCCCTCATGGTCATCTCCATCGTGCTGTCCATCCTCGCCATCGCCGTGGCGGTCCTGGGGATGCAGTGCACACTCTGCTTGGAGGGTTCAGGTGCAGTTAAGAGTCGTGTGGCCGGAGCCGGTGGAGGTTTATTCCTCGCTGCGGGCTTCCTGGCACTCATACCTGTGGCGTGGACCACACATGAGGTGGTCCAGACCTTCTACCGACCAAACTTACCTTCCAGCATGAAGTTCGAGCTGGGGGAGTGTTTGTACGTCGGTCTGGCCTCGGCGCTCATCTCCATGCTGGGAGGAGGGTTGCTGTGTGTGTCGTGCTGCGACGAGCAGGACGGCGGGCGCGGCAGACGGCACGGCGGAGGGTATCCGTATCCTGTAGGAGGCGGCGTGCTGGGCGCAGGTGTACGGACAACCTCACAGACCTACCGCAACCCCACCCTGCAGGTTGGAGGCATCAACGCAGCCAGCAGGGGGGCCACGCTGGTCCGCAGTGCCAGCGGCAGCTCCCAGGGTACACCTGGAGCTCAAGGTGCCAAGAAGCCCACTGCGGCAGGATATGACATCACAGGATACGTCTGAGGTCGCTGTCACTCCATCGTTTGATTCAATATATTTAAACAGTGTATTCAATCGAATGTTGTCGCTCAACTTTGAAGATTTCTGGAAAGTTTCGTTAAATAAAGTGGCTTTACGCTGGAGGACAGTTACCATGACAACCGACACAATAAGACTGCCACAAACTGTTTGACAGTTTTTTTCTCTTCAGATGTTTTTATCTTTTCTTACGATTGAACATTTACAAGCAGAAGATGTCACACAAACCACCAGCAGGACAACGACTCGACTGTTTCGTCAAAAAGACGCGTGCAGACAAAGATTAAAGGAGCAGTTCACCCAAAACTGTAAACCCAGTCATCATCTCCTGATGATATAAAGTCAGGCTCAGCCATCATCTCCTGATGATATAAAGTCAGGCTCAGCCATCATCTCCTCCTGATGATATAAAGTCAGGCTCAGTCATCATCTCCTCCTGATGATATAAAGTCAGGCTCAGCCATCATCTCCTCCTGATGATATAAAGTCAGGCTCAGTCATCATCTCCCCCTGATGATATAAAGTCAGGCTCAGCCATCATCTCCTCCTGATGATATAAAGTCAGGCTCAGTCATCATCTCCTCCTGATGATATAAAGTCAGACTCAGCCATCATCTCCTCCTGATGATATAAAGTCAGGCTCAGCCATCATCTCCTCCTGATGATATAAAGTCAGGCTCAGCCATCATCTCCTCCTGATGATATAAAGTCAGGCTCAGTCATCATCTCCTCCTGATGATATAAAGTCAGGTGAAGTCTCGTAGTCCACAGAACATTTCTGGAGCTTCACAGTAAAACAGAGTTGCAGCATTCTGCTGAACACCTGAAGCAGCTGGAGATGATTTAAACATCAGATGTCTCCACACACTAACACCTTCAGCTGAGCAGCTACTGTGAAGATTTCAGCTTGAAAAAGGGTAAAAAACATCTTTTCAGATTGATTTGGGGATTTTATGTTTTTTCTTTCTCCAGCTGCTTCAGCTGTTTAGCAGAACGCTGCAACTCTGTTTTACTGTGAAGCTCCAGAAATGTTTGGGAGACTGACTGGTGACCTGCTCCTTTAACGTCAGCGGCCATCTTCTTTTTCTCCATAAAGCATCGATTGTTTCTGATGTTTGATCCATGCAGACATCAACTATCTTAAAATGTAAAGTTAAATCTGGGGGCTGTTTGTAACATTCTTATTGATTCTTGGGGTCTTTTGTTTGGACCGTCCAGTATCGAGCCATTTGCTGCGTCTGTGAACCTTACAGAACCGAACCGTCACTCTGCTGGATCACCTGAGACTCTGACGCAGTACCGTCTCTTTGCTGACAGTTAGACGACCACTGGACCTCCCACATGTCTCCTGATGACACAAGCTCAGAAACAAAAGTATTCAAAACTGTTTTTTCATATAAATTAATATTGTGCCTTATTATCATAATGTAAAATGTAATGACAGGAAGGTGTTTGTAGTTGGCAGGTCTTGATCAGCGTGTCTGAACATACGTTATCTGTAAAGATTCACTTGTTTCACTTTTTGTAGCAGACTGAGGATCTGTGCTGCGTCGCAGTGAGTCGTTGTGTTTCACTTTGTGGACCAAACAACTGGAAACCTTTCTCACCACGTGACATTTAAAACTCTGACTTCATCTCCAGGTCGTTCTGTTTCATCCTCCCTCAGCTGATCGTTCGTGACAGTTTCAAGTTTATTTTTTATTTGGAAATAAAATGCAAACTTTTCGTTTTGTCATTTTGTTGAATTCCTGACTTTTAAAACTCTTTAATATCACACAGACACGGTGATCCTTTCTGTCTGTACAGTAGATATAAGTGAAGCCTGGATCAGAGAATCGGTGTCCCAGTTTTTATATTTGTGACGAATTCACACCAACAAACTGATAAAAATAGATTCAGTCAGATCGAAACCAACAAAACACGTCAGCCTCAAACTGTCGAGAGGAAACAAGCTGCTCAAACATACATAAACTGCAGATGTTGGTGAGACAAGACGAAGTTATTTAGATCTGCGCTGTATACGATCATCTTCAACACCTTCACAGTCTAGAAACAGACGAACTGGAGCCCGGCGGCTCGTTGATGAGCAGCTGTTAATAAATACACCGAGCTGAGTTTCTGTGGATGTGTTGTCAGTGCAGAGCGAGGGAAAGATCGCAGCCCTGAACTGAAGGCAAACAGAAGGTCGACAAACAAACCTGAACAAACAAAACAGAACCGCTTCGGTCCGATCGATACAGTTTGACTCACGGACCAAAACTGCTCACTGGGTCAGTTTACAGTCACACAACTCTGAGCGCACTTTGACACCTTTAACTTCTCAGGATATAAAAATACTGTCGGTGCTGATCGGATCTTTGACACTGCAGGCAGCACACGGGCCTTTATATTCACGTGTGTGAGTTCAGGGTGCAGCTGTTTAAAACCCGTGAAACTTCTGGTGCTGTTTGGAAATTCACAATGAAATACAGCAGACATCAGGCCCGGGTAGTCGAGCAGTGAGGGGAACCCGGGCAGGAAGTGAACTGGTTCAACACACACACATCTGACCGAGAGAACACCAGAGATAAGTGGACCATGCACACACACACACACACACACACACACACACACACACACACTGAGACGACAAACACAATCTGAAAACATACATTGGACGATCCTGAGCTCCGTCTGTCACAGGTCCGGTCTGTACGACCAGCAGAGACACGTGACGTCTCAGTTCGGACAAAATCAGGTCGACAGAAGTCCAGAAAGTTTTACCAGCACAATAAAAGTCGACTGCAGGAAACCAGTTTATGATCTAAGAATAGAGAAGTTGGTCACAGCTTCATGCTCTGCGGCTGAAGACAGGAGCAGGTGTGATGGTGAGTCATAAGTTACTGCTGCAGCTCGAGACACTTCAGACGAGCTGGAGCTGAAAACATGAATCCTTGTGAGTAAACATGAGAAGCAACATGAGAACATGGTGTAGTGGTCTGTACTGTACTGTACTGTGCTGTGAGGGGCATCAGGCCACCAGTACTCCACTAATACAATCAGCTCATCATCAGGCTCCTGATAACGACCCATTCACCTGAGTCAGGTGTGCTGGGACTCTTCTACGACATGCAGGACAGGTGACAGGACCAGGGTCGAAAAACACGCCACTAATAAATGAATGATGAACGATTCTTTTGTTTGTCGACCTTCTGTTTGTTTTGTTGAAGAGGTCGACACAAGTGTTACAGAAATGCAACTTAAATCAAAAGTTTCTGCAGTGGGACATCAGTTTCCTCAGGTTTGGTCCTTCAAAATAAAACTTTTGACATCAGCTTCTCAGTTAATGTGTCCGAGCTCCTGTCTCTCTGTCATCTTCTGTTATTTAGTAAATTAAATGTATGAATATGTGGACTTGACTCTGAAGTAAACGACTGAAGTAAACAGACGCTGCAACAAAGTAAGAATGAGTAGAAACACAAAGAAAGTTCATGCGCGCTCACATTTTCCTGCAGGACAATTAAAAATGCAGCTCAGTGTGAGGACAGGAAATACAAAGTGACATTAATGTGGTTTTATGTGTGTGAACAAACTTCATTTGACATGTGGATGCTGTTTTTTTTGGGCGAGTCTCCTTTTAGAAGAGAAGTAATCTGAATACTAAATTGAATTTCCCTGAAAAGAGATTAATAAAATATGATCTCTGGCTCGTGATGACTGAACGGCTCCACCTGGTGTCCAACAGAAGAGTAACACCTCATTTAACTGAGTTTAAAGCCAAAAGATCAGACCTCCTGATCACCCTCACAACACTGAACTTTCTCTTTTGTTCTGTTCTTTATAGAGCAAATATGATTCATACGATATCACATGCTGTTTGTATATTCATCTGACTGAAGATAACTGTCTACATTTATTGATTACATAAGTAATCTGATTACAATCAGGTCAGAGCGTCAGTGTCAGTCTGAACTGTCTGCTGGGATCATCTGTCAGTGTGTTGAAGTGTTGGAGGGATGCTGTATACATGTTTGTCATATTTTGTTTGTATATATATTAAAATTATCAGACAGTTTTTTATTTAGATACAAAATTATTAATAATTGGTTGAATTCACACAGAATTTCATTAAGAAAAACTCTGATTATAACTCAGTTATTGCTACAAAAATCACATCCTTCACATAAAACTTCAGATTCTCATTCAGAGGAAATCGTCTCATCACGTTACAGGATACATCTGAATTCTCTACATCCGCTTCAGTTTTGTCTGAATTTATTTGTTATTTGTTTTCTCATTTCTGTGATCAATGAAAGATGAAAATAAAGAGTTTGGTAAAAAACAAACAAAAAACTGTCAGAGATTTCCACGTTTTAATCCAGACAATAAATAATAAACAATCACATCGGACACATTATTTACAGTAGTTATTTCTTCTCCTCCTTCTTCTTCTGTTTCTCGTCTTCCTGTCGCTCACGGCCAAACTCAACCACCAAAGGTTTCCCTAGCAACCGGTATCCATGGACCAGCTGCAAGGCTTTCTGGGCCGTTTCAGAATCTGCCAACAGGAAACAAAAACACCTTAAAACAGGAAGTCCACAGTTTATCACAGCTGTCGGTGGCTCTGATCCACTGGATCACCGTCATCGTCTCTCACCTGGCAGCGTGATGAAGGCCTGACCCTTCATCCGTCCGGTCAGCAGGCGGTAAACGACCGGCAGTCCGTTCTCCTGCTCGAACCTGGAGAACAGCGCCACCAGCTGGGCCACTGAGGCCTGTGGACTCAGGTTCTTCACACACAACACCTGCAGAGAGACAAAGATCATGTTTAAGTACACCAGATCCTCGTCTGAAGCTCTTCTTCTGTGGTGCCAGACACATGAAGTTTAGACCTTGTTGGGTTTTCCCGGCTCGTAGCTCCTGAACCTCGGGACGCTCCGGATCCCGTCCTCAGATTCTCGGTTGTTCAGGATTTCTTCGTCTGAGATGGGCTCGATGTCCCCTCTGACAGTCAGCTGTCTCGCTGACCCCGCCCTCACCGCTCCACACAGACTGCCGATTGGCTGGCTGATGTTAATCTGTGTTGGAGCAGCTGGAGGTGATTTCCTCGGTCTGTCCTGAGCGAGCTGCTGCTCTGAGAGGTCTGAACTCGACTCTGACAAGCTGCTTTTAGCACCCTGATGGTCAGAAGCTTCTTCTGATTGGCTGTCGTCTCTCTGTGAGTCCTGTGATTGGTCAGATACAGTTGTGTGTGTCAGCAGGTGTGATGCTCCACTTGTTTCTCCCTCAGAGTCCTGCAGTGAAGCTTGTTGTCTTCCCTTTACGAATACGTCTCTGTAGAGAGAGTCCATCGGATCAGAGGAGGTCTCCCCCTGCTGGTCGTCCTGCTTCACTTCATCTGTGGAGGAAAATACAACAAGATTTGAAAAGACGTTATTTACCCTGTTGGGATGAGCGCTGACGCTTCTATCTTAGCAGCTACAGTGAAGACTGCATCTTAAAAAAGTGTGTAAATAACGTCTTTTTCAATTCAGTTTGGGATCTCGGGGCTTCTGGAGACTTGGATTACGCTCCAGAAATGTTTTGTCGACTACGAAACTTCACCTGATTTTCCATCAGCATGGCAGTGAGGAGATAATGAGGTTAAATGCTCTTTTAGCTTAAATTTCAGACATTATACTGTGTATTTTTTGGAAAATCTGATCAATGACATCATTTAAAAGCCTGAAAACAGTTAAAGTCTTCACTGGCAGTCGCGTGAAGAAACCACAACATATACTGAAACTAAAGTGAAGATTATGGAAAGCTAAAATTTAAGGCCTGTAGATAAAAACCTTTCTAGAAACTTTGTCTAAATCTGGTGCTTAAGAAGCTGAAGTCTGAGCTGCTCGGGGTCAGAAAATCTGTCCAGTAACTGAAATGTGTCTCTTTGGAGGTGAGATGTTTCTGTACAGTTCTTGTGATGAACCTTCTTTCTGACGTCTCTAACCATCTCCTCTCAGTAAACACTGTCGATGCCTCTCCGTACCTCGATGGTAAAGAGCGGTGAGGAAACCCAGCCGGTCGTTTCCCTGGAAAAGTGCCCGTTCGATTTCCATTTCGCGCCGTGACAGCGGCCGGCTGGAGGCGAATCGCTGTGGGCGGGACAGGAGCTCGTCTCTGGCCTCGATCTTGTCTCTGATCACCTGCAGGCGCTGCTGCTTCACACCTGGAGCTGCACACACACCGTGGGACTGTGAGGACACACAGCAGATATCAGTCAGATATCAGTGTGTTGGAAGACACAGATACAGATATATCTATATATATATACAGAAGGTATGTCAGAGTTTAATAAGTTAGATTTGGCCCATTTGTGTACATGATTGAACAAATATATTTAATGCTTAACAGTCAAACATGTGGATGTTTCATTAATTATTGAGCACAAAAATTAGCTGTCAAGTTTCCCCAAATGGGAAGTAAACTGAATACTTAGATTTGTTTATATGCAGTGAACATTTTCACCAGATATGGAGGTCACACAGATCTGAATCAAAGTTTTTAGACTTCTATCTTTAAGTATATTTTTGCCTGACACTTTCAAGCATTCAGTGGAGACGAAGACGGGAAAAATGGATGCTTATCATTTATATATATATATATATATATATATATATATATATATATATACATATATATATATATATATATATATATATATATACACATATATATATATATATAGACTAATGTAGAGTTTCCAATCAATGACACCTGAATGTGTTTGGATGAAGAAAACCAGAGAAATCAAGAGGAGAAGATGAAACTGAACCCAGCTCCTCCTGTTCTCAGCGGGTTGTACCTTCTCTGATGCCACCGGTTCGTCTCTGCTCTGCCACAGTTCGATCTCAGCGTCGGTCAGGCCGAGCTCCCGTAAGCTGGCCAGCTCGTTCTCCCCGTCCTGCAGGGCCTGAAACTGGGAGAGGCTCCTCACTCCAGCTGCTTGTTGTCCAAACGGCCGGTAGAGAGCCGCCGGGGCGAAGCACTGCCTCTTGGCTACACATCTGTGGGACAGAAGGTTTTGTTATACGACTGTTTGTGTACATGATGTTTACATCCTGCAGGATTCACATGACCTGAATGTTGTCTCTGATGTTTCCCTGATAAAAAGATGTCTGAGAGAGAATATGCATCCCTGCTGGTTTGTGTATAAAACCTCCTCCAGGCCGCTCTGTGTGAAGGCAACATAACAGAGCAGTTTTTATATACAGCACAGAGCTCCTGTGGGAATAAAGCTGCTTTCTTTTCCCACCGAGCTGCACAGGAAGGTTTTATTAACGCTGCTTATTGTTTTTTTAATTGTCCCTGTTCGACAGTAAATCCGTCAGGGGAGGTTTTCACCAGAATTTGCATCTGAATGAAGCTTTAGACAAATATTTTGTCAGCAACAGATCCAAGGACTCCGTCCTAAAATCTGTGTTTGTAAATCAAACTGATCTCAGCACAGTTTCATGTAGAGCTGCAACTCACGATCGCAATCATTGGTGATTAATCTGTCTGTTATTTTCTGGATTAATCGCTAAGTTGTTTGGTTTGTAAAATGTGAAAAATGTTGATCAGTGTTTCGTCCTCAAACCAAAGATCTTCAGTTTACTGTCACACAGGAAAGAAACCAGAAAATATTCACATTTAACAAACTGACATCAGAGAATTTAGACTTTATTTCTTAAAAAAATATTCAAGCCCATAAAATCAATTATCAGAAGAGTTGGTGATGAATATAATTGTTGACAACTAATCGTTAATCGCTGCAGCTCTAATAACTTCCCTGCTAAAATGATGGCTCTGTAATCTATCTCAGATATTATCTTCAGGTATTATCTCCTGTACTGAGCTGAACTACAAGTCAAATAATGTCTCATTATAGAAGGAGGCACATTTTGTTTGAAACCTGAACATTTCACCACAGAATGTGTTGCCTTTCAGTATTGGGGTTTTTTCACTGTAGGTTTTGGGATGTAACTTCAGTCAGGACTTTGTATCGTGGTCTATTTTTGTAGCTACAAATTGCCCCAAACCCAGCTGGTGTCTGCAGAACTGTAAGAAAACTCTGGCCGGCTGGAAGTACAAAGAATGTGACCACAAGACATGAAATAGTGCTAAAACCCAGGGGGTTGGTTTTAAACTCCCTCCACACATTATGATATCATATTTTTATGATAACTCATCTTCTGGAGGTATAAACAGGGTTTCTGACCGGTTGATGTCGACGTCGGTGTGGAGCTGCTGCAGCAGGAGGCTGTGCAGCTGCCGCTGGCCCTCCGTCTCCTGCTCCTCCAGCAGCGGGCCGTCCTCACAGGGTCGCCGGCTCACTCTGAACAACACAACACAGACAGCAGGTCACACAGACAGCAGGTCACACAGACAGCAGGTCACACAGACAGCAGGTCACACACTGTGTGGAGCGTTTACAACCCCAGGGATCATCAACAAAGTGATTCTTCCACGTGATGGTTCGACGATTTTAAAAGCGTCTTACTGTAAATGTATCTTCACTCACTAAAATATAACACGAGAAAAAAGGCTGTTAGGTGGAAGGTTAAAAACGTGACTTTGGTCTAAAGTGATGGACGATTATTTTCATTACTGTTTAATCTGCCGGTTATTTTCTAATTTTATTAATTCATTGTTTGGTTTTTAAAACAAACAGAAAGCAAAAAGTGAAAAACTCCATCACAATTTCATGAAGCCCTGTGTGCTGTCTTCATCCTGCTTCCAGTCCAACCCCCAAAATATTTAACTTAAAGTCACGTTACAAGAATAATGACTTGCATGATAAACGATTTAACAAGAAAGGGGCTGACTGGTTTTCTGTAGATCAACTAATTGTTAAATTGATTCATGGCTATATAATAATATATCATGTGAGAGGAGAGCGATACGTGAAAGTTGAAGATGTTTCTACACTGTTTATATTGAGATAAGGATCCTTTAATATGCAGCAATCAGGTGTTGAGCCCGACCGACATATCGTTTGGTGGATATTATCTACCAATATCGGCCTCTCACACATATATCGGTGTCAGCGTGCATGTTGTTTTTAAAAATGATAAATATATAGATTATTATGCAGAAAAAGATGCTTGGGGTATTTAATAATTCCTAAATTCCCAGTGAAGTCTATGGTTTCAGTGAAATAATGTTGTTTTAGACAATAAAGTGTAAATCCTGCCTCTGTTACATATCTTTGTCACAAGTGTTTGATAACCACATTTGAGAGATCATTGCAAAAAATGTTTGTATATGGGCCAATTACTAACATCAGGATATTATTCTGTACTGGACCGACTCCAGCTGGGTTTATTGAGACGCTGCAGGTAAAGTTTTGACTGAATGAGCAGGACTGCTGCACAACAACACCGGATATTCAGATGTTTTGTGTTGGTGCAAGTACTTTAATAACTTTAATAACTAAGGTTTTTAGTTCTGTTAAAAGCAGAAATTCCCATCACTAAATTACATGTTTCCATAGTGGAAGATTTCTTCTGTATCGCCCACTCCTGTAAACTAAGGTGTTTAAAATAAACACGTGTCCTTCCAGGTACGTGGGCCTCCCTGCAGGCCTGCAGGCCCTCTGACACAGAGGCTAACGTGTTTCTGGCTTCAGCTTCAGCTCACAGTCACGTTACAGGAGATAAACTGGCCGCCAGCAGACACCAGAGGTGAGCCAGCGCCGCTTCGTCGTGTCTACAGTAAAGTTTAATACAATATAAATGTCCAGTTAAACGTTTTATTTCAGAATTAAACTGTAAATCACAAAAACACACACGCAGCTAACGCTAGCTTAGCTGGCTGTAGCTGTTAGCTATTTCCATGACAACAGCGCTGCGTGAAGGAGATCGACGTAAAAAGCGACGTAACAGCTTTAAGCTGGATTGTTCTGGTTCCACTGGTGTCGGACCAGGTCTCAAACCAGATCCGATCGATTAAAACGCCGCCGTTCTGATTGAAATGACTGCTAACTGATCGTTGTGTTTACCTTCGCATGCTTCCGCTTTGTATTTCCACTTCCGGCGCGCGGAATCATGGGAAATGTAGTGGAATCCGTCAAGTGAACAAAAATGAACTAGAAGCTGCGTTTGAGGGAGAAATGGAGGAAAAGGATGGTTTGAATGAGAGTGTGAGCAGCGCGGGGCCTGACAGAGCCGTGTGTGCTGAACACTTTCACTCAGCTGTCTGTCTGCATGCTGCTCTCTGGCCACACTGGCTGTCACGTGCATGCACATTTTCTGTTATGACAACTAATTAAAACACACGCACACGTAAAAGCCTGTCGTGCACCACACCCTGCTTTATTAGAGAGGGTGTGGTTTTTAAACAGCACTCATCATCGGGGCTGGCTGCCTTCCCTCCGTCCATCGGAGCTTTTTATCAACCGTAATGCTGCAAAGCCCGACTGAATATATACTGTAACCCGCTCCCAACCCTCCCCTCCCAGCTCAAGTGTCCTCAATTAGCCTGCTGGCTGACGTCAGTAAGGTGACATGGGTGCTTCTCTCCACCATCTCTGAGCAATAAGCAGCGCTGCCGCCGCCGCTGCTGCTGCTGCTGCTGCTGCTGCATGGTATTAATAGATGGAGATGTGTGGAGGAGAGCAGGTTTGCATGCACTTGAGTGGTCTGTCATGCATTAGTGCTGCAGCTCCTCCTGCCTGCAGCCGGTGTCGGATCGCCGGCAGCTCGGCTCCTCTGCAGGGCTGCGCAGCTCCTGACTGACAGAGAGATGAGGGGTGGGGACGCAGGGTGGGGTCACAAGCAGGGAGAGGCGGAGGAGGAAAAGGCAGAGAGAGAGAGCCCAGCCCTTGAATACACGGCAACAACACGCCGTCAGAGAGAGGCAGAGACGCAGAGAGACGGGCTGCTTTTTGGGGGGAGCAGAGGAGCTTCGACGCTGCGGACATGAACTGAAAAGAGACACTGAAGAGGGACCGTGTTCTTATATCCCGACTGTTTACTGTAAAGGTGGAAATCCAGCCCCCACAATCCCTCCTGCCTCCCTCACAGTCCTCACTGAGCTACACCCAAAGCCCCGAGCGACCCCCTCCTGCTCCCGCTGCTCCACCCCTCCGCCGCTGCACCGCTCCGGCAACCGAGATGCACACGGAGACCCGCACCAAGAAAGTAAGTGCACCTTATTGGTCAACGAGAGAGGAGCCGTGCGTGCGTGTGGATGATCTGCGTGCACACGAGCAGAGCTGTCATGTGCCAAATGTGAATGTCAGTGACTGGAGCTGTGTGTGTGTGTGTGTGTGTGTGTGTGTGTGTGTGTGTGTGTGTGTGTGTTTGCATTCAGACAGTTTATTCTGCAATTACAGTTCTGTAACCTCACTGCTGCAAGAACATCAGCTGACAGCACTGTCATTTAATATGGAAAACCTCTGTGAGTGTGTGTGTGTGTGTGTGTGTGTGAGAGAGTGCGTGTGTGTGTGTGTGTGTGTGAGAGGTTAGTTCAGGTTCAATTTGAAATGCTCTGTGATCTCTGAGAGGCAGGAAGGAAACAGAAGGCAGAACCTGCAGCTCATAGGACACCATCTTAGCTTTTAAAGGGCCAGCAGCCTCCTCTACACACACACACACACACACACACACAGGCCTGATGGGAAGCAGCCAGGTGCACTGCCTGCACACACACACACACACACACACACACACACACACACACACACACACACACACACACACACACACACACACAGGCCTGATGGGAAGCAGCCAGGTGCACTGCCTGCACACACACACACACACACACACACACAGTGTGTTTCTGTGGCAGGATTCACACAAAGTGAATGAAGTCTGGCGTCTGATCTGAACTCTGTTAGTTTGATGTTTTCGTGGTCGCAGTTTGAGTCACATCGTCCAAGTTCCTCATTAAAGAGCTGAACTTTGACCTGTGAATGTACGGCCGACTGATGTGTGTTGAGGTTGAGCGCTGATGGTTTGTCGGATGGAGACTCACTCCGCTCTGTTTTTATCTTTTTACTCTATTTCTGCGCCGTTGAATATTTTGTAATTGGTGACATCACATCCTGTTTCAGTGGGGAGCTGAGGCAAATGTTGTTGAACTGAAGACGTGTGTGGTGCAATATTAATTTAACGAGACCTACAACAGACTATTATAACCTCCACCCAGGAGATTATGTTTTCACCTGTCTGTCTGTCTGTCTGTCAGCTGGATTAAAAAAAAATAACTGAACAGATTACAACGAAACGTGAATTAAATTTTGGTCAACACCTTTGGTCGTATCAAAACGACTGAACAGGCTGACTGCCAGCGACTCCCAAAATGACATTTATCAGTGTGATCTCTGTCGGACGCTCACAGTTTGCTTCGCTTTATGAAAACGTTGTGGTTCAGATTAAAATAACGACCTGACGTCTGTAACTTTAATGACAAATGTACCTTCGTTACGTAACTTCACTGTGTCAGTGAGTGAAAGGACCTTGTCTCACACTGGACATGCAGCGTCGTCTCCTGAACGACAGTCCGTACAGCCGCTGAAACCTTGAATTTTAATGTTTAATGTGTTTTCGTGGTTTGAAAAGTGCTTGAAGTTTGGATAAAGTGTTTGTAACTGCTCCAAGTTGTTACTGTCTCACCTTCCTGAGCTCCGCCAGGTTACACCCAGTAACATCTGATTTAATGTGATGAAGTGAAATCATAGCTTTCAGTATGCAGATATATATAAGCTGCTGGAGAGTGCTTGATTTTGACTTTGGAGCAGATGTGGTCACCCTGCTAGAGGTGGCTGCCGACTACAAACCTGAATACGTGTGGTAATAAGCTGCTTTTGGTGCAGAACCAGAGAACGGGACGGATCCGGGACTTTTTTAATATTTAGAGAAAGAACTTCCTGCAACATTTTCATTGAGTTGTCTGGTGTCTGAGTGATGCAGAGCGTAGATCTGGTGAGATTGAATTATGGTTGAACAGTTGATTCTGGACTATCGGGTCTGATACTCGATAAGGCTTCATTGAGTTAAAGGGGCTGTTGGGACTTGACACTGACATGAACTCTACCAACACCACTCCAGTTGTAATTATAGATTAATCTGTAGATTAGTTTTTGATTTATCGATTGATTGTTAATATAAAATACCAGGAAGTAGTTAAAAATGTCCAACACATTTTCTAAAACTCGTCTCATTCATCTCACTGGACTGCTGCTGTTCAGGTGTTTGTGTCTCGTATTAACTGTTATAAGATATTTTTGAGAATTAGACAAATATACTGTGGACGATGTCGAGTTTTTGCAGACAAGTTACAGAACATGAATCTCCAACTATTCAGATAATTGATAAGTAAAAATGTGAAACAAGCTGAAACTGGTCGGTGTGATAACGAAGCTGTTTTATGTTTCAAGTGCTGCTGAAGCGTTTTGACTTCTTCAGACTTGATCTCTCCTCCATGAACCTTCAGAAGAAGGTGAAGTTGTGCCACAAACTCTGACTCTGCTTCAGTTTCGGCTTCAGCTTCTTAAACGTGACCATTTGCTGCTTTTCTTTGTCGTCTCTGACAGTTCCTGAAGAGTCTTTGAGTTTTGGACTGTTAATTAATCATGAAAGTTATTGTCAGATTGATGTTTATAATGATATAAAGCAGAGAAGGGTTTCAGATCCTTACATTTGAGGAGCCTTAAGTACCTTTTCAATGATTACTTCATCATCAAAATTGATTTTCTGTTGATTCCTTTGAGGTGAACTTAAAGTTTGCAGCCTGCGACCTGTTGTATGACATTGTTGACAGGCTGCAGGTGATGGTGTCTCAGGAGGCGGTGCCGAACGTTGCAACACATCTGTCTAACGAGCCTGCAGGCGTGGAGGCCTCTCTGTTTGGTCCTTACCTGCAGACTAAACTCTGAACACACCCTAAAATATATGAATCCATTATAGATAAACTCTGTCTTGTCCCGACCCTGTATGTAATCTGACGGTTGTGTGATGTTGAGAGCTAACATTGTGCGGCTAACAGGGACTATGACTGCTATACAAACCTTCTCAGCTGCTGTGGAGGCTAAAATAATCTCATTAGTGGTGTGAAACCAAAATGAGCCGATGTTCCAGTTTTAGTCAGATAACTGGCAAAAATGACCGACAAGAGCTGAGGTCAGAACCGAGAGGACGTTTCATCAGGTCAGAAAGTTCCTGATAGCTCACATCACAGGCTAATAAAGCTGGTTTGGAGCTTTAATTTCTTCAGTTAATAACTAAAATGTTCGTCTTCCTCCTCTCCTAATCTTCTGACTGCTCCGTCTCCAGGTAAAGGTGGATGAGCACAGCTAGCGAGTTAGCTGCACCCAGTTTGTCTCTTCTGTAAAAAATCTGTATGAGGGTCGAAGTTTGGGCTCCGGGGCAACATGTGACTGCTCTGCTCAATGAAGAGCTTTTAGCTGAAAGTGGGAACCAACAGATCCGTCTGCAGCCTCGTGACCGAGGAAGACGACTCACCCATCACTCAGCTGTTTTAAAAGTAGAAACCACATCAAGCAGCTCTCAGCCGTTCAACTTTCACCTGTACGAGTATAATTAGCTCCAGTGAATCCATTAGACACAACAGGGGCCTTAATGACGTGTGCAGCATGTCGGCAACACAGGAAATGCACATGAACACCAGCGCCTGAGTCACACTTCACCTGCCAGATACAGTCAATCTGCAGGAAGTGTTGAACTGAACACAAACAGTTAATCCTCAAACAGCCTGCTGCAGAGCGCTGGTGTCGTTGTTTTAAAGGTTTTTGTTTCTGTCTTTGTGACTAAAGTTTTGTGCAGATATCTGAAGCTGAGAAACGATTAAAACCTGCCTCACGCTGCTTCAGTCACGGCAAACACTGTAAGAAGGAATAGTTTTGTTTCCCAGTTACAGGCAGCAGCTGTAACAACTTTAAGTAGCAGTTTAAAGTTTTACATCAAGTACGTTAAAGATAAAATATGTAAGAATTCGGCCTAATAGACCAGAATTTTGCTTTATATTCTGTGAGTTGCACAATATACCGTTACAGCACCGACATCGCAATGTGACGTGTGCGTGAGCAGCAGTGAAGCATGAAGGTCAAATGAACTCAAAACTTACCTGTTACTGCTTCATACAAACACAAATGAATTTCCTGAGACTGATCATGTTCTAATATCATGCAGCCGTTGTGTCAACAAGGTTCACACAGAGACATTTAGGATGAACCTTTATCGATCCCCAGTAGGACAGTTTCAGATTAATACAGCAGCACGAGGGAACAAACGATAACAGACGGTAGCATCGCGACGCCGAAGAGAAAAATAGAATAAATTAAAGAAAGTTAAGTTTACTGAAGGCAACAGAGAACAGGACTAAATATAACGTGAATAAAACTTCATCTGAGTCACGTCAGATAGATTTTCATCAGTAATGATGAAAGACAACAACTCCCACGATGCCACGCTACACAAGTCTTTTTTGTTTGGATCAGGAGACCCGTGGCGGCCCGAGTAACGTCCTGTACGTTTGAGCTGAAGGTGACACACTTTCTCTCAGAGCTCGATGCAAACGGCCGGACTCTCTCCTGATCGTTAGAAACACGTCACCTCCTGTTTCCTTATGAAGCGCTGCAGAACAGATGCTGTCTGACACAGCGTCTCTAAAAGCTTTCGTGAACTATAATGAGAACAATGAGTACACTTAACGTCTCATCCGTCAGTCGATAGCAGCGAGCCAGACGTTTATTTACTCTCTCGTAATGTTGTGAGCTGTTACTTTAACTGATGTGCAGCTCCGTCACCTGTTCAGACTCCATGAATCAGCTCGAGTGTTCCTCCTTGTTGTCTTCTTTCTCACTTTATCTGGAAGTTTAGAAACACTCCTTAATTCTGCTTCTTACTTTGACCTTTGACCCAGTTCACTGTTTTGGACGTCATGCAGGCGGAAATCAATTTCCTCCCGTCACAGCTCAGACCGAGCGTTATTGGAAGTGCGGTTAACTGATAGCAGAGCACTGATTCTGCATCACAGGGGCTCAACTGAGCATGCTCCGTGTGTGTGTGTGTGTGTGTGTGTGTGTGTGTGTGTGTGTGTGTGTGTGTGTGTGTGTGTGTGTGTGTGTGTGTGTGTGTGTGTGTGTGTGTGTGTGTGTGTGGTGGATCAGCTGGGCTGTGGACGTGAGAGCAGGGTCAGCTGTACATTCCTGGGCAGGGCATCAGCAGCAAAGAGCCCTTGAATACAAAGTCTGCCTGTGTGTGTGAGAGAGATGGAGTGTGTGTGAGAGTGTGAGAGTGTGTGTGTGTGTGTGTGTGTGTGTGTGTGTGTGTGAGAGAGAGTGTCGATGATAGTGTGTATGTGTGTCAGAGAGAGAGGGTTGATGCTCGTCAGTAGGCAATGATTAACTCTGCTGAACAAAGTTTGATCAAACTTCTGAGATAGTGGATGTGTTGCCTCCGTTACACACACACGCACACGCACACACACACACACACACACGCACACACACACACGTCTGACTGTGTTGTCAGTATGACATGGATGGGTGGACGGGTCAGTTGTTGCCAGTGTGTCACTCCGGACTTAAGAGTCCGGCCGACTCCTGCTGAGTTTGATGTAACTTAATATAACGACAGATAAGTTGACTTATAGATCACAGTGATGCTGCTGATCGTCATCTTTCATCTGATTATTTACAAATTGTGAAAACTGACTTACAACCAGCTGTTTTCTGATTTGATTCTGTATCTTTTATGCAGCTGTTGTCTCAGTTCATTTCAGTGAATCATAAAAAAACAACTTGTAGAGGCCTCTGTGTTCTCTACACGTGAACCATCACAGCGTTACCTTCTGTCATGTGTTGTCCTTGCTTTGTTGTTGTTTCACGACACACACCTGAGTTGTGTGTCGCGCTGGCAGCCGGTCGTTAGTTTGTGTTAGCGGACTCCATTTCTAAACTAACGTTAGCTGCTGTTGCTCTCTGTTGGTGGAGAAGAGAGCGACGCTGGGACGAGCCACTGGAGAACGAGCATTAAGTCACGTCAGGTTACGATCTGCTCACCTACGGCCAATAAAAAGTGATTAATACAAATTGTTTCATCGAGCCTCTTTACATCCAGGAGCAGCAGCGGTGGGAAGCTCTCAGCACCACGATGCTTTTTATAAAATGATTCTCGTAGCATAAATGTTTGATTTCTAAACGTGATTTATTTTTCTCTCTCACCGTCTGACTTCTTGCTACTTTGCTTCTGCAAAACAAGTTTCCCAGCATGCAACAGTCAGTGTTTCTTTACTGGAAAATCTGATTCCAGTTTTGCTGTTGTTCAGTCCGCCCACACATTGTATTATTTTCCATGTCTGAATGAAACTAGTTCACAGCAGCGCTACACTCAGTGTGAAGATGTTGTGCTCTGGTGTCTCCGGTTGAATTACTTCTTTTTTTTAAGCGTGTTATTTTTATTAATCATCGTTGCACCACAGAGTGAAACTCACCATCTGACACGGTCAAACCTTTAACTTTTAAATTCTGATGCAAGAATGACTTTTGTTGGCAGACGATCAAACACCAGCTGTTGGCAACAACATGTTGAAATCTCCATCGTTTGAATGATCAGAAAACATTTCAAGGCAACAAAGAAAAGTTGAAAATCAAAATATAAGAAATAATCATTGAATTTGAGAAGAAAATGACTCGTGATGATTGTTCAAAGGTGAAAATGCTGTTTTTTAGATCAAATTAGCTGAGATCCGACTCGCTACAACACAATAAGTGAAATACACAGAATATTATCTAGGTGTTTAGCTCTTGGAAAGCACAGATCGCTTTGCAGTGCATTTTGGGAAATCTGAAGGCTGTAACTGAAGTGGAAGTAGTTGAGGTTGTTTGAGGGAAAGTGGGTGCACCAAAAAAATCCTCCACAACACCCGATCACTGAGAGGATACATTGATCCTCTGTAACGATAGTGAAGAATCCAGGGATGTAATTTAAAGGCTCATGTGACCTGCAGGAGTCTCACGCCTCGCTGCTCAGCTCGGGGCTCTAATAAGCTTCAGTGTAAGTGTTTTCCAGGTGGTGAGGAGGTGTCGGAGCGAACCGGCTCACTGCACTTTTCCATTTTCTATTTCACGTGATGCTCTTATTCAGAGTAATTTACGGCGCGTGCAGCGACACAACGAGCTGCAGTTCCTCCATCAGCGACATGAAAGGGTCGGCTGGAAGCAAAAGTCTCCTGCATCCTCACACAGAGACGTCGACATGCTCCCTAGCAGTGTATGTGTTTGTGTGTCAGGTGTGTTGGCCAGCTGGCTGCCCGACCGTGTGTGTGTGTGTGTGTGTGTGAGTGAGACAGAGGAGATAAATGAGAGCGGGGTATGAGGACTCAGTGTGAGGAATGGACTGGGTGAGTTAGGGCTGTCACAGGGGTCAGTGGTGGCGGGTGGCGTTGTGTTCGGGTCACTCAGTCGGCTGAATCACTGACAGTTAATGTGGAGCAGGAAGTCTGAGAGGAGGAAGAGGAGGATCTGCTTTTTACTAGTCTGGATTCTGCGACAGAGCTGCAGTCTGAATATCTCATTTATTTAATACGACGCAATGAAATAAAAACAGAATTCTCACGTTGTTGTGCAAAGTCAGAATAAACGACTACCCAGAAATAAATGTAAAAACCCACCTCTGTGTTTTATCAGATGCTGCACAGGCAGGTGTAAATATAACATTTTAAAAATGGACTCAGATGAAAACAGTAGAAGTCAGTGTCAAACCAAATGTTACCGCTTCCTTCAAAGATTCCTTTAACCGTAAAAAGTAAATATATCGTGCCAAAATATTACCTCGGTCAAAGTTAAAGAACAATACGAATAGCGCTCGAGTGAAAGTCTAAAGTATCAGACAAAAGTACCAGTAAGAGTAAATTATACATACATTTATGTATATTCTGTAAACTAGAGGTTAACTGATGATCGACCTGGTTATCAGCAATACTCCAATTATTAGGATCTTCAAAGTAACTAGTAACTAAAGTTATCACATATATGTAGTCGAGTAAAAAATAGAGTATGATGTGGAAGTATAAAGTAGCAGAAAATGGAACTACTCAAATTATAAGTACCTCAAAATTGTACTTAAGTACAGTACTTGAGTAAATGTACTTAATTACATTTTTTCACTGCCTTCAGCCGTACTTCTGTCGTCACTGACGTTACACTCATGTTACTCAGTTTCATGTCCAGAGTCCAGCTGCAAATGTTTAAATCAAAAGTGGACTCGAATCCTGGTTTTGTAGAATCATGACACCATTATAAAATATAATATGATATAATATAATATATACTACGACTATGTACATTTTTATGTAGTTGTGGATAGAAGGAGGAACTTCCTGTTCTGCAGCCTGAGGATGATGAGCCGGTCCCCTCAGGATCTTCCAGGTGAGCCAACATGCTAACTTGTTGCTAATCTGCCGCAGAGTCTGAGGAGGGTTAACAGACTCGGTTGCCCTGGATTCAGCAGAGCAGCGCAGGGTGGAGGGTGGAGGGGGGCTGTAGAGTTGTTGGTGGTGTCACGGTGTCTTTTTTTTTTTTTCTGTGTTTGCTGGGCGGCCTTGCTCAGGCTGGCCTGCCCCAGGGCTTCATGGCTATTTATAGAGACACAGCAGCGTTTATATGGTGAAGGCAGAGCAGAGCAGAGCGACTGAGTCTCTTGTCACGGTACCAAAATCCAACCCTGGACACCGTTAAGTTCAATATCCAAACATTTGAAGCCTGCCGACTACAAACACGACGGTGAACGAGAGTCAGCCGCAGTGTGCAGTGTGTGTGCTGAGCTGCTGAGCTGTTGATCTGACCTTGATTTGGTTTCCGTGGATTCAGACTTGGACTGAAGTGTGTTTGCTGGAAGAAAAGCTCCCGTTGCATCAGCTTATCACCGGGACAATGACTGCAGTGAAGGTGATGGAGAACCACAAACAGATCACATGTAGCATCATGAAGTCTGTGAAATCTGCTGGATGTGTTTCATCATGAGATCAATCCTCAGGACCAGAGTCTCCTTACAAACTGCTCCAGATCTGTAAATAAAAGATTCCCTGTTCGGCTCCTGGCACCGACTCTGTCAACCAGTTTTGGTGAAACTGGGATCCAGTTCAAGTCGTGATGGACTCTTTGACTCTGGTGCAGGATGAAGAGGACGAGGCAGACTGCAGCTCTGACTGTTACAGGCCTCCTCCTACTTTCACTTTTCACTACTACAGTCTATTTACACCATCTGGAGGTGACACTCGGATTCATACAAATGCAGCCTCAGGAACACAATTACTGAACATTTTAAATATGTAACAATCAGTGTTCATGCATACAGTCATGTCAGTAATACTGGTGAGTGTTTCCACCTCTGACTTCACGAATCTTATATGTTTGTTGGAGCCACAGTGAGCGACGTGAAGCTAATAAACATCAGGTTTGATGTATGAAGACTGTTCAGTGATGACACCGACTGAATTGTCAGTATCAGCATCTGCCGCGCTGTAGCTGTGAACAATTAAGCTAATGCTGCATTGTGATTGGTTGGTTCATAGACGCAGGTCGATGATCATCCTAAAGTTCTGAAAATCTGAATTATTTCTCAGATTATCTTCGGTCGCAGCATCGTAACTTAAATGTGTTAGTAAGTCAAAGAACTGGTGTGGACTTGGTTTTCACGGCGGTCTCCTGCGCTGGTTTCCTCGATCACCATCCCGACCTCTTCCTCTCTTTACACTCCTTCACCTGACGTCCTCCGTTGACGCTGTGATGATGACGACAGCTTCAACAAACCTGCTGCCTGACAGGAAACGTAAATATGGGACGTAGTGAGCAGCTGTCACAGTCGACCTGCAGTGTTTCACTGGCTGGAACAATTAATGGATATACAAAGGTCAATGATATGCAAATACTAAGTGAGATGTTACTTATTGTGACATTGTAAATAAGAATTAGATCTCAGTGACTTTCCTGCTTAAATAAAGGTCAGATTAAACTAAACAACCAGCCCGTGCACACACAGCTGAATGCACTGTTTTATTAGGTCCTGGCTTTTTTTGTGTTTTTGACCATTTTGTACCTGAAACCTTCTAAATGTGATTTGTTTTGGAGTTTCCTGCCAGTTTAATCTGCGCTCAGCTCGGTGGATCTAAGCTGTAAACAGACGGAGAACTGGCAGTTGTTTGTGAATAAAACTCACCCAGACTGTCTGAGTCCGGTTCCCTTTCCATCTGTAACCGGCCTGTCAATCACCACCATGACAGGAGAAGCAGAGGAGGAGGAGGGTGGAGGTGATGGAGAGGAGGGAGTGAAAGGTGGTGGTCGAGTGGAGAAAACAACTCTGCGAGCTTGTTTACACTCAGACTGAGTTCCTCTGAACAGCTTGGCCGGCCCAGCAGCCATCTGTGTTGACTATACATTGAAATGACAGTTTAACTCTGAACGTCTTAATGTGATAATCTGTCATCCTCCGATGTTTTCGTGGATCTGGCAACATCTCAGTTCTGCTCCTGTTTAGTCCAAACAAACTGGAAACGCATCATTTCCTGGAGTTGAAGCCGTCAGACAGGGACGCTCCCTGTCTAGGGTCAGAGCGGACTATTATCAAACATTGTTTAACATTTTATTCTGGAGACTGGGCTGAAAAGCTTTAATGACTTATCTTTAATTGTGTGCAACAGGAAGTATGCTGCCAAACCGAGCTTTGTTTCTACCTGTTGTTGCTCGAACATGATGAATAAATAGCAGTTTATTAATCTGAAAATACTACAGATTTTCCTTTTATAGCCGGAGGACTGAAAGTGTTTTATGTTTGTGAGGTTATGGATCTCACTTCTAAAGAAACAGGGCGGGCTGATTTATGGATCGATCTGATTAAACTCAGTGACTCACTGTTTTTCTCACTGTCTAATAAAACTTAAAAGGCTTCATTAGAGCGTCTCGGGCGGTGTTTTCACTCTTGATCTCGCTGCGTCTCCGCCGGGTCATGATCTCGCTGTCTCGGTCCCTCGCTGCTCCGTCCCAGTGTCATCGTGGAGAGAGATGAGATTCAGGTGGTTGACTGACCTGCTCGATCATCCTCCCACTTCCTGTCTGACCGTTTCATTGAGATGTTCATGTGTGTGTCTTGTTCACAGTAACTGAGTAACTTGTTTACTGGCTGTGTGAAAGTGCATCACGAGGGAGAAGGAGCAGATCTTCAGAGCAGACTGATGTCACAGTACTCACCTGTGACGTGGTTCTGTCCAAACGAACATTCATCACAGTCCACTTCTTTCTATTTTTGTTCCCTGAGGTTTTAAGATCTCTATCTTTGAGATTTCTGACCTCAGTACAAGAGAGGAGAAGTTTGTGCTTCTCAAAATCCTGAAATATTACATGAAGAAGTGTCCACAGATCAGACTGTCAACACTTTTCAGAGGGACGATATTTACCAGTAGAGTTTGTCCAGTCGGCCATCTTGTCACGATATATTAAACACTATTTTATCTTTATCAGCCCTTAATTCTTCTGTTGACACATCTTCATTTTTGGTAGTTTTTGACCAAATATCTGTGAAACATCTCTTCTGGTCTCTCATCAGCTTCATCTTTTTGATTTGTGCTCTTTAGTAACTGTTAGCATGCTAAAACGCTAAGCTAAGGATATATATACACAGATATTTGTACATTTTTTAATGGTTTTGTTATCGATCCCGTACCAGTCAGGCTCTGATCAGCCTATTTTTATTGCGAGTCTAATAGCCTGCTCATATTAGCATTTAGCACAGAGCTGATGGCATGCGGCTGATGTCTCTCAGCCTTGTTTAAATGTTGTTTTTTAGCATTTTGGTGAGCACCAAAAATTATATTTCAATTGTATCTGGTTGGAAGAAGAAATCTCAAATGCTGATATTTCAAAACGTGGACCATAAAGTAGAGCCCGACCGATATATCGGCTGGCCGATATTATCGGCCGATATTAGGCATTTTCCAAACTATCGGTATCGGCATTTATAATGGCCGATAAATGAATATTTAAAAAACAAAATAAAAACGGACGAAACACCCTTGAACCATGTTATGAGTGTTGGTGTTGCACAGTTTGTCCACCAGAGGACACTCTACAGCGTCCCTGTTGGCAACACTCGTGTTTCGAACGCCACAAACCCGACAACCAGCTGATCCAGCCAGAGTCGGGCAGAGCGAACCAGTTATCCACGACTGAGATCATCGGTGAAGTGTGTTCATGGTAAGTTGGCGACTGTCACGAGAAATACTTTGCTTGAATAACAATTAAAAGAAAATCCCCATCAGGTCTCTTAACTCAAATTTGTGACTACCACGTCCAGTTCTGCTGCTGTTAGCTGTAAGCCGAGAGTGAAACTGAATCAGCTCGTAATTTTGATGTTCCTCTGTTCTGTTGTGACAATAAAACAAACAAGTTTATTTTTAAACTGCATTATCATATTATTTCAGTGAGGACTCATAAATAACTACAAATAACTAATGTTACGGAAATCTGTTTATGTTTTGTTACGCGTTTCTGGATTTATTTTTTATATATATATATATATATATATATATATATATATATATATCAGCTGATATATCGGAATATCGGATTTTAAAATCACCAAATATTTGTATCGGTATCGGCCTTAAAAATCCTTTATCGGTCGGGCTCTACCATAAAGCAACACACGGCTGAAACAAGAAGAGAGTAAAATGTTTGAATGGTTCAGATTTATTGTAGGAAACTAAAGAAACATCAGGTCGTGTTGTTGACGTTTGTTTATCTGCTTATCTTAAAAAGACAGAAGAGACAGAAAGCAAAAGGAACGGGGAGGAAAAATGAAACTTAAAGGTGAGCTCTGCAGGATTTGTCGGCTGCCATCTGTAAACACATCGTTCAAAGCTGGATATGTGATTCTGGAGAAGCATAGCTGATTGTTGAGTCTCACTTCCAGGTCGTTAAATACTGACGCTTTGGCGAGCCTTCAACTGAAACATCAGTATTTGGCAACCGGACTCTGAGATGTCAAACACTTCTATGAGTCTCAGGTGATGACTGACAAGAATGACTTCGTATTGTTTCTGTGTGTAACTCTTCGCTGCTGTGTAATGTGTCAGTAATCTACCAGGAGCGACTTATGTGTCGAACTGTGTGGGATATCTGTTTGTGAGGCTGAAGCAGGAGGTCAGGACCGTTCATGAAGCCGGCGTGGCTGCTGTTTGTGGAGTCGTGTGGAGGAAACAGTTCGAGCTCGAACAGTAGAAACAGAGGTGAGGTTTATCTGAAGGTCGTAAAGCTGCTGGGAGTTTAGTCATGTGAGCTGCAGCTTCAGAAAGAACGGCTTTGTGAGCACAGTGTGGATTATAACAGCTCCTCTCTGTGTCACCTCCATGTTCTCTGGTGTTTCTTCTTCTCCTCAGTGTCACCTCCATGTTCTCTGGTGTTTCTTCTTCTCTCCTCCTCAGTGTCACCTCCATGTTCTCTGGTGTTTCTTCTTCTCTCCTCCTCAGTGTCACCTCCATGTTCTCTGGTGTTTCTTCTTCTCTCCTCCTCTGTGTCACCTCCATGTTCTCTGGTGTTTCTTCTTCTCTCCTCCTCAGTGTCACCTCCATGTTCTCTGGTGTTTCTTCTTCTCTCCTCCTCAGTGTCGCCTCCATCAGTCCTCCTCTGCTCGCCCTCCATTCAGGTTATGAGACAGATCTCAGTCATGTGGTGATAGTGGGTTTCTCTGCTACAGCTCAGTCACATGCATCCAGCCCGGTTCATGAGCTCCACGTCAGACAGTGAATATCCGTGTGGAGGTGTTTCGTCCAACATGACGCCCAAAATATTTCGGTCCATTCTTTGTTTGAGTCTTATCCCAAATGTATCGGCAGCTGCTGTTTTAGCATCAGCGCTAACCAGGGATGATTAGTCAGCTGGTCCAGTCTTACACCGGAAATATGAGTCAGTTAAACTTATTATTATTATTTTATTCATGGACACGTTTGACGTTTGAAGCCACATTTTCCTCATGTGAACTGTAAAATATGCAACAACTCAGACTGTAGGTTGGAAAAAAGCAACATGCAGACTTCTGTACCAGCATACAGTACTTCCAGAGAACCCTGACAGTTAATTGTCTGTATACACACACACACACACACACACACACACACACACACACACACACACACACTGTCTGAAGATGATATCAGCAGACGTGTAACTCTGATAAAACTCTGTGGAAGTGGGTTTGTGTTGGGACGTGTGTTCTTCGTAGTTGTCATTTAAAACTGAGAACCGGGAATGAACATCCATCGTTAGCAACAACTTATTAGAAATGATTTAAAATGTTTGACATATTAAATATAAAAGTGAAGTCAGACAGATTTTCTTGTTTTGAATCACCGTGCCGTGTTTTTATACTTTTTCTTTACTTCTTTCTACGTCTGATTGGAAAGCTCCTCCTGTCCACAGGTGTTGTGAATTAGCATTTTGCTGAGTGCATCTGGTGTTTGTGCAGGATTGTGTTGCAGCACCGACGTTACTCTGATGTCAAATAAATAAACTGATGTCAGGTGAGCATGTATGCATCTAACCCGTCCGTCTGGATTGTATTCAATCGTCTCACCTTTTAAACAACGCTTCCTCACCAACACGGGTTCATGCTCGCGTGTGTTTGTGGTTTGAATGTTTGGACCACGCCCTTAAAAAGTTGAAAGTAGAATTAAAGCTCAGAGTTGTCTGAACATGTGGAACACGGAGTTAAATGTATAGAAATGTGGATGTTAGAAGGTAAAAACATCAAAGTTCAGAGGTTTGTTTTGTTAGCAAAAAGAAAAAGAGAGAAGAAGCTTTGGTACTGTGTTCAAGGGAGAGGAAGTGTGTGTGTGTGTGTGTGTGTGTGTGTGTGTGTGTGTGTGTGTGTGTGTGTGTGTGTGTGTGTGTGTGTGTGTGTGTGTGTGTGTGTGTGTGTGTGTGTGTGTCTGTGTGAGGGTTCATTATTGGAGGGTTGAGTGTGGCTGAATGTGGTGGGAATGTGTGACTGAATTATGTGAATGAGTGTGTGTGTGTGTGTGTTGGGAGGGTAGAGAGGGGTGGGGCCTGTCGAGCGTGTGTGTGTACATGTGTGTGTGTGTCTGTGTGTGTGTGCATGCACTTGTACACACACACACACACACATTCTTCTCTGCGAATGTTTGCCGCATGCCAGTGTGCACAGAGTGCATGTGTGTGTGATTTCCTCGTGTGTGTGTGTGTGTGTGTGTGTGTGTGTGAGGATATTGGCCGTGTCACCTCAGATTAGGCCATGATGCGATGGTGGCGGCGGCGGCGGTGGAGGAGAGTGACCCCCTACCAACCACGCCACAGTCATTAACGGGGGGAAAGAATCCCGTCGCCATGGCAACCGCGGCCGCGCTGCCAAAACGGCCACAATGAAAAGAAAAGGGGGACGTGGGAGGGGGGAGAGAGGGGGGAGGGTGGGGGAGTGAAGGAGGAGGAGGAGGAGGAGGAGGAAGGTGGTGAAGGGGGGTTGGGTGGAGGTTGAGGTGGAGAGGGTGTGTCTGTGGTAAGAGAGAGTGATGATGATAGAGAGAGAGAGAGAGAGAGAGGGAGGCGATCAGATAATGAGGTCACACACACACACACACACACACACACACGCAGGATGATCAATATTTCTTGACGTTATAAAAGACTTTGTGAAGCGACTTGAGCTCAAACAGGAAGTGGAAACAGGGTTAAAGGTGACTGAGGTCAGCTGATGGTGATCACGTGACCTCAGCAGGGATAATGACGCACATTAAAACAAAAGAGCCTCTTTTTTCAGAGCGGCTGGCCTCCGTTAGTTCACGCTCACCTCACAGTCCGATATGTGGGTGATTTTTACTGTTGGGTCGTGTAAACTGGCGTCTCTGTCCGTGTTCATGCTGATTTAATATTTTCGACTCCAGAGAGCTTCTGTAAACAGACAGACGAGCTCTGTGGTGTGTTTCACTCTGTGACTCACTCATGACAACATTTGTTTAGAGTAAGAAAAGTGAATTTGTTCAGTTTGAACTTTTCTGTTTGTTTTAAAGACATCAGTCTCACAGCAGCAGGAGAAACACGGCACTTCCCCTATTTGCTGATATAATAAAATAATAAAGGGATGTCGTCCATTTTGGACCTCAGAGAAGCATCTTACTGTATGTTTAGAGACTCTATGTGCATGTATGTGCATCTCTCTGAAGATTAGTGTAAAGGATGTGTTAGCATGTGGTTGGAGGTCTGAAGAAGTGGGATGTCGTCCTGCGGTGGAAGATGTGCAGTGACTCTGCAGTCTTGACTCCAGCAGGGCAAAGTGTCTGAGTACATGTCAGCAAAACAACATACAAGTTAAAACCGAATGTTTCTTTATGTTACGTCTTCACGTGTGTTTAGGTTGAATTTTGCCACAGTGCTGTGGAAATCATCATGGTTTGGCTTAAAATACCTGTTTTGGTCGCCACGATCACAGATGGAGATGATTCTGATTCCTGTGAATAATTTCTGGTTTTGGTTTCAACAGAAAGGCTGAAAACTCTGCAGGTGTCCTTAAAAAAAACAGTGGCGTGACTCAAACTGTGACCGGCTGTTTGGCAGCCTTTTCGGCTGTAAAAACGCCATCACCATCTCCTGATGTGAAACGTGGCTAATAAGCATGTTGACAAATGTCAAACTTGGATGCATCTGTGGTTTGCAGTTATTTCAGACTAGCAGTGTGTGTAGAAGAACGAAACTTTACTTTCAGTGATCACCAAGACAAAAACTGCATGTTTACAATCAGCAGTCAAATCTGATAAGAAGTGTTTGGTGACTTTGCTCCAAAGTAAAGTTTAAAACACTACGTTTGCTGGTTCTGCTGTGATAAAGCAGTTGATCGGGTTCTGAGGGCCAGGGAATGTGTCAGACTTCTCTATTCAAAATGCTTGAATTTGTCCATCTCCTCTCGTATAACCTCTCTGTGTTCACCTCGGTTTGACCATGAGTTGGAGGTATGAAGGATCAGTTCCCTTCAGTGCCCTCCAAGTCTTCAGCTGGATGTTGGAGGTTTGGTGGCAGGAGGAGCTGTCCTGGCGGAGTACGGGCACTCCTTACTGAGGAGGAGGTGAGTGAGTCCTTATTTTGTAGAGGAGCTGCAGGGTCACGCCCATGTTCCCTGTCGATGGGTGTCTCAGCGTGGGAATCCTCACAAGCTCAGTCTTATCCTGGTTGAGGTTTAGGTGGTGCCTTGACATCAGTTGTCTGGAAAGCAGTGATACATGCCTCCACCTGAGTGTTGGACAGGTGGAGGCACAGATGGTATTTGTGTGACATGTGTCTTAAATAAGATGTTTTTGTTACAGGAGTGATGTAACAGCCTCTTCATGTGTCTTTAACCATGTGAACACATCCAGGTCATCATCCTGATGGAGCCTGACCTTTTAAAAATGAAACTGGGCCACACTTAAGATGTTTATATGCATCTTCATGCATTTAAGGCTCACCGTGCAGCGTCTGTCAGGGGTTGTTTAAAGACACCAGGTGCAGTGATTCAGCGATAGTTGATTGTTGAGTCTCATTTGCAGGTGTGAGATACCAACACTTCTCTCCAGACCACAGCTCTGACTGGAGTCTTCTGTTGTTTGTTAGTAGATTCTGTCTGTGATGAAGTTTCTTTTCTGTCTCTCAGTGAACTAAACTTGATGTATTGATCTTTTGATGGTGTCTCACTTTGGATACAGCTGATCTGATCTGAAGTGCTTTAGAGTTCATGCACCGTCCTCTTAGAAACCTTTAGTCTGTCTGTGGTTCAGCCCAGACTGCAGGATTTAATGTAACCGCTGATACCTCCAAGATCGACATGTGCACCATACGTGGCACATCGCCTTGAAAGTGGGTGTTTTTTTTATTCCGTGATCAAGGTGACCAAACCAGGATGCTTCCTAACACTAACCCAGTGGTTTTTGTGCCTGAGTCTAACAGGAGCATCAGCACAGAGTTGTGATGAGAGAGAAATATTAAATAACATAAAGAAATGTTTTAACTTCTCTGGTTTTACAGAAACATACTCAGCTAACATTTAATCTGGCGCTTTGTTTGAGACCTGAGAATATTTTTAACAGATCCACAGTGTGTTCAACCAGTAAACCAGTGGTCCAGTGTTGTGGGACTGGTCCAGTGTTGTGGGACTGGACCCATGATGTTCGTTGTTCTCTACTGCTGAAAGAAGACCGACACCGCTCACAAAAAGAAAGAAGCGTCTCCCTCAGAAGGCGTCATATTGGTTTGGATGATCTGTTTCTTCTTGATGATGTCTCCTCAGACCGCCTGACAGACAGCAGATGTGTGTGTGTGTGTGTGTGTGTGTGTGTGTGTGTTAGGACCGTCTCACAGAGTAAACCCTGTTAATGTGTGTGTGTGTGTCTGCACACACTCTCATGTTTGAGGTTAGTTCTGGTCTGTAAGAGCTTTGAGTTGTAGAGAAGTGCTTTGACCACAACTTTGTGGTTTGGACGCGTGTGTGTTGGTGTGTGTGTTGGTGTGTGTGTGTTGGTGCGGCTAATTTGTATTTGACTTGTGCAGAGTGCGCTAACTTTGTGTAGTGCGTGTGTGCGTGCGGATAAGAGGGTGTGTAGGGAAGTGTTGGCCAGCTTTGCGTCAACAGGGTGTGGTGTGATAACAGCCTCTCTCTCTCCTGCTCTCTCTCTAGGTCTCTCTCTCACTCGCTCTCTCTGCCAGCCATATTGAGACACACCCAGTTTCTTCTCGGCGCACATTAAGTGTGTGTGTGTGTGTGTTGTTGGTTTTTTATGACCAACATTTTGAAGAATCACAGGACAGCAGCCCGTCACTGCTGCTGGACCTACACAACATAATGTAAACAGAGCGTAGCAGAGGTCTGAAGTTACAGACGGTCCCACAGAGATGGGTCATATTTGGCTGGTAGCCAGCCAGCAGCATCTGTCGGCCATAAAGGAGCCAATCAGCAGCAACATGAGTCAACCAGCAGAGAGCCAGAAGAGGCCAAATAATCCGAGTCCAAACAGCAAGAGCAAAAAAAATGTAGTGTCGACATGGGAACGGTCTGATGGTAACATCTGGCAACACAGACGTCAACAGAGCGCAGCAGAGAAACTGAACCACGGGGACGGACAACAAACGTGTTTAATAAAGTTTAACCGAAGGCCCAAAAGACCAGGTACCACTGAGTCTGCAGCTCTTTAGCTCTTTGTTTTGGTTTTATGTTCCGTCCAGAACACAGTGGAACATCCAAAAGAACCAGTATAACCTTCAGGAGCTGGTGGAGACCAAACCAGAGCTAAAAGGAGAATTAATATTAAATTCATCAAGTGGATGCAAACATAAGTCCAAATAGAGGTTGTGCTGTAAATAAAGGAAAACTACATTAAAAGGTTGAAAACAAAAAAAGTATACTAATGAAAATTGATCTGGCTCGAAGTGCTTCTCAATAAACTATTTTAAAAGATTATCATGAATCGAATATTCATGATTCAGGATTAATTTCAGGACTCGGTACTTTATTACCATCGTAACATAACTGAATTGAATGTCTTGTCAATCGTCTCTCATCCTCAGCTGACATATTTCATATTTCAAAACCAGACAGCTAAAGCAAAGGTCAGGGTGCTCTCCACTACAAGGATAAATACAATGTATTTATTATTTTCATGATTAATGGATTAATCGTCTGGCCCATCAGTTTCCCAGAGCCCAGAGTGACGTCATCAGATGTCTTCTGTTGTCCAACCAACAGCCCGAAACCCAAAGACTCTTTGTTTACTGTCAGAAATGACAAAGAAAAGCAGAAAACCGTCACATTTCAGAAGCTGGAACCAGACGACGTTTGACTGAACTGATTTTAAGAAAAGTTGGCAACTAATTCTCTCTAACTGTTGCAGCTTTTCTGGATTCACGACAACCTTAATGAGCCACCTGTGGAGCCGCGTTTGCATCAGGGCTGATAGTGTAACGTCTTTTTTCATTGAAGTGTGCGTGTGTGTGTGTGTGTGTGTGTGTGTGTGTGTGTGATTTTATAGTAAACATGAACCTGATGGTGAACCAGTGTTTCAGGATTCCTCAGCGGTTCCCTCCACGTCGCCTCGGTCAGATTTCTTGAAAACCGCCTGCAGCGTTTTCCTCATAAAAGTCAAATTACATCGAGGTTTTGATGCTCGAGTGTCAAACATGAAAACAGTTGATATGAAGTCGACGGTCGGCCGAGTGTAAAGTGATCCTGTGATGGTATTGGATGATGATCCTGATGGTTTGTTTGGACGGCTGTAACAGACGAGAAGCTTATTGATGTCAACATAATGGAAAGAGGAGGATTTATGAAGCCGGTGCTGATGTAGTGTGATATGATGTGATATCAGTCAGTGGTGAGAGTTTTAGTACAAATGCAGGTTTTTAAAAACACAGTGAAATATTCTTTATGTTTCTCGTACATTTAAGTTTATGAGCTCACTACTCTCTGACTTACTGACTGTGATTCTGTCCTTCAAATATACAAAGTTGTCAGAAAACTTGATCATACTCTGATCTGTTTCTTTATTTAAAGTCAGTTTTGTTAGTTTTACAGTTTAGCTTATGTCGGACAGATTCCCTGTCCAGTTGTTTTTAAGTAAGACAACATTAAATGTCAATGCATCGAGAGTCCTAATGAAATAATGTACATACAAATGAAAATACTAGAAAAAAAACACATTTTATAATTGTCATGTTTATGTTTGCGCTCAGGCCAAATCCAGCATATTAGTGCATCTTTAAATATACGTTGTTGGTGTCTATTAAACAGCTGTTAGTTTGAACATTTTTAAGTTTATTATGTTTATTTTGCGTTGGGAAAATTTGCCACAATTATCCGTGACGACTGAAAGCAGAGTGTGAAGGTGAAGACGAACACTGAAGACGCTCTGTGTGTTGATGTCCTGATGACAAAGAGGACAAAAAGAGGAAAGTGCTAAAAGCTTTTTGCATTCAAACAGCAAAACAAAAGGAAAAACTGAAATTATCACAAAATGCTGAAGCAGAATCAAACATCACATTCATCCTCAGTCTGTTTGTTTTTGGCGACATGAATGAAAGACATTAAATGATTAGTTGTGACTTTCCTCACTTTTGTTCAGCTCCTCTCTGTTTCTCTGTTTGTCTCTGCGTAATGTGCTCATGTCCTCAGTAGACCAGTCAGTGTTGTGCAACAGCAGTGACCTTTGACCCCTGCAGCAGTAAACGTCTCTGGTCAGCCATTGTTGACTCGTCCCTCCTGCTGCTGTCAGAGGCCGATCTGACGGACAGTCGTCAGCTGCTGCTTTGACTGTCTCTGCGCTCTGATCCGTCGTAGATACGACGTGTGTCCGCTGAGTGCTGCTGAGTTTGATCTGTTATTTCTAACACGGGAAGGAAGTGTCATGTAAAAATCTCTCAACATTTAAAAGAAAAAAAAGAAAATTCCCGTTCAGTCATTTTATTTCTTAAACAGAAAATTAATCTGCAGTTATTTTAAGAATAAATCAATCAATTTTTTCAAGCAAAAATCCTCTCGATCCATCACTTTTATTGTGAGGATTTGCTGTTTTTCTTTAGATCGTTCGAGACGTCATCGTGGGTTTATGATATTTTATTAAAACAAAAACAACCAAAGGATTAATTGAGAAAATAATCATAATATAAATCAATTATGAAAACAGTCAATAGACACCTGTTGGATGGTGGAGATGATCAGAGCTGCAATTAAAAACCAGAAAAAATGATCTTCTGAAGTTTAGTTTTACTCGTATTATAAACTCCTATAACTCGTGATGGTAGAATAAGATACAGTGCATTGAAAGTGGAAGATCTCAGGACGCGCCTGTCCCTTTAAGAGGCGGTCTGTCCTCGGCTGCAGGAGGGTGGAGGAGCTGAGGCTGTCAGGGAGTGGTCGGAGGGGACGGAGGGGACGGAGGGGACGGAGATAAGTTTGTCTTCAGTGTAATGGAGGCTAGTTGTTTACATGTGATGATGTAATATTACATCATCATGTGATCAGCTTCTTTCTGTCTGCGTCTGGTTGCTTTTGATATTTTGTATTTCTCTGAATGTAGAGGAATCAGGTCACAGCTGTGTGAGAAAAGTTTCTCCTCTCCTCTCGTCTCCTCTCCTCTCCTCTCCTCTCCTCTCCTCTCCTCTCCTCTCCTCTCCATACTGTAACGTATACATAAGCAGAGACGTCGTCAAGGCCGAGAACAAATGAATGAAAGTGCAGTGACTGAGCTCTGCCCTTATGGCCTGAGGTGAACTCAGATGCATATCACCATGCATGGAGGGAGCAGCTGTCCTCGGACGAGCAGTTGGAAAGTACCTGATGGCCCCACTGAAAGAATCAGCACCGTACAAGGAATACTAAATGTTTAGGATAGAGCTGTGCTTGCCCGGTATGCATACAATAAAGAGTTAATGACATCAGGAGAGCACCCAGGGCCCATGGCAGGGAGGGGGCCTGGGCGGTGTTTTTAAAAAACACATCCTAACATAGACATTTCACCGGTATGATGAAATTGTAAAAGCTAATAGTGGAAAAACTGTATTGATCACGGTAAACGAAGAAGGGTTCAGGGGCGGGGCGACCCCAGAACCAAAAGGTATATAAACTGAGTGATCAGAAGAGTGATTCAGTTCCTCCTGTGTAATACACAACCGTGACCTGAAGACCAGCTGTTTCATCCTTATTGTCAAGACTCCCACTGTGAGTGTGTTTCATAGTCAAACAGTAAAGATGTGTTAATTTGAGACAAGTCGTTATCCACTACAGAAGCCACAGTGTTGTGACAGGAACACATGTTATGATGTGTTGTCTGACTGGCTGACACATCTGTTGAGCAAGAATATGTTCAGATAAATAACTTTTAAGGCCGCGTTCAGTTCAACACAATCACCAGAATAAATGTTGCAGCTTTACATTTTTCTGAACAACTTGGTTGGGCTTAGGAAAACATCGTGTTTGGTCTTTAAATGACTGCTTCTGTCTCCACAAACACAGCTGGAAAATATCCAGTGGTTTCATGCTTACAAATGTGGAAATGTCCATATATCCTGCATTTAATTCTGGCAGCTGGACTGTGTTCTGACGGGCATTAGCACCGTTTAAAACATTTTTAAAATGCAGCCTCCTTGTTCATTTCACTGAGAGCCTCTGTTGGGTTTCTGACAGCACAGGGACGATGACTGACTGTTTCAGGTTATTAATATTTCTTGTTGGAAAGTCAAAAATATGGAAGTGCTGATCAGGGATCAAACCAGGGATTATTTTCAGGATGAACTGATGAGCTGTTTAGTCCAGCGGTGCTCAGTGTTTTTCCCTTGGAGGGCAGAAACATTGACTGAAACGTTTTGACTATTGGATGGATTTTCCCTCCTCAGTATGAACTGTGATAACTTCAGTGATCTCTCAAGAAAAACTCTGATTTAAAGCTCGACTGTCTCACTGCCTGAAGCATCAACCACACCCTCGCAGCCCCGAGTGTATTTTTTAATGAATGCACGTTTCATTAAGACTTGTTGCATGTGAAGTGATAAAAAGCTGCTAAGATCGTCAGCACAGGACGTCCTGTTACACTCACGGCTGAACCTCGAGCTTTTCTCCAAGACGTCTCTGAATCTGGACGTTCAGAGATCATCGCTCACGTCTTTTCTTTTGATTTTTGGTGGCATGGCCCTTTAGTGCCCAACCAACCTCCACCAAGAACCCAACGGCCCGTCTCCTCTCTGACACTTATTAACCAAGCCCCACCCTTCAACACACACGCACACACACACACACACAGCAGTGGAAAGTGAGGGAGGTGAAGATGAGGAAGAAAAATGAGAGAGGGAGGTGTGTGTGTGTGTGTGTGTGTGTGTTCATGCATGTGTGAATTTGTCTATATAAAGGAAGTGCAGGCCAAAAACTTGTGACCCTTAAAGCTCACACACCATAAGTATGCACACACACACGCACACGCACACACACACACGCACATGCACACACACACATGCACACACACACACACACACACACACACACACACACTCTGACATTGAGTGTTCCCTCATTTTCCTTCAGGGCCTCCTCCCTGAGAGGGGTCCTGCTGCTGAGCTGAGGCTGTAAGGGGAGGAGTGTGTGTGTGTGTGTGTGTGTGTGTGTGTGTGTGTGTGTGTGTGTGTGTGTGTGTGTGTGTGTGTGTGTGTGTGTGTGTTAGGGACTCCAGTTACATGAGTTGTGCAATGTTTGGACCCTCGACTGGAAACCAATGGGAACTGACCTCGCTGCCCTCCTCCAACTAATCTGCTCCACCGTCTTCTTCTTCTTCTTCTTCTTCTTCTTCTTCTTCTTCCTCTTCTTCTTCTTCTTCTCTTCTCTTCTCTTCTCTTCTCTTCTCTTCAGCTAAATAATATAAAATGCAAATAAGTTACAGGTGTTACATTTATTTGCCTTCCTGACCTGCAGGTGTTTGGTGTATTTTTTCTTTTCCCCATCTATAACTGGCCGAACATAAATAATATGGTGTCACATGCAAATATTTAAGGCTGCTCCAGTTGTGTTTGTTACCGAGACATGCTTTAATGCTTCTCGAGTTACTGTCAGAGCCAGTTCACACCTGGTGTTAACATGCGTCTCCAGTTACCACTTGTGATCTGATGTCACTTCCCCGCTCTGTATGCAAATAAACATCACTGGGACAAACAGACTCCATGTTTCTACTCAAAGACAGAAAGAAGTTCATGTAGAACATTTGCAAGAAGGAACAAATAAGTCAGAATCAGTCAGAGACAGAGTTTCACACAGTTTATAAAGTGTCTCCAACTCAACAACTCACTAAACTGAGACATTTGTTAAGGGAGTCTGGGGACAAAGAAGTCGCCTATACTGGTTACTGTTTAGTGTATTTGTAAAATGTGACATGTTTAGCATCAATAAAATGTTTCTTCTTTCATAAATTGAGTGTCAATGGTGAAATCAGTGTAAACAGTGTGTTCAAACAGCTGCTAAATGTTGGCAGGTCAGACTTTAGCACTTTAGACACAGAAGCAGACAGGCTGGTGCAGCCATGCTGCCACAAACTGACACTTTTTACAAGGAAACAAACAACTTACTGTTTTCATTTAATGCTGAATTTACAAGAAGGAGACAATGATTTAGAAATCGTTGTAGATCGTGATTCAAAACATTTATAAAGTTTCTTCTCATGCAGCAACACTCAAAATTGTGTGATTTGTTAAGGGAGTCTGGTGACATTCAGTTGAAACAGACAGTGTGTTCACAAACATCTGCTGCTAACGCTGGCTACTGTACTTCTATTAAATTAAGGTAGAAACATGTGTAAGAAATGCTTTTGAAAACACAAAGAACCAAGAACAAAGATATTATTTTTGTGGCAAAAGAAAAAAAATGCAGAAATCTTTAAACGGGTATCAGCAGGTGTGAATACATCCGGCACTACAAGGTCTCCGTCCTCCTGCAGCAGCGTGTCTTTGTCCTCTTGTTTCTACTGAAACGAGTCCAAACATTCCTGAAGATGCCGTGAAATCTATAAAGAAGCACTTTGACTGAACCTGACTACTTTTGCATTCTGCGCTGGCAAATGACTGTTAGATATCTAAATGCTATCGACAGCGTGTCGCAGGATGTTAGACGACGCTGTGAACTGAGATTGAACCCGCAGCATCCAGTCAGTATGAAGGGAAAACACCTTCTGCCTCTCTCTTCCTCTTCTCGTGCTGATTGTTATCATAGTTACCTCAGGTGACAGTGAAGCCCACACTGCTAACTGCTGCTGCTGCTGCTGCTGCTGCTGCTAACTGCTGCTGCTAACTGCTGCTGCTGCTGCTAGCTGCTGCTGCTAACTGCTGCTGCTAACTGCTGCTGCTGCTGCTGCATAGTTAACCAACACTATTAAAGGAAACTGAGTCGAACAGACAGAAACAGAAAACTGGAGCCAGACGGAGACGAATTCTCTTCATCTGCACGTCTGATTAGGACGACTCGATGTGTGTGTGTGTGTGTGAGTGTGTGTGTTTTCCTTCGATAGGGGTTTTTGGATGAAAATTGCTGTGTGTGCGTTCATGGGTGTGGGCATAACCAGGCGTGAACGGTACATGTGTACGTGTGTGTGTGTGTGTGTGTGTGGACCATGTGGGGGCATGAAGAGAGTGTGGCTGACTGGGGCAATCCCCCTACCCCCACCCAAAACACACACACACACACACACACACACACACACACACACACACACACAGGGCCGAGGGGGTTTGGAGGGAGGCAGCAGTGACAGAGAGGAGAGCGCTGACCCAGATAGTGTCTCTGCTCCACCCTCTCTCTCTCACACACACTGCAAAAAATAAGATCAGCACATGTTTTTATATCATCCTGTAATGTCTTGAGAGTTTGAAAAAATGCTTGTTTTTAACAGATATGTTGGTTATGGTTCGCTCAGTTAGACAAGCCTTCCCTGACCGGGCCACAGGTGAGGAGATGATCACACTAAACCCAAAGTTGTTTTCAACCATTATTTTTATGAGTGTATGAATGTAAAGTAGAAATGTTTGGGAGCTGTCTTCAGCAGCTTGTTCCTCCAGCAGCCCTCCTGTCAGCTCTCCATCTCTGCGCTGCCTCACATCAGAAAAATAAAGATATTTCCGTTGTTTGGTGGAAGTGAATGAAGAAACGTGTGGCGTGACTCGCCTCCTCGCCTGCCTCCGGCTCAGCAGTAACAGACGGGTTGTTCTGATCTGAGCGGGTGTGAATGTGTGGGACCGTATGAGGCTGAGACACAGTGTTCAGTTCACGCTCAGTCAGCCTTCACCAGATAAAAATAGATTTGAAAAATGTTCAGATTGGCCTGTTTAAAAACTGGAGACTGATCCTCTAGTGGACGTCTGCAGAAACCCAGCGACTCTCCACGACGACAGATACACCCTGACTTCACCGATCATCAGGCGCGATGCTGTGACGTGTTGAAGTCCAGGACGCCGGTTTGTTGACGCTCTTCCATCCGCCGCCGTTCAAACAGTTTGAACATCGTTCAGTCGACGCCGAGTCTGAAAGAGACACTGAAGATAAAGATATTAAAAAGTAACTGTGTGTGTCCACCATGTCAGTACCATGTCAGTACTGAGCATGTGCAACTCTCAACAGAGATTTCCCTCCCTCCACACAAGCGGGAAAAAAACAAAGACAAACTCGTCTGTTGGCGAAGGGAAAGGAGTCAGTCGCCTTTTTGTGGCAGGTGTAAGAATGCAATCATCTGATATATCCTCCCCAGAAACCAGGATTTCAACGTTGGTTTCTAGTTGAAAACTGAGTAATATTCTGAACGTCAGAAGCTTTTTCAGCCAGCTAAAATGCAGCTACAACTTCAAAGATGACGTTGAAGTTCAAAGTTGAAAGCCAGTCTTGTAAATCTCAGTGAAATCTGGTCTGAATGTGAACGTTTCATCAACGTCTTCAAACAGTCGGCGACAAAACTTAGTTTCAAACATCTTCCCACTGGTGACCACACGTGATTTTTAAACTTTTTTTCAACAGAAACGTGCGCACTGGAGTTTCTTCACAGATTGACCCATTGATTATTTTGTCTTTCATCATTTAGTTTGTGAATTGTCAAAAATCTCCATCACAACAGTTAAAAACCAGATGTTTTTAATAAGGTGTCAGCTCTCATTAGAGTCAAATGCAGTGTTTCTTCTGCCTGAACCTGATCACACCATAGGAACAGCGTCGTGACAACATTTGACCTTAAGAAACATAAATTTTCTGCACATCGTTAAATTTAACATAAATGTAGCTTCGCTTCTTCTGAACACGTTCAGAGCAGCTTTATCTGCTCCCCGTCAAAAACAGTCGGGAACTCTCGAACGTAGCTCGCAGTCGACAAGATTTACTTTTGTCTGTTTCCACTCTGTTGCAACTAGAAAATGTCCTCGACTCGACGTCCCGTCTCTGTCCGTCTGTTTTCAGTCCTCCTCGTCCCTCTCTGCTACCCCCATACTGACTTCCTGTGGTGGGATCAGAGGCTGACAGGGTCACACCCACCCCACCCTTTTTATTCCTGGAACTCCACAGTGGGACCCCTCCTCACACACACACACACACACGCACACACACACACACACACACACACACACACACACACACACACACACACCTCCTGCCCCTCCACTGCCTTGTCTTCCAGCAGATGTGGATCAAGCGGGATTTGCAGAAGACTCCCAGTGTTTGCCTCGTTCTGGATGGGTGTGGCTCGTGTGCCGGAGCACGACTCCAGAAAGTTCAGACGACTTAAAAATTCAATTTGCTGTGTTTTCTCTGTGATTTGCTGCTTCAAGCTCCTTCTGAACTCCGCCCAGCCGGAGCCCCAGATAAGGTTAAAACAAACGCGGAGGAGTTATTTGGAAATCCTCTTCGATCCACGTCTGGCTGCAGCACGTTCGTCTCCCCATCCAAAATATGTAGAGCAGATTTATTCTGGACTCTGTGCGCATGATGAGGCTGCTCACAACTCATTAAAGTGCCAAGTCCAGTAAGCAGAATTTAATGCAGTGCGCTTTAGCAAAACATCAGATTTTATGTTTTTCACTCTGTGTATTTTTGACTCACTTGGATTCTGTAATCACACACAAACCTGTCAAAGTGTGGATGCGTTCAGGCTCATAACTAAACTCATGGACTGATGTTTGCATACGTTAATTTGTTTGTGACATAAAACATTAAGGCAACACCTCAAAACTCATAAATAAATATCAAACATTTGAGATTTAAAGGAGGGCTGTAAAATGTCCCTGAAATGAATCTGCACACGTTAACAGAATATTTGGTTGTAGTTTATTATTCCAGTATTTGGCTGGGCTAGTTGGTGAACTGTTGTAGCATGGGAGCTAACTGCTAGCAGGGGAACACGGGGAACATGGTAGTGCTGGTCAGTCATAATAACTCAGAGCTGCTCTTTATTTTCTCTGTAACGTGTTAATTAAGAGATATAATTGCTCTCCAGGCTAACGAGCTTTCTAACAGACGGCTGTTAACGAGCTCAGCCGCAGTGATCTCGCTCCTCTTCATCCTAGTTCCTCCACTTTTTTATTTTTGATATACTTAAAGTTTTTTAGGCTACTGTTTGTTTTTGTAGCATTTTCAACCCTTTTGATAATCCTCTCACGGGCGAGGTTAGCCAGTCAGCTAGCATAGCTGGCTACTAAGATGAAGAAAGTTTATAAAAAGCTTTTCTGCTTCAGTCACTTTTAGTCGGTTCTGGCAGCTCTTCCAAACAAACATCCGGGTCTCAGTTTTTTTTCTTATTCTAATAGACTAGTTTTTGATGGAAGGAGAAAATGTATAAAATCAGCTTTTTGTGGACATTTCAGAGAAGAAGTTGGATTTTAGGGAGTGCATTTGACGTAAAGCCGCTGTGGAGTTCTGCCCTTCAGCTGCAGCCTTCAGCTCTTTCCAGCAGACAAAAACAAATCCTCCTTCCTCAAGACATTCACCTAAAAATGTCAACAATGGTGCCTTCACAAAGAGAAAGAAGGGCTTCAGATCACGTCTGGCTGACGGGCACCAAATCTGATTTATAAGGAAATTCTGTTTGCAAAAATCTCCCCAACAAACTTCTTCAGTCTTGACTTGTAAAAAACCGTAGAAATGTGAATGTGGTTTGGTTCAGTGGTGTGAGCCAGGATTTGTTTGCATTTTCTCTGTCAGGTGAAGAAGGTGATGACGGGGTCATTTGATTGTTTAGGGAGAGTCATTTTTATTCATGCAGCGAGAACAGAGCTGAATCGACAGGTTGAACATGAAAGGCAGGTGAGAAGTGGCCAATCAGAGCAGAGAACAGCAGAAGAGAGCAGCTTAACAACACAAGATAAAGGAGAAAAGAAACGGGTTGGAAAGGATTAAAAAATGATGATTGATGACGTCTGCTCTCACAGAACACAAAATCATGATTCAGGATGTTTGAACTTCCCTCCGTCAGTTTAATTCTTCACATCCAGTTTTCTCAGAATTCAGACTTCTTGAACATTTGTTCTTCGTGCAGTTTTGATTTACATATAGTAAAATTCTTAACAGCAGCTTTGCACAAGTTACGGTTTCCTGCGCTCGTGCATTATATCATCCCCATTAACTGTGTGCAAAACTACACAGGAAGTTATTTCTATTATGTAAAGTTTTAAGTGCATCCTAGAAAACAGGAAATCAACACATACCAGCATACAAATGATTCAGAAGTTGCTCTCAGTACTTAAAGTGTAATCTCTTCTCGCTGCAGTGCATTGTGGTCCATCTCCGGCTCCTGTTGTTGTAGAAATCACAGGGCATTCAGACGACCTCGGTCAGTACACACCTGACACTAACCTGCGTCTGAGTGACCACTCGTGATCAGAGCTCACTTCCTGCTCTACATGCAAATAAACACGTCCATCACTGAGACAGACAGAAAGTTTTGATTTAATGCTGAATTTACAAGAAGGCACCAGTGATTCAGAATGTGTCGTAGCCGTTTTGTTAAGTTTCTCCTCATGAAACAACTCTTAAAATCAGATGATTTGTTAGGGGAGTCTGGTGATGTTGTGGCCTGTATTTCATTGGAGAGATCCGTTGAATCAGTGTGTTCAAACTGCTGCTAAATGACGGGAGCTGAGAGATTGTTTTCCTGTGTGATTGCTGAATGTCTGAACTCAATAGCAGTGGAGTTAGAAATAACTTCATATCGTCTGTTCGGCTTGAAAATAACGAGATGAAAAATGAAAGGCTCTCAGATGGTTCATGGAGGTTGTTTGGTGTGTGTTCAGTCCCTGGCTGTGTGCTGGTTGCCAGTTGGGGGGAAGGTGTGACATCAAGCTGCCTTCACCTTTGTTTAGAGACACAGAGGGGGCTCTGTCCCGTCACAAAGGGACTGAGAGACCAGTGTCTCTGTCCCCTGTGTGTGTGTGGGGGAGGGGTGGTGCTCGCAGCCACACCCAGACTGATTGGCTGAGGCCACACCTCACTGTGGAATCCACTGGAGCCGGGTCACATGTCGGCCTGTAGCACCAGCACACAGCTGAGTCTGAGTCTGCAGAGAGCAGAGCAGCGACCCAATAAATAAATAAAACCACTTGTTAGTATCACTGTAGGAGAGTCCAGCGATGATGTCATTTTTAACCCGACCCGAATGTTTTCCTCATGGCTGCTCTGAGTTCTGGACTCGGCATAAAAAGAAAGAAGTCCGGTGTTTAAACCTCAGACACACGTCTCTTAATAAACGATGAAAACTCTTATGGACTTTCTGCTGCAGAACGACGTGAAGCTCAGATCTTCAGTGCATTAACCGCAGACTGCTCATAAATCAACAGCTGTGTGTGAGTGAAACACTAGAAATCAAGTGAAGGAAGCTGCTGCAGACATTTTATCACTGTGACCCAACAACTCCCAGTTCCTGTAAATACTTTCCCTTTGAAGGGCAACTAACAGATTAAGTTCAGTAAAGTACTTTTAATTTGGTTCAATACTCTCTGGCTGCTGGACTGTAATCCAATCTGTAAAAGGTCATACTCGAGTAAAAGTAAAGATATTGTGTTAAAATAGTACAAATATATAAGTATTACGCCTGAAAGTATCTGATATTTAATGTACTCAAGTATCAAGAGTAAATTAAACATAGATACACGTGTGTATATACTGTGTACTGTGGGTCGACTGATTATCAGAGGAACGGTTAATGTAATTTTAAAATCTGTTACTTTGGCCCTGATGCAACGATGTTACCTGCAAAGTAACTAGTAACTAAAATGATCAAATAACTCAATAATACTCAAAACTACTCGATACTATCTACAGTGTATAGTTTAGTGAGAGGCACGTGTCTTCACATTTCTATTTCTAGTAGGATTTTATTTCTATGTGGAAATATTATAGTTTAGTGCACATTATTTTAAATATTTGATACATTTTTATTTTTTACATACTCTTATTTGAGAGTATAAAGTGTAATATTTGCCTCCAAAATGTTGTGCAGTGGAAGTATAGAGTAGCAGAACTTAAAGTACTTGAGTAACTGTACTTAGTTACATCCATCACTGAGGTTGACTCCTTGTTATGTGGGTGTGATCCGTTTACGACACTCGGCTGGTGTGTGATGCGCTCGACTCCTCCTTTACTGCTTCGTGGTACTTTTACTTTTACAACCACTGCCGCATCTGTACTACTACTACACCAATTAAAGTACAGTCAGTACGTTTACTCGAGTACTGAACTGGAGACAGTGTTGCCCTTCTTTACTTGAGTTTGATGAATTTGCCTTCGTGTCATTAGATCAGAAGAAATATTACTTTCCTTGGATGTAGTTACTTTAAGTTCTCACTGGGGCCAGTTCATTAAAACTGCCTTTTACAGGTCAACACATCCATCATTTAACAGTCTGAGACGACAGAGGATGCTTCAGTGTCACTCTTCAGTTTCTCTGTCATCAGCCGGGTGGCGGCTTTATTATTGAGTCAGTATTAATATTAAAGAGGGGTCTGGACAGCGGTCAGCCGTCGTCCTGACAGGCGATGTTGGACTTTACCATATACAGAACTAAGTTGTTCATCAGGGTCATGACTGCAAACAGGAAGTAGAGAAGTAGTTTGTGTATTTGTGTCAGTCGCACTGTGAGAAAGACTTCACACAGTTTCTGTCACTTCCTGTTTTAAAACACATTATGGATGGACCCGTCCGTCAGCGTGACGGTTCGTCAGTGTGTCTGGGTTCATCAGGAATGATGCTGATTGTGTCGACTCAGGTCGGGTTCACACTGAAGACACGTAGACTTACAGAAGAAATCGTGCAGACTTCTTTTTAAAAACCACAACGCTGAAAGATTCCACTGAATCGTGGGCTGTGACCACATCCACACCAGAAACAGCTGAGCTCGATGGGGAAGATGGAACAGAGAGAAGAGGAAGGGAAGTCATCCGTTTTTACAACTTCCACCGGTGTGGATCAGCGCTGCTCAAACTGAGGGTCATGACCCAGCAGTGGGTCACAGCGTGGGGACGAGGGGGACGAGGAAAGACAGAAATAAAGACTTTAAATTGATCTTCTGCTTTTGAAATAAATATGGTTGGAAGACTGAAATGAGAACAGGTTGAAAATAATTCTGTAGCTGTAAATCACCTTGATTGGTCCATTAATCAAGTAATGGATCATTTAAATACCTTTTCAACAGGTCCAGCCTCTCCACTGCGAGAATGTGCTTCTTTTCTCTGTTGCATCAGTTTGTGACTGAGAGGACTTGTGACAGACTTTTTTCACTATTTCTGACATTTTATAACGATATCAAGACTAAGAACTTTATTTGTTATGGCACCTTTCATGCAGTAAAAAGCCACAGCAATAACTGAGAGAAAACAAATAAATCATTACACATTAACAGTGATGCCGTCGATTGAACCCAAATTATAACTCACAGTAAAACATTATTATTAAACTGAAATCTTCACTGTAGCTGCTGAGCTAACACTGTTAGCATGCACGAGCTTGACCGCACGTTGAGGGTGTAAGTCTCCTCAGATCAGCGTGTGACCTCTGGGCTCCTGCAGACTGTGATCACAGCAGACGAGCTGTATGGAGACATCTGATGTTTTAAATCAAGTCTCAGTTGTTCAGCAGAACGCTGCAACTCTGTTTTACTGTGACGCTCCAGAAATGTTCTGTGGACTACGAGACTTCACCTGACTTTATATCAGCATGGAGGTCAGGGACGTGTGGGGGAGGAGAGGGGAGAGCGCTTATCCTTCAAATGAAACGAAGGCATCTGTGGGAAAAGTGTAAAGTCCTGACAGAACTGAGAGCAGCTTTGTTTTGGTGTTGGCACAGAAACCCTGGTATCGTATGTATTGTCAGTTAAAGCTCGACATCCACAGGAAACCGTCAAGTAGATGATTTACATGTTTAGAAATGTTTCAGCGCTGCTCGCTCGTCTGATAATACGGGTCAGAGTTTCCTCTACTGTTTGATTTGTCGCAGTACAAGTCCATTTAAATGTGAGAGAGAGGAAGTGGACACGCAGAGAAAATGGAGACAGAAGAAGAAGAAGAGAAGGGGTGTGTGTGTGTGTGTGTGTGTGTGTGTGTGTGTGTGTGTGTTGAGTCTCTCTGCCTCGGCACTCCCCACACCTCTCTCTCTCTCTCTTTGAGTGTGTGTGTGTGTGTGTGTGCGTGTGTGTCTCTTGGCTTCCAGAAAAGGGTGTGTCGGCCTGCCTGCCGCTGAAAGAGAGGGAGGGGTCAGTTCACGGCTACTCCTCCCTGCTCTCTCTGAGTCTCTGTTATTTCTCTTTCGCTCTCATTCCCTCAGTGGCAGCCTCAGGATCAGGCCTTTGTCTCTCTGCCTCCTCTCTGTCTTTAATTTTCTATCTTTTCTCAAACAGTGTGTGTGTGTCTGTGTGTGTGTGTGTGTGTGTGTGTGTGTGTCTGTGTCTGTGTGTGTGTGTTTTAACCCCCCCTCCTGGCAGATTTTTCCGAGGGGCTTTTCTTTAGCAGCTTGTAGAGCAGAGGTAATTCTTGTTGTCATGTGTTTTTTCCCCCCTCCTAACTCTAGCCTGCCACTTCCTGTCTTGCTTCCTCCCCTACCTGTCTTCCTCCTCCTCTTCCTCCTCTTATCTCTCCTCCTCTTCTTCCTCTTCCTCTCCTCCCCTCCCCTGCCCCCCTTCACTCCTCATTCCTTCTTCAAATCCTTTAACAGATCCCCTCCCTCCAGCCTCTCCCCCCTGGTCTGGAAGTTTCGGCTTTTCTTCCCTAAATTGTTCTCACCCTTTCCTTCCCCCTCCCCCCCTTTTTTCTCCTCAGCTACCCTCCTCATCACCTCCTCTCTTCTTACCTTCTCCTCTTCTTCTCCTCCTCAGTGCCAGTCGACTCCTAAGCAGAAGAAGAGTGCCGGCGGCGCCCAGAAGAAGCAGAGGAGCTCGGCCAAGCAGAGCGCCCTGACCCAACAGCAGCAACCGCCGCCGCCATCGTCATCGCCGCCACCAGAGGAGGAGGAGAAGGAGGAGGAGCCGGCGACCAGGCCTCGGCCGACGCAGGAGGAGGACGAGGAGGAAGCAGGCGAGGAGGAGCGAGAGGAAGTGGCGACACAGTCGGTGAAGAAGAAGGAGGAGGAGGAGGAGGGCGAGGCAGACATGCCCTCTGTACAGATCAAACCGGAGCCAGAGGAGATGGAGTGCACGGTGAGGAGGGGCAGGAGGGAGGTGATTGGTTGATTGATCAGAGGAGGGTGGAGCAGCTGTGGGTGGACAGATGGGTGGAGGAGAGTCAGGTGGGTGTGGGCGGGTGTGGCTGCAGATTCGATCCTGATCAGACGAGTTTGATCAGGTCGAGTTCACGCTGAACACACGAGAGATTAAATCTGACAGGAGGAGCACAACAAATGAGTCGGAGATGAGCTGAGTATGAGTGTGTCAAAGATTTACTCTTTTATTTAAGGATGAACAGCAAACATGGCTCACTTAAAACAGGAAGTTTGTACGCTGAAGGCTGATCACAGGTAACAGGAGCGGTCAGCTGATCGGACAGGTCGTAAACAAACCTCAGGGGAAGTCCAGAGTGTTTGGAAGAAAAAAGGAAGAGTAAAATTATTTCACGAACTGTTGGTTTTTAAACTTCCATCACAGTTTATATGCTGACTTTCTTTGATGACGAGCCCCACATGACCCAACGTGCTCACAGTTTCCTGTGTGAGGAGGCATCGTCACCGACACTTCAGATGTTCTCAGCTTGTTTACAACCTGCTGGATCATCTGACTGCTCATCATAACTGATATGATGGACAAAACGAGAAGGACACTCAGAAGTGGACTTTTCCAACGTCTTTGACTCTTGAATCTTTTTCTACAGACAAATCAAAGCTGTGATAAACTGATGTTTGAGGTTTTTGTTCGTGGATCAAGACATTTTATCTGATCAGGGTTTAGGTGGCGGTGCAGAACAAAACCGCTCTGTGGTCGTGTGGTGTTTCAGGTACCAGTGAGATGAAGAGATATCGTACGAGAGAAGTCCAGTTTGTGTTGCAGATTATTGTGTTTGAAGGTTTAGCAGACGCCTCAACTCTGCACATCAGCTTCTGAAGGACTTTAAAACTCTGGGAAGTAATCAGCAGCATCATTTTACTGCCGTGATCACCTGCTGGGTGATGTCTCTTTTTATTGGAGCTAAAGTTGAGACAGGTTCAGGTTTTTTTCCTAAATCCCTTCATGTTGGATCCCTGATGTGTTGATGCAGTGGCCCCATTTGGATGAATGAGGAGGCTTTAAACATGCAGTGTTGTAATGGGTCAGAACTAAGAGTCCTGTCGGGTCGTCGCTGAGCGTCGCTGGCTCTTGTTTTTGTGTCCGGCCACGTTGGCACTAGTCACCCTTCATGAATGGACAGCAGAGCCCATCGATGAGAGAAATCACTCTGATCGGCAGTTCAGACATGTTGTCCATTACAAGTGACTGTATTAGTGTGAGTGGTGTGGAGGGTTCTGTCCTCTCACACAGGTGCTGGTGATGCTAGTTGGCCGCCAGCTGTTGTCTTTGTGTTCAGTCTTCAGTGTAAACATGTCAGAGGACAGCTTCTGATTTCCCTCCTGAGTAAATGTGTTCGTACAGGCTCACGCTGCGGTTTATAGGAGTGTGTGCTCTTTGTGAACGACAACTCCCAGGTATTTATTTACCTGTGACAGCAGTCTGATGAAAGGTCAGCGCTGACTTTCTGTTTCCTCGTCTTATTCACGGAGCTGTGCTTGTTATTATCTGTTATTGAACATGAAATTCAGATTAACAGACAAACTGACATGCGAGCAGTCGTCTCACACCTGTTCTCATACGGAGCGATGTCTTTTCGATTTTAAGTTTATTTGACTGCAGGTTTGTGATCAGTCATCCCACCGACACAGCAGCAGCGGCACGTTAGTCGTTAGTCCTCGTTCCACTTTACAAACTTAGTAAGAATTAGCGGGAATCTTTTTAGTTTGTGTTTGGTTTGGAGGAAGTGAAGGTGGGCGGGCTGAGGGAAATGGAAATTGTGTTTGGTTGATGATGTGATGATAGATGGAGATCTGAAGGTGGAGGAGTGGAGGAACGTTCAGAGGGTTGGATCAAGCAGAAGCTGCTATGATGGTGTGTTTGTGAGGAAGAGGAGGAGGAGTCTGATGATGGTTGTGATGAAGGTCATGAGTTTCTGATGCTTTTAGTTTTCTTGAGATGTAGAAAAGTTGAAGCGGCGTAGGTTTCTTCCTCTTTCTTCTTCGTCTTCTTCGTCTTCTTCGTCTTCGTCTTCGTCTTCTTCTTCTGACAGAACTGATGTTGGTTGTTCATATTAGAAAGAAAAGCTAACAGTTGATTGATTTTCTTCCATTAACAAATGTTTGACAATAATGAAAATACCTTCCTCAGTTTTTCAGAGTTGAGGTTGATGTCTTAAAATAACTTTGTTAGTTTGGCGAACAGTTCAAATCCTAAAGAAACTCTTGCTTGATGAATGATTCATTCATTAGACTAGATGTTGGCATTAGAGATGATTCAGCGGGTTCAGCAGGACATGTCTGGAGAGGTACAGTGACTGACTGGAGCCTTTGAGCAAAGCATTTATCTCCTTATAACGGACTCTGCAGCAGCAGTAGATGGATGGATGTGTAACGAGACATTATAACGATGATGACGAGTCGTTCTGCTCTGATGACGTGACCAAACACTTAATTGCTCTCACAGCGTGTTGACTTTCGCTGTGTTTGGACTTCGAGCGGCCGCGCTGACCTTTGGTTTGTTTTAATCCTGAGTGACTTCCAGGGAGAACATCGGGAGAACAAGCTCTGTGGAGCAAACGGTGAAGAGGTCAGAGGTCACGGCAGCACCGAGGCGCCCTGACAAGAGAGGAAAATCTCCTCCTGCTGGGGTTAGCCTGCGCGTCGCCGTAATGCCCCGGCGGTTTGATTTCTCAGGATGGTACTATTTCGGTCAGACCGTCTGCTGATACATGAAACTAAATTAGAGCGTGGAGCTTTTTCCTCACGATCTACAGTGAAGCAGGGAGTTTCTCTGAGGCGGGGGAGGGCCCGCATCTGTAGGTCGACTCCTCTTTTTTTACACATGAATTTATGTTATCTGAGATGTTCAAGTCTCAGAGGATTTAACAGTCTGAGCCTTTAAATGGTAACTGTTAACAGGGAGCACTGCTGCACATGTGAAGAAACTAGTACGAAGCCTTTTGTGGCTCCAGAGGAAGCTGCATGTCATGCACGAACATTTCATACAAGAAGAGTTTAATTTGAAGTTGCTACAGAAACATAATATGTTTCATGTCAGATAAACAGGGATGGAATGTAACTAAGTACATTTACTCATGTACTGTACCTAAGTACTATTTTGAAGTACTTCACTGGAGTATTTCCATTTTCTGTTAATTTACACTTCCACTCTTCTACATTTTGGAGGAAAATGTTGTATTTTTTACTCTATTACATTTACTCACCTTTAGTTACTGTGCAGATTGCTGCATCATCTTCTTTGTTGTCTTCTTGTCGTCGTCTTCTGTCTGTAATGTCTTTATATTTTAGTTTCCTCTTTGTAGGATCAGTCTGTTCTCAGCACAGTGTTCCAGATTTTCAGTTCCTGGTTCTGTGTGCTGCTGTATTTTGGACTTTGATGCTAATTTTTGGAGCTGTTTTAGTTTTATGTGGCTGACATCACTGAAATCTCAGAGTGCCCATAAATTCCCTGACATCTTTCATGTATTACATTTGTTTGGCAGGCACTTACGTCCAACATAAATGCTTCATAGTTAAGACGAATTGATCTCCGGTTTTAAATCTCGGCCTGTTTTCATGCATGTTTGGATGTAAACAAACTTCTGACAGCAGCAGAAAACATTCAGAGCTAACATGTGGCTGAGGGTTTGTCCTGGATGAAAGGAGCTGTCAATAAGTGATGATGGTGATGACGGGAGGTTTCACTGATGAATGTTTGACTGGCCGGCTCATGACTATTAGAAGAGACAGACCTACTTATCACAGCTCATATTGAGGACTGTGGTTGTAGCTTCCCGTCCTGATTAGCGACACTGTGGCTAGACTTAATGCCAATTAAATATAATCATAAGCAATATTTACGTTGGGAGTGTTTGCTTACAGGTGAGCAGCGTAGGCATGTTGCTACACCTTTGACATGTCTAACCTCAGTGTTTAGTTGATGGGTAGGTCCATGCACCCTGTTATAATCGGCGACAGAAGACGCTATAGAATAAAGGGCGTGAGCGGTAATGATAAGGTGAAGCCTGACGGAGTCACAGGCACGCTACAGCAGCCACCATACTGAGGGAGGAGGGGAGGATGTTGTGAGGGTGAGGTATGAAGAGAGGACGCTGTGGGAAAGGAGAGAGAAGAGAAACTAACTGGCAGCGAGGAAAGGGTGCAGATGGAGAGAGGGGAGATAGGATGGACTGTAAAGAGGTGGAGGTGGAGAGGGTGTGGACGTCAGATAAGGAAAGGCTGCACTGCAGGATTATGACTGCCATCCATTTTGTCCTCCTCTGAGCTCTCAGATGTTTTTTTTCCCTGTTTTTCATCATGTTGTCGGCTCCGTGCAGCCAGCAGCAAGGAGAGCAACACTGAGGCTAACTGTTCCCTTTGGTTTTCATGAGGAATGCTAACGACGCTAACAGGCCTTTATAGAGAAACTGAGGGGCAGGTGAAGAGATGTTTGTTTAACTGTGGCCATAAAATCAAGTGAGAAGGTATAACATACAGTGAGAACACATGACCATCTGTGCACCATGCTAACATGTTAGCATGCACTTTGAAGAATACACTGTAAAAATGTGTAATTTCAGACTTTTTCCTGTTTATTTTACGGACATTTCCTGTATTTTTGAAATGCATGAACATATCAAGGAAGTTACAAAAACACACTGTGACTTTAGATGTTGAATGTAAGATGAGGTGACACATCTGTAACTATAAACGCCCCTAAAATGTATTTATTTATAATTTATCAAATTTACCATTTTTTGCCTCCGTGCCGGCAGCAGTGGTGACTGGAGGCATTATGTTTTTCGGGTTGTCCGTCCGTCCGTCCGTCCCCTTCTTGTGAAAGCAGTATTTCAAAAATGCCAGAGGTCAAAGGTCAAAGGCCCAAACTCAAGAATTAATACGATAATTAGGATACGATTTTACACAAATGTTTATTTGGTTAGAATGGTGAAGTTATGACACCTGGTAATCCAAAAGGTCAAAGGTTAAATGCAATGATGTCATAATATTCTGCTAAAAATGTTGACTTGACTCGTGTGTTGAGGCGGACACTGTCAGATGTGAAGTCTAGATATTACAGTTCAAGTTTAATACTTTAATTACAAGATTATAAGATTAGATACAATTTGTGACAGTTAACAATAAAAGACGTATTTGTCCTTTTGTTTTCCATAGATTTGTTTGTGATTGACAGATATCTGTTAAATTATTGAAGAGTCCTTATTTGATCACAATGTACAACAAAGTGAAACTTAAACATTTATTTTACAGTATGATCGGCACATTGCATCATCCAAAATTAGCTTTTGAGTTTTGATATTTCAAAACAGATTTTTATATTTGTACATGTAAGTTGAGTCTAAGTGATTTTAGTGCATGACCTCTAAATTCAGGAATTATAGAATGAATCAGACTATTTGAGGTGAATATTGCAGGAACATCCACCTGAGGAGTTCACCTCTCCCTGTTCACCGCCTTCACCTCCTCGGGCGGCAGAAAAACAAGTCCTCTCAAGTCCTGCAGCCGCTGGAAATCAACATGGAGGCTCTCAGGGTAAAATTTACTGTAATGACAGCGATTTGGTCCGACAGGAGTAGAGTTCTGTCTTCAGTCAGATCCAGCATGAAACATGTTCTCAGTTGGACTTCCTGTCATGTTGAATGCTTGTTAGTTACCTGTCAAACATGACAGACTGCAGTTTCAGGCCGTTAGCTGAAGCTACAGAGCAAATCTTGTCGTCATTGAACTGACAATCCCAGAAATATTCCAGTCCAGGTCATCATTAATGCTGAATACTGACTTAGATTTGCATTTGTGATGGTATGTGAGAATGTGGGCTTGGCTCTGTCAGCAGGGAGTGGTTCTGTTTGTGAGTGGAGATGGGAGGAGAAGTTAAGAGGGAAGTCACACGCAGGACAGGAAACCAGCTGTTCTTCATCTGAACGATATGAGGACGTTTGTGTTACCTTCCAAAGTGCTTTTAAGTCAGATTTTTAGCAACATCATGTAAAAATTGTGCTCCGACGTCACATGATCGGGTCGAGTCAGTTCTGTTTAGATGTGAGGTCTGACAGAGAGCGAGCTGTGAGGGGAGACCAGGAAACAAGAGGCTGAACAAGGTCACGACAAACTTTTACAAAATGGGGCCAAACAGAGGTTTCAGTGTTTCTGAACGTCTCTTCGTGTGTCGTCAGTGGTGGTTTGTCTTCATTTAGGTTAAAGTTTGGTTGAACATTGGGTCTAGATGTGTGTTGTTATGGTTGAGGCCTAACCTCTAAACCTCCACAGCACCAGAATGCAGCTTCTGCAGAGTCGATCTAATCGGCAGCATAGATAAAGATAACGTTTGTTCTGTTGCAACTTCAAAACATCGAGTAGTTAAAAACATCGAGTAGTTTCACGCTTATACATGTTGAAACTGTGGTTTTGGCTTTTGTATTTGACAACCTGGGAATGATTCTTAACAATTAAGTATCTTCTTCTGAAATTGCTGATTGCACCTTTGAATATTGGCGTGTCACCAAACAGCAACCGACAAATCACCTCACAAAACACCTTTAACCTGCAGCGGCTGATCAATGAAATATGATTCACCCTGTAAGACTAATTTTAGCTGATGAAAGAAGGTCATTTACATTTTGTTGGCGTCAGTGTGTTGAGTTTTCACTTTTCTGTCTTTATCGGTTGTTTTTAATGAACCGAGAACAACAGATTCAGATGCTTTTTTGCCAGATTGATGTTTGATTTGCAGCAAGGTTAAAAATAAGGAATGATCCCACACTTACAGATAAACATCAGGTTTGCCTTGGCACACATTTCCATTACTCACTCGTTCAGCTGATGCTGTTGTATTTTGTTCCAACCTACAAATTGGCATAATTGACAAACTCATCTTTCCAAGGAATCAGACACATAGTTGCACCAGACGTGCCCAGACTTGTACTGAAGGTCATGAAGAATTAGCTGCTCAGTCATCAGCCAACAAGCTTTTTTTGTAAGGAGGTTATAAATCTCCTCTCAGTGGTGAAGAAGCCAAACTCATGACGCCTGCGGCTCTATGAACTCTGGACCAAGTGCTTCGGCACGACTTATTACACAAAACTAGCTTCCTCAAGTTCCTCAGGGTTTCATATTCATATATACCACTTTGATTCACCAACAGGCTTTAATTTAGCAGAATTATGTCAAATAATCAAATAATTATATGACGAAAACACACAACAGTACCACAGTACCCCTCAACAGGAACAGAGAAACACGTCACACTTAATGGCGGGTTGTTGACTTTTAAAAAAAGTTATAAATGCTGTTAAAATGATGTATAAAAATGTGCTTTATTCACATTTCTTTGACTCAGCAATGATCAAATATTTATATAAATTAAATGCACAATTCTGTGCCTCAAAACTTTTCTGAATATAAAGTTTATATCAGCCTTTTATATAAAACGTTGCAGGAAGAACATGTTTACACGTCGTTTTGAGGCCGTTTATTTGTCACGTTTCCACTGATTCCTTTCTATTGATCGTCTCAGTTGATCATCAGTTTTGCTGAATGGAGGAAGTGATGTACAGACGCTGTCACCAGGCTGAAGCGTCGGGTGCAGAGACGTAATTTGACCCCACAAAAGCCAAATTAATATAAAATGAACCCTGATTGGCTGATTGAGAAGCATTTTATATTTCAGAGTAAAAGCAGAATTATGTGTGTGTGTTCACATGAGGCTGTGAGGTTTGGGGAGGTGGGGGAGGGGTCTGGTATATGTGTGTGTGTGTGTGTGTGTGTGTTGTGTTGTGTTGTGTTGTGGCATGGTTTGGGTTAGTAAAGGGTGGGGGCTGGGTGGAGTAGGATTGCGTAAGGGATCATTAAGCAGAGGGTGTGCGTGCGTGTGTGCGTGTGTGTGTGTGTGTGTGTGTCCGTGTGTGTGTGTGTGTGTGTGTCCTCGTGTGTGTGCCGACCACACCTCTGTGGCTGCCTCGAACAGAGGGGAGTGGAGTTTCCTGTCCCCAGATAAAGTCTCCAGGAAGCAGATCCTCCTGGTATTCAGTCCTCCGGGAGACGACAAACACTTAAACGCCTCACGTCACGTTTAATGTTCAGCTCCGATCAGCTGTTGTCTCTTTCACATCAGACTCGTTTCCATCGTCGCTGTAAACAAACCAGAGAGCCGATTGTTTGCCTGTTCCGGCTTTTTGTCCTTCGCTTGAACAGGATGTAATTTTTCAGAATAAAGCAGCCTGGATTGTTTTATTGATGATTGTTATAGAAATTAATTGCAACCTCTTTTGTGTACGGTGGCCCACCAAGGACAAAACACATCCAAGAGTGTACGGCAAAAAAAATACAGATATCAAAACAGAAAAAGTAGCACAAGAGGATGATTGAGATATAAAGGGACTGACTGCAGCTTTAAGACTCAGAATACTTCATCAGAAGAAGGTGACTGCTCTGTGCACACCTCGCTAAGTAAGAGCTGCAACTAACGAGCGTGTTTAGTGTTGATTGATCTGTTGGTGAATAAAGTCAGTCAGTGTTTCTCAAAGCTCGAGATGACGTCGTCAAATGTCTCGTTATATCCATGACTCAAAGATATTCAGTCTACTGTCATCGAGGAGGAGAGAAACCAGAAGATTTCCTCTAATCGATCAATCGATCATCAGAATGCGTGGAGATTCATTTAATAGTTAAATTATTGATTAAATCTGGAGATCTACTCTAGATTTAAAACATTGCACGGCTCCTTCCTCACTGCTGATCGGCTCCTGCTCTGTCCAACCATCAGATGTAATCTGCTGCCGTTCACACAGAACAATGTTCTTCTGTTCAGATCGTCATATTTCTGTATTTACTTCTCAGCAGGGACAATTTAAAGGTCCACCCAAGGAAATATGTAAAGCTAACGTCCAGATGTACAGTCTGCTGGATCCAGCTGGTGATAGTCTCAGTGTTCAGTTAGAAAGCAGTCAACATATGTGTCATCTACACTTCAGTTTCTTCCATTTCGTTCATTCGTTTTTCAGATAATTAATTAACCAGAAGCAGGAAGAAGACAAACTTATACGACCGGCCCCTATCTTAAAAATAATATATCATACTGTGGCCGAACATTACACGATCAGTTCAATAACAGTCATCTTAAAATAAATGTTACTTGATAAGTTCATAACGTCCCATTAAAGTCAGTCTGTAGTGAACACAGTAGGCCTGCAGCTAACGATGAGTCTGCATCCCAATCAGTCGATGAACAGTTCGTCTGTAAACTGTCAGAAGAGTCAAATATTCTCATCACAGTGTCTTAAAGCACGAGGTGATGTCCTCAGATCTTTGTTTGCCTGAAGGTCCTGCATAAATCTAAAGATTAGTGCCGACATGCAGTTATTGAGGCCGACACTGATACGATATCAGAGTCAAACAGTCTGTACATATCGATATATCTGACTGTTTCCCTTGAACCTCCAGTTGAGAGGACATGTTGGGACTATTGATGACCATAAAGGCCACTGAGCAGTGTGAGTTGAAATGCCTTGCCCATGAGCAGGTTGGCAGCTGGAGGAAGTTGAGGAGACATGAGGAGATGAAGAAATGTCGTGATGAAAAAAAAAGAGGCGGTGATTAAACAGGCCGGTTGGTTAACGAGCGTTTGTCAGAAGGAGGTCGAATGTCATGTCGTGGCCTCGTTATGACTTTTCCTGGCAAAAGTTACCAGACGACTTCCTGTCTGTCTTCAGCACACACACACACACACGCACACACACACACACACACACACACACACACACCTCTTTATCTCGTCTCATCTCATCTTTCTCCCGCCATCGCTCTTCTTCTTCTTCTTCTTCTACTTTCTCTTTCAAACTCTCACACTTCTCTCTCTCGCTCTCTCTCGCCCTAATAGGATATGTCGAGGGAGGCTCTGCTTCCGCTCGCCCCGTCACCATGGCAACCGCGGCTCTGGCGGGAGTTGCCGAAAAGACTGTGTAGCCTGACCCCTCCCCCCCTTCCTCCTCCCTCTTCACTTCTCCTCCTCTTCCTCCTCCACCTTTCCAGACCAGCCTCTCTCTCTCTCTCTCGCTCTCTCTCTCTCTCTAACTCGCTGCTTCAGCCAAAGGCGAACACACACACACACACACACACACACACACACACACACACACACACACACACACACACACACACACACACACTGAATACCTGCCAGCACAGCACAGTGAATAGGCCTGTAATCTCTCTCTCTCTTATACACACACATACACAGATACACACACAATGAGGTCCTCTGTGCATGTGTGTGTGTGTGTGTGTGCGTGTGTGTGCGTGCGTGTGTGTGTCACTGATGTATGCACATAAACAAGGCAGTTGTCCTCCAGCAAACAGGAGCACTCATGCACAAAGACAGGCCACAAAACACACACACATACACAGTCACACACATGTATACACACACTCCATTACTCCCACTGTGTGTGTAGGTGTGTGTGTGTGTGTCTGTGTGTGTGTGTGAGAGAGAGCATGAGACATGAGAGGTTAGAGGCCTGTTTGCTGTGCTTTTGCCAGGAGGGCTTTGCTAGCATGAGTGTTCGTCAGTGTGTGTGTGTGTGTGTGTGTGTGTGTGTGCACGTGTGTGTGAGTCCATGGTTGAGCATTCAATCCATTGAAACGACGACACATTCACAATTTTTGGGATGCAGAGAGAGATGATGATGATGAAGATGATGACGATGAAGATGATGCAGATAGTGGACAGATGCAGCTCCCTCTGCTGGTGCAGGATGATGATGTCATTGTTGGCAGCCCACTTCCTCCAGAGCTTCCAGGAAGTAAAAAAAACAGCAGCTCTGATTGGACAGGAAGCAGATACGACTCGACCATGTGTGTATTTTTACTCATGCTGGTCATTTAGTGGGTCAGCTGATAAATCATGTTGTCTTTGTCACAGTTTTTCTCGCAGCAGATAATAATAGTATAGTTTATAATCATTATCGTGAAGCGTCTTTAAGGGGGAATTCAGACCTGATATCATCATCCGCCCTGAGCGATCCGGTCACAAGTGTTCAGCTCTCAGTCCATCAGTTCACAGCTGACATTAACATGTGACCACTTGTGATCGGATGTCACTGTGCATATAAACACGTACATAACTGGAGGATATTACAATGTTTTTACAGAAAAAAAGAAATATCTTCATGTAGAACATTTGCCGAATTTACAAGAAAGAACAAATAAGTCAGAATCAGTCAGAGACAGAGTTTCACACAGTTTATAAAGTGTCTCCAACTCAACAACTCACTAAACTGACACATTTGTTAAGGGAGTCTGGGGACAAAGAAGTCGCCTATACTGGTTACTGTTTAGTGTATCTGTAAAATGTGACATGTTTAGCATCAATAAAATGTTTCTTCTTTCATAAATTGAGTGTAAATGGTGAAATCAGTGTAAACAGTGTGTTCAAACAGCTGCTAAATGTTGGCAGGTCAGACTTTAGCACTTTAGACACAGAAGCAGACAGGCTGGTGCAGCCATGCTGCCACAAACTGACACTTTTTACAAGGAAACTAACAACTTCATGTTTTCATTTAATGCTGAATTTACAAGAAGGAGACAATGATTCAGAAATCGTTGTAGATCGTGATTCAAAACATTTATAAAGTTTCTTCTCATGCAGCAACACTCAAAAGTGTGTGATTTGTTAAGGGAGTCTGGTGATGTTGCAGCTCCTGTGGTTGTTGTTGCTTCTTCTTCTTCTCACATGTGAGTACACACTTGAATGTGGTCACATGCGGCTCAGATCTCGTCTGAATGTGGTCTGACTGATCAGATCTTAAATGCGTGCTCACACCTGTACTGAGAGCGGTCCACTCGTGATCGGATCAGTCAGGACGGATGTTGATATCAGGTCTGAACAGCCTTAAAGAGTCTGTTGTTCATCTGAAACAGACATGTTCATCGGCAGTAAAGAGCTGTACTGGACTTTCTTGCATTCTGCAGTTGAAGTCGTCTGACCTCAGCAGAAATCCTGTCATTTAGTCCATTCAGCTCTAAAAATGTGGTGTTTTTAAAACCAAGTGAAATAATCTGCCACCTGTGGTGAGATAAAGTCACCTGGTTCCAGCACAAACAGACTGTTTCCTGAGTTAAGCTGAGGCGTCGCAGGCGCCGACGTCGTCTTTAACGAGCGTTTCTGGTGTTGAAAGATTCACGATGACCGAGCAAAGACGTTTGTGACGTGATGATTTTGAACTCATGGTTGGATTGAAAGACACGTTGATGTTTTCTTCAAAAAGCCAGTAAGTTCCTCGTCGTTCAGTCCGACGTCTTCGTCCCTGAGGAGCTTCTCATTTAACACTGAATTTCTTTTTTTGTGAGACATTACATCTGAAAAAGGGAAAAAAAGAAACTGATTGTAGGGAGGACAGGCTTCAATTACTGGAAAGTTTACTTTAAATAGACGTTGTCAGGAGTTCGTACAGATATATTAATTTGTATGTTGATGTTTGTTATGACCCTGAGTCATTGCGTAGTAGCTTGAGTCAGTCTGACGTGTCAGCTGAGGACCAGTTCAGTCACGAGCTTTCTCAAACTTGTCTGACCTCTGAACTCCTGTGAACTCGCTGTCTTCACCGACTCATATTATTCAACAGTTGGATTCAGCAAGTTCAGGCACATTCTTACAAAGGTCACAGGAAGCATGCTGGGAAACGTAGGAAACTGATGATTGACCTGATGAATTTCATGGGTAATAAAAGTTTATAGTTACAGTTTAATTCTCAAAATCCTCAATGGAGGAACGTTTATTGTGTTATTGTCTGCCTGTCAGTTATGATGACATGTGATTTAATAACTTCATTGTAGGGAGAAGGCGTGGAGCTGCTGCTGCTGCTGTGGATGGGGCGTAGCAGCACAAACAATCAGACAGGTTTCAAACAAGTCCAGTTCAGCCCGGTTATGTAAAGTATTTATATCGAAGTGAAAACAAAGGTGAACAGTAGCATCACATGTTTGTTGCACAGCAGCCCAGGAAGTTGAAAACACATGTTGTACAGCACGTAGCCATGAAAAGGAGCAACAAGCGATTTATTGAATATTTCCAACTTTTATTTCATCGTTAAAGGAGCAGTTCACTGATTATCTCCTCCCTCTGTGCTGATCAGGTGAAATGAGCTCTACGTCTTACAGACACTTATTATTCACAACATGGTATTTATCTATCTATCACGTCTTTTTACACATCACAGTTCTTCTATAGCTGCATGAAGCACCTATACATTGACGGGCTCATTAAGTACTAACGTTGCTCCTAATTGGCGCTGCACTAAAAACAGCGGTTCAGTAATGGTCTGCTAATTACGCCTACATATTTAAATCATGTTCAGTGTTGGCATTAATTACAAGGTGAACAGACATGATGCTGTTTGCCACTGATGCATAATTAAGACAGTCGGGCTGTTAATTGGACTCCTCCGTTCACCTGCACCTGCTTCCTGCTCAGACTCACTTATTTTTTTAGTGTTTCCAGAAATTCTCAGCCAGAATTGTGAAATATGTCGTGATTAGCATCAGCTTTTGGTCGTCTGAAGGCGGATTTCTATTTTAATTTGCAGGAAACTTGAAGTTGCAGTGAGCTTCACAGCTGTTGTGACAACTTTAGTAAAGTTTGCTTTAAAGGTTGCAGTCAGGACGATCTGTGTGGCCGAACACGTTACTGAGCACCCAGGAAATCAACTCCTGTTAGGTAACATGAGAGTCAGTGTGGTAGCGTTAGCGCCGGCTATCAGTGAGCTAACAGGTGGGTGAGCCAGAGAGAGAGAGAGAGAGAGAGGAGCAGGCTGCAGGGTGGGGTGGGGGGGCTGCCGGCGTTTCATTGGGTGGGTCAGGGTGTAAGAGGTGGAGCTGTGTGTGTGTGTGTGTGTGTGTGTGTGTGTGTGTGTGTGTGTGTGTGTGTGTGTGCTGGGCGGGGCTGCGTGCTTCATGGTTAATATCTCCCCCAGCTGTTGTTTTTGCTCTGTTTTCATTCTATCGTCCATATCTGCCCTCACCCTCCACCGCCTGAGACACACACACACACACACACACACACACACACACACACACACACACACACACGCACACGCACACGCACACACACACACAGTCCCCTAAAAAGTCATAAGTAAACCGTGTTGATCACAGACGACATTGATGCCTAAACACTCTCAGAAAATCAATACTGAAGGTGCCTCCCTCCTCCCTCCTCACCCCTTCTTCCCTCCCCCTTCACCTTTAACACACACACACACACACACACACACACACACACACACACAGTGTTGTTTGTCTCACCTCGGGACTTATTGATCTCGTCCTGTAGAAAGAAACAACAACAGTGACTTTGACTGAAAACCTATTAGACCACTTTTTTTTTTACTTTGCCACACAGGATCAGATTCTCCAGCAGTGGGTGCAGCAGGTGTAGAGTTACAGTCTGTTGTTCGGTTCCTTCTGGCTCCATCTGGGCACCAACTTCTGCCCCTTTTCCCACCAAATACCCAGGAAGTAAAAGTCTGTTTTGAAAGTCCCCGTTTGCATTTCCATAGTTTCAGAAGAATTTTAAAGATTAGGAATTATCGACTGATAACGGATTAAAACTCCAGGGAGCAACATGTTATCAGTGTGCGGTTTGTGATTTGCATAACTGTGTGATGTTTGAATGAATGTTGGAAATGAGACGTTCAAAACTAGACAGGCTCGTCGTAGAAGAGAGAATCTGCCCGGTGATTTTTAAAAAACATAAGATCGCATAAAATTCAGACGATGACGAGATAAGAGACGTGTCAGGAGAAGTCAAGACGCCATCAGGTGAGTTCCTCCTTCACAAAATAACAAACAATAATTAGCTTTAATCTCACATATTATTTAGGAAAATGCATCAAAAACTAAATAACAACGAGAAGCACACACAGTAAGCAGAAAAATGAATCTAATGATCCAATAAAAACGTATAAATACATAAAAAAAAATGTTAGTGAGAGGATTAAGAAAAAGATATTTAAATGTGCAACAAAATGTGTTTTTGAAGGTGGCGAGCTCTTCACAGCGGGTCACTTTTACCATTCTGTACTTATCTGATAAACGATATCTGATGTTCTCCAGCTTCAGTGTTGAACCACATTTATTAAGCAAAGAAAATAGATTTTTAATAAACCACACAGCTTTGTCCCTCTCCCCATCTTGATACTCACATCCTGAACATTGCGTCTTTATGCTGCAGACGTGTAACACTGATCAGAGTTTGTGTTTGACCAGTAATAGACTTCACCTGATGGATCCT